>NW_005841965.1:589738-597519 GCF_000455745.1 Alligator sinensis
CCTCTTTAAGCATATTATACATAGTGGAAAACTAAATCAGCTTCCAGTTAAGAACCCCTTTCTGGTTAAAGTTTGACTTTTCTATGTTGTCCAACATTGACAGGCTTACTTAAATTTCCCTAAAAATCAGTGTGCCTCATGGTGACACAAGATAGATTTAGTGTTCCGAATTTGGGGACAAGTAAGCAAGTGGTTCTTGAAATGTAGGACTTCCAAGAGCTTTTTTAAAAAAAGTTGTCCAATTTTTCCAGCATTTTAAAAATACATCTGAAGATCAAACTCTGGCTCATGCCCAAAATGAAATGTTCAGCATTGACCCTTTCAAAAGAGGTGGAAGACTAAGGCACACTAGGCAAATGGATAATTCAGTCCATACATGCTCTGTGTAGATAAAACAGCTTTCAGTCTATCAGCTTTTACATGGGCAAGGTAACACAATGGGAAATAACACAGTAATTGAATAAGAACTATGCATGTCACTTTGAATCTAACCTTTGGCCAACTCTAAAAAGGAATACAAAGGCACCTTCCTAGAAACCACCTTGTTCATAATGCTGCAGTTGTTATTTTAGGGACACTAATTTAGGGATACTAGTCTCAGATAAGTAGAAAATGTAGAAGGTGCTCAAGCCATTTTAAAAATAAAATAATTATACATATGAATGTTTGCTGGAAAGACTTTAAAGCAGGAGTGGGTGGGAAGCAGAACTGGGGCAAGGGCAAGGTTGGAAATTGCTTCCTTTCTGATCTAGACCCCTTCTTGGGCTTCATGCACATAGGTCTGGATCAGTTTGATTTTTAAAAAAGTTATCGATTTGGTATTGTATTCTGGATGTATCAAATAAGTAGGACAATAAATAGGGGCAATTTGCAAAATTAAACTATGAAGTTTCATCAGGAATTAATGGGATAAATAATAGGCTGCATTCTGACACTTAAGTCAGGGAAAATACCCCTTCAGTGATTAACAATTCAGTAGTGTGCAACTAATACACTTTACACACCATTGACAAAAATGAACCTCCTGGGTTTGTGTGTAGATAAGGGAAATCTGGGTTTTTCTTTATTGCCATTGCAAAGCTTGATGAATATAAAACATGAATGCAAGAAATAAAGCTTTAAAAAGCTATTATCACTGACAAGCACTCAGGCAAGAAGCTTTCTCCTGAACTAACTACAGATGCTTATAAAAGAGTAATTAAAATTACACACCAAGTTTGTAAGTCTTGGTGAAACATATGTTTCACTGACTTTTTTGTAATATCATTATCTTCTAATCTGGAAAGTGTTAGAAGCAAAAGTGGGAGAAAAAAACACATAAGCTTTAAAATTTCACATGTTCTTTGAAAAGGATTTTGAACATGACCAAAGAAGGACCAAAAAGAGTACTTCTCATTTGAACTAAGAAAAATCTCCACTGATATCAGTGAGGTGACTTTGGAGTCACACAGATATAAGCAATAGCTAAGTTTGGCCCAGAATATTTAAGAGTACAGTCTCAGATAGATGCCAGGATAATGTGTAAAGAAAAGTAGTGTAATTTTTATAAGCACATTTGCCATCTTTGCCCTTCTCCATTTCATAAAATAGGCACTAAAGAATAAATTCCATTATACAACTAAAGCAAACAAATGCAACATTTTAAATTGTAGTGAGCTGCTAAATGTCTTGATTGGAAGTAAGCAAAGTGGCTCAAAAGCACCACATAAATTTTGCCTCTCTGAAGCCTGCAACACACATTCTTTTTTGAAGTTGCTCTGTTCCCTTGAAGCCTCAACAAGTTTAATTCAATATAGTTCCCAGTCTTACTTGGTCTCTTGTGAAGGTAGTTGTTTTCTATTGTCTGGGCGTGTCAACATGTGATGCTTTACTGCGCGGTAGAGCAAATTACTGCACAGTAAGCATCACTGTCTACACATGCAGGCACTTACTGCACAGTAAATTGCTCTACTTAGGAGTTAATTTGCTACCTGTAAATACAAGTAGCAAATTAACTCCCGTGTAGTTATTGTGCAGTAACACACATGTAGATGCTGGCTGGGAGCAAATTTGCTCCCAGCCAGCCCCACCACCAGGGGGACACCTGCAGCCCAGCCCCAGGGCAATGGGGCTGGGAGCTTCTCCAGTCCTAGGGCTAAGGCAGCTCTTTGCCTGCCCCAGTCTCTGGCCCTTAAACGCCTGTGGGGAATCCAGAGCCCTGAGCCACCTGTAACCAGCCTCTGGACTCTGCATCTTTCAGAAGAGGCCCCGGGCCAGTGTAGCAGCCTGCCCACACCCCGGCAGTGGTCCATGGCACTGTGTCACTGTGCAGCTGCCAGGCCCATGCTGTTGTACTGTGCTGGATACTGCAAGCACCTGCCAGGCCCAGCAGTGGCCTGGGCCACCTGTAGTCAGCCTCTGGCCACTGGGTCCCACTCCAGCTGGACCCAGACCAGCCACAGCAGCCCGCCCGTACATTGCTGCTGGTGCCTGAGACACAACTGCCACATGCCTGCCATCCCACACTGTGCCTCTGCGCTGGGTGCTGCATGTACCTGTCTGGGCCCATCAGCACTGGGACTGCCATGTGGAGGCCCAGAGAGCCATGGAGGAAGCTATGCTGCCATCCTCCCTAACACCACGTGATACCTCCTGAGGCTGCAACTGGTCCCAATAGGAGACTGCAGACCTCATGGTACCATGGGGTGAGACTGAGGTCCTTAGTCAGTTTGCACAGAGTGGGTGTTCCAACATACACATCTATGAGGGCCTGTCAGGTCACAAGCAGGAGCAGGAACATGACTGATTGGTTTGCTAGTGCTGCATGAAGGTCAAGGCCTTGCGGGCACAGTGGCTCACTGTTAGTGAGCACAACTGCCAGTCAGGGGCTGCCCACAAGTCCATGCCCTTTATGTGACAGCTGGATGACATCTTTGCACCCCAGGACCTTGGCCAGAGCCGTGCCGTATACTCAAGCATGGGTGGCCTGCCTGAGTCTGCACTGAAGCCTAGCACCTGCGGTGCAGCATCACCAGGGAAGTGCCCTTCTGGCAACCAGGAGACTATCCCATCATACTCCCTGCCCTTGTCCTTATCCAGCAGCTATGGGAAGCTGGGCTAGTGCCTGCCTTGCCAGCTGTGGGTGTGCACCCCACCCCAGGAGGCCAGGCTGGCCATGGCACTGCCGGCCCTCAACAGCTCCAGTTCTTCCCCAGAGGGGGCTTCTGCCTGGACATCCAGGAGCTATGCCCCTGCACCCCAGGACACTGCTGGAAGCCACACATCCTTGCTGCCAGCAGGGACTGACTTGGGCTGCCAGGCATGCCTGCCACACCCACGTGGTAAGCACCACACTAAAAGCAGGGCCCTCCCTGCCCTTGCCCCCACCCCTGCCCCTCCTCCTTGCCTGGCCCAGCTTCATTTCCTTGGCCCCAGGTTTTCCCAACATGCAGGGAGGTGGGAGACAGTGCAAAACTTTATTGAGCAGCCTATGACCCCTCAGGTAAGTGGTCATGGGCCTCTAATATGTGGAGGAATGTGTCAATGCAAGTGGCAATGTCATTCTTAGCTGTGGGGGGCAAAGACATGTAGCGCAGCCACAGGCAGCCCTCCAGGCAGCAGCGGAGGTTGTGGGGCAGTGTGGGCTTACCATCCACACTGTTGAATCTCAGGGTCCTGTGCCAGGTTTGCTGATGCTCAATGGCTGGGGCACAATGGCCATCAGAAGCAGCAGGGCGTAGTGAGTTGGGCATCCCTCAGTCCACGCAAACAGGTCCTCATGGCATGCTTGGGACACTCTCAGTAGGGGCATGCTCAGGGCACAGAGCTGGTGCAGGGCAGGGCTGACCCTGGGGCACTTCTCCAGAGAGGCCTCCCGGGGGGGAGAGTTGGGGCACCATCATCTCTGCTTCCCAGTCAGCCGGGAACTTCTTGCCCTACAAATCTGGGTGCTGTGAGCTTGGTGGCAGCCCAGGAGACAGGCTGGCCTGCTGCAGAAAGGAGGAGTGACTGTGGAGCCAGCATACTCCTGGTGCTGCCAGGAGCTAGGCCTGTCACAGCCTGGGAAGAGGGCAGGGAAGGTAGGCTGCTTGCGGCCAGCATCCAGTGGGGCTCATCCAGCAGTTGCCTGTGCCAGGGCCTGCCTTGCTGATTTACCATGGTCCCTGGGCACCTGTGCACTCATGACCCCCGAGCTGAGGCTGGCCAGCACACAAACCCCTGGTACTGAGCATCTTATCTCAGAAATGTTGCATTCTCACAAACAACCTTTTTCTCCCAGGGGAGAGGCACCAGTTGGCAACTGAGATGTACCATTGGGGCCCTGTATATGCACTGTCTCTGGCAATGCAGGACCCAGGACTGGACCTGGTTGCTGGACCAGCTGGTCATAGTGCCTGAGGAGCAGTTGGTAGACTTGTGGGCCTGGTGCAGAGATGACATTGCCCATCAGTGGGAAATGGGCTGGATGGACCAGGACTATAGGGACAGGCTCTTGGCCCTGACGAAGAGGCACCTGGAGGTCCAGGGGTGGCAGGTTACCTTGGTGGCCAGGGCAGTGGAAGCCACAGATGACTGCTCAGTGCTGGACAACATCCTGGCCCTGGTGATCACCTTCATGCTGCCCACTGCCCTGCCCCCAGCCCTAGCCCCACATGCCCCCTGGCAGCTGACCCTGACCCAGCAACAAGCCCTGCAGTGGCCCTGGACTGAGATGCCGCAGGACTTGATCGGCCAGATGGCTCTTCCCTAGCTCCTGCCCTGGGCCCCCCCAGCCAGCCAGCCTCACCGCCTGAGCTCAGCCCTGATACTCACCCAGGATCCATGCAGCCTCAGTGCAGGACCTGCCTACAGTGGGGCCAGCACTGCACATGGGGCCTGCTGACCTGGACCCCAGGGGCAGTGCTCACTGTCACCCCTGAGTGAGCCCTCTGCCTGCTGGCCTTGCTGCAGCATGCACACCTGCAAAGGTGTAGCCAGTCCATGGACTCCATCCCCCTAGATGCTCCCAACCCACTGCCCTCGACCCCAGGAGGGCACACATAGCACTGCAAAGGGTCTGCATGAGGAAAAGGGTGCTTTATTGGTGGTGGGTGGTAGAGGGGCTCTGTAGGTAGGAGGAAGGGGGACACGGTCTGGTGTGGGGGAGGGAGGAGGAAGGAGGGTCTGTGTTTGTGGAGGGAAATAAAGTGCTTTTCTGAAAACTGTCCACAGTGAGCATGGTGTTGGGGTGTGCAGTGGGGCTGGGGGGGGTCTATGGGTGGCTGTCCAGGTGGTCTAAAGTGGGAAGTACAGGAAGAGGCAGTACCCTAAGCCCCACTAGTGGGTGAGTGACTTGCCCAGGGCCTTAGTGGGGTGCTTGCTGCTGTTGCTGCCCCACAGTTGGCACCCCCAGTGCCAGGTAACTTCCGCCTGTTGTGCCTCCTCTACTAAGGAGGAGCTCCCCCAGGCCTTGCAGATGTTATGCAGCACACAGGCTGCATATATGATATGCACTATGATAACCTGGGGGATGTTAGCTTCCACAACCTTGAGGTGGGCAGCAAGGGTGTACCCACATCCCTTCAGTCAGCTGAAGGCACACTCAACCAACATGCAGGTTAGGCCCAGGTACTGGTTGAAGTGTCCCTGGAGGGAGTCTGCACAAGGCAGGGGAGGAGCGGTTAGGTGGGGTTACCGACAAGGAGGGGCGGGACTGCCACTGCGCCCACCTGGAGGTCTGGCACCTCAGTGCAAAGTGCCTGCTCTCCAGGGTTGGTGGGCATCAGGGGCACTACCTGCACAGCCACAGTGTGGTAGGCACAGACTCTGGCAACAGAGCCTCCGTGTGCTGGCACAGTGCTTTGCCATGCAATGCGGGCTGCTCCGGGCCAGAAAGGCAGGTGGTCAGGGAGCAGCACATGGGGCTGGTTTTTAAAGATGACCCCCTGGTTGTTGCAGGGGGCTGGTGCAGGGCTGTAGTGGGTGGGAACCTTCCTGAAGGGTGGGAGGTGAAGGAGGGCTCCAGTTCAACAGTGAACTTCTGTATGGTTTGGTGTAATGTTGTAACTCAGAACGCTTTGCAAAAAATGCTCTGAGTTACAGCTGGGTACACTTCTGTCTGTATCCTAGATGAGTCTAATGTGCAGTAAAGCATCTTGTGTAGATGCACCCAGAGAGTAGAAAACAACAACATTCACAAGAGATGGAATAAGACTGGAAACTGTATTGAATGAAACTGCATCCCACCCCGCAAACCATGCAGATCCAGGATGCCCCCAGAGCCAGGGCAGCTAGGGGCTGGCACCCAGGGGAACCTGGAGCTTCCTCTGCTGCTGCAGGGGGCAGAGCAGGGCAGCAGCAGCCCTGGGCTGGGCTACTCCTGTGGGGCTCAATTTGCTCCCAAGGTGGGTGCACTTGTAGACCTGTGCCTGGGAGCATTTTAATGAGTCTGAATTTTCTGAGAAGAAAATTCAGGGGTATTAAGTGCACATGTACACATGTCCTCTGTACTTTAGGTAGGAAAAAGAGATCCTGAACTGAAAATAACAGGAAAAACAATAGGTTATTGAGAAATTTCCATTGATTAGCCTGTTATCCTACATATTTTCACTAACTACTCATGACCCTGGTTCTGAACTGAAAATGAATGAAAATGAACATAAGAAAGTGTTTAACTCAGATGCAAATTTTCTAGCCATGTTTGCTTCAGCTTGACGGTCTCCACTGTATTTTTCTTTTGGTATGTAGTTCACTCAGGAGAAATTAAGTATATGCCTTTAGTTCTCCAGCTTTCATCATGCCAGAAAACAGTGCAGAATGAAGTAAGTTGCATTATAAAGCTGAGATGGGATACAAAGTGACAAAAAAATTCAGGATCTTTCTGTTTTTCTCAGGTTACCCCCCTGTCTCCTATATCTTTCCTCAGTGCATCAAAAAAAGAAGAAAACACACCCACACACACACAAAACTTCCATAGCAAAATCTATGTAAGCTCCTAGCTCCATCTTCCTATATGAATACATTCACTCTGTAATTTTATTTTTATGTATTTTTGTAGTGTATTAAAAATTAAAGCAGAAGTTTTGTACTTGAATAATATAAAACCCAAACATATGGTTTAAATTGAAATATACCAACATGTCCTTCTAGAATAATCTTACACTTTTATAAATATTCTAATAAAACACTACATGGTGTGTGCTGTAGAAGCAGGTGAAGGAATAGTATTTACAGTCAGTGTTATATTTATTTTTCTAAACCCATGTTTGACAGTTCCACAGATTTTTAAATTACTGTGTATACAGTACTTTCATTCAGCAGTCCTAGCACTGTGTGATTCTGCCATGCCTGAAATTTGTGTAGAACATTGATTGGGAACTTATGCCTCAAAGTACAATTTACTGCTTTCAACCTATAACGGCTTAAGTGGCATTTAACATTCCTCGCATAAGTCTTTGTGGACCTTTTGAAACTGTGTGCAATCCACTTACTACTAGAACTTGCATTTACACATACAGCTGGAAGGGTAAGCCCACAGTTATTTGTATAGCTCCAGGCGTGTACTAATTGCTATAAAGGTTCTGATGAATGTAAAGTTTCTAATCTATATAGGCAGCATATAAAGGAAAGATAGGTAATTGGATGTAATGAAAAGAAGTTAAAATGTTCAAGGTTTATGGGAGAATGTAAGATACTTGGGATCACCTTATGGCTTCTCTATCCTGGTTGGTCTAGAGGATAAAGTCATGATGCTACTATCCACATTCTCTGTCACTAGCCTAGCAAAAGTATTTGATCACGTTTCAGTCTAGTTGAAATCAGCA
>NW_005841965.1:597531-602686 GCF_000455745.1 Alligator sinensis
AGGAAGTAAGCATGAGCCTACAGTTATGCACATAATTCAGTGCTTTCTGAATGGAGACCTTCAAGTACACTTATGGATGGGCACCACTGTTTTGAGCAGTCTGGATGAATTGGGTTGTATCCATGCACACCTCCAACAGACCAGTGCTAAAAGATTCATAAGCCAAATAATTCCTCAAGATGTAGAATAGCATTGCGGCAGAATGCTCTCTAGAGTGCTATGTCTGTTCATGCCCTGGGCCTCCAGCCCCTGGAGCTCTGATGCTAAACTTCCTCCCAGGCTCTAACACAGCTTTGCTTTTAGGATCCTTGGCTGAAACTTTGGTTTGTATCCTGAGAACTCCTGCCAACAAATAAACATGCTTCTCTCTGGGAACCTTTTCAATGAGGCAGTTAGAGTGAGATAGCAGAGCTTTGGGGCTCCGGTAAGTGCCTCAATAGACTTTATAATGTGTTGGAGGGATTTCTCTAGGGGTTAAGCAGGTGACTTTTGAATGAGATCTTGTTGAAGGATCCTGATGTTCAAAAACACTAGTGGAACGGAAGAAACCTGGTATAACAAATATGCCTTTGTTTCACAGTAGGCAACTTTGTAGGGGGTTTAAAAAGTTTGGCTATTTGTTGCTTTGGGAAGTTGAAACAAAACACAAACTATGTAATGATAACAATGAGAAATGGAAATTCAGAGAATACATTCCAGAAACAGACTTGGCTGGAACGGTGGAGAGAGGCGGGAGAGAAACTGATATTCAGCATGAACTTAACACACAAGAATGACCTTCTGTTTTAAGTAAGTGCAATGAGTCTTGCTAATGCAGTCTCAGCAGCCTTCTGAGTATACCTGGGAATTAGGGCTGTGCGAAACTTTGGTCCCTGATTCGATTTGGCGGAGATTTGGCCCAATTCGGTGGCCGAATCTCTGAATCCAAATTGAATCAGAGGACCCTTTAATCTCTCCAAATCGAATTGGAACTCTCTGAATCAATTCGGAAAGATTTGGAAAGATTCGGAAATTCAGACATAGACATAGCTTTAAATGTTTTTTCTACATACCTCTAGGTAGCAGGGGCTTGTGAGTGCTGTGATGCTGGGGTGCATGAAGTGTCCCACAGAAGCATGGGGGGCTCCCCAGTGTGCTCGGCAGCAGACCCGGAAGTGGACCAGAAGCACTTACGGTACATTTCCAGGTCTGCCGGGGAGCACACTGGGGGGCCCCACCACACCCACCTGACTCAGTGACTGGTGCCTCCTGGGTCCGGAGTGGGGGTTCCCTGTGGCTGATTGCTGAGCCGGGGAGGCATGGGTGGGGAGGGGAAGCGCGCTTCCTGGCAGACCTGGAAGTGGATTGGAAGTACTTTTGGTCCACTTCCGGATTTGCTGCCGAGCATGTGGAGGGCTCCCTGCACTCCTGTGGGACACTCTATCCACCCCAGCATTGCAGCATTCACAAGCTGTGCCTGCCACCTCAAGGTATGTAGAAAAAACTTTTAAAGCTGTGTCTATGTCTGAATTGCTGATTCTCCGAATCAGCATCGGATCTCCAGATTCGGATTTGGCTGAATCAAATCAGGGACAGTGATCTGAATCAACGACTTGAATCACTGTCCCTGATTTGGGCCAAATCTGAATCCGAATCTAATAGGGCCCACTTCGCGCACCCCTACTGGGAACGTCATCCACCCACTAGAAGAAACACCCGTGTGGTCTAATTTGCAGCATTAAATCTGCAGGTGGCACCACAATGGCTAAACCAAGAGGGATAGCAGACAAATTTAGCTTCTGTGGCCACATCGTCTAATTAGCTTTAAGCAAACATATTCTGAGGCATACATTTTTTCCTGTAAAACTGAAGTTTCAGGTTCCCTCCCACATATACACATAGTTATATGTGGTACATAGTGGTTTGTGGTACATACACTTACAACAGGTTTGGGTGAAATCCTGGGCCCTGGAATTATACAATGAACTTCAAGGAGGCCGGGAATTCAGTTTTAGTTTTAAAAACTGCTGAATCAGTGATTTTCAGTTCTGAGTTCCTATCATGCCATCAATAAGCATATGAAACGGTTCCTGATTCTGCATGAGGAATGATGGTAGGAGATGGGCTATACTACTTCATCTTCCTCCCCTTTAATTATTTTACCACAAGAAGCCCAAAATAGAAGCAAAGCTATAGAAATCATCCAGCCTCCCATATTTTTTCAACAAAACTCTGCAGACACCACACAGAGAGAACAATTGTCCCTGGACACTGAATGAAGCTCTCAATTATATAAAAATTACAGAAAGGTTATGAAATTTACCACAGGGATCCTCATGCATGACTGAAATTCCTTAAATTGGCTAATTCATCGTTCTGTGGTAAGCTGGTATAAAAAGGGTGCACAATACCTAGCTAAACTATGCTGCTTACAGAAAACCACATAATTTAGATCGAATCAGCCTCAGGCTTTTTGAATGTCTGTACTAGCCATAGCGAGGAATTCTAGGATTTGTCATTTACTTACACAAATACAAAAGGTCATGAAATAGATTTACTGACAAGGCAAGACTTGGCAGCTTTTTCCTTTTAATCTTTTTTAAAGTGACCCATTTGAACAGAAAACCGTATGGAAAACTGGCTCAAATCCTCTAAAAATGCAAGGTAGTCTGGATCCTGTTATTTACATGAGAAAGCAGAACATTTAATCTACTGTGGTTAACAAGGAACTGAATAACAAAAACAGAACTAAAGTTTACCCAATTTTCTGGAGTATATAACCTCAAAATATATTTTAACTGATTTTTAATTTTTTTCCCCTATATGAAATGGTCTTTACAGTCTCAATTAACAGAAAATATATGAGGGTTGTTTAAAAAAACCCACCTAAGTGACTTTGGCACACAAGCACCACTTACTTTCCCTGCTGCCTTTGGAGGAGATTTTCAAAGGCTCAAGCAGCCTAACTCTCATTGATCCAATTGGAGTTTTTCGCTTTGGTATTATTTGTTCCTTTGAACCTCTTCCCATTTTCCTTATTTCATTTAACAAATGCTATTATTCCCCTCTGCATTAAAAAAGGATCAATGTAGCCTTATTTTTGAACTAGAAAGAAAGCAGTCACATGTCTGGGAACAGCATTTGGTACTGCTGCTTCAGTGCTGGAAAGGTCAGGGACTCAAAACAGTACTTTTGCAAAGGTTGTCCAAAAATAAAGAGGGAGAGAAAGATAAAAATAACTTAGTGATAAAGTAATGGATAAAAAGAAATAGACATTGGGGATTACATTTTGCAAAACATTAAATGCTGCTCTAATTCTACTCATACTAACTCTCTGTTCATACTAACACAGCTAATTGACTTTCTCTAAGGTTAGGTACAGAAGTTAGAGGATGGTTAGATTGTGTAAAAAATGATCCCACCCAATCTTAGTTTGCTAGGTGCAGGTCTTATACTTAGGCTAGGTACTGACATTCAAAAAGACTGTGGTGGAATCAATATAAGTTACTCAGTTTTCTGTAAACAGCTTAGTTTAGATCTGTAGTTACCAGCATACCATTTGCCCTTTGGTGGTGGGGGCAATTCTTAGACTGGGTTCTGCCATTTTTAAACCAGTGTAAGTGTGCTGAACTTTTGTTCTGTTATGAATATAGACTAGTTTTGTGTGCCAAACTTCTGTTCTGTTATGGATATAGACCAGACTCATAAAGTCTTTGACAATTTGCTATTCATCATGTATCATTAGTAATGTATGATTGATTTGATGGGTTATGCTACTGTGTTATATACTATACTTCCGCTACAATTCTTTTTTGATGAATAACATTTTTTGCTGAAAAGTGTGAACATCTTGAGATTCACAAACATGTTGAGTTATTGAAACACTTGTCTAGAATCAGTAACAGGATCCCATTAAAAACACTTGAGGGAATTTGACACGTTTACTTGGGTAATATACATGAAATACTTTTTATGTTATTTGACTGACCCTAATAGTAACCATATTAAATTAAATTTAATTTTGGGCAAAACAACTTAATACAAACCATCTTTTATGCTTGGGGGTCAAAATTTAATCTTTATCCTTTCTTCAAATATAAAACATGTGCAACTATAACTAGTTTCTGGTGAAAACCCACAGATGGCTAGCATGAACTGATACAAGGGTCAATTCCGTCTAGGGAAGCAGAGTTTTATTAATTCGTTTAATTAATTATCAAATAACATCTTATTTGTGGCAATGTTGGGGTGATGTAGTTGTGATTGTGTAGGAAAAATGTAATACGCAAGGATTTTTTGAGTGATATCTTTTATTGGACCAATGGTTCAGTTGGGAGAGATACAGACAGGCTTTGGGGTACTGTACACTGAGAAAAGTTCATCTATATTCCTCCTAACTATACAGGTGGTCCAATAAAAGAAATCACTCAGAAAAATCCTTGCCTATTACCTTATTTCTGGCCAGATGTGACAGGAATACTTAAGTTGGAAATGATGCATTAGCAAATAAAAACATGCCTAGCCATCTCTTTCTGCAAATTGGAAGTCTATTTCGTATTGAATGAAATATTTATTTTTTTGAAGTGTTTGTCAGAAATAAGTGAATTTGGAGTAAGATATTCAGAAGTAGGCCAGGTGTATTACTTTCCCTTCCTCCATAGTTGGAAAATCTTTATGGGACTGGGGGAAATCTTATGGTTTTCTTTATAGTTGTCAGGGAGGTAAAAAGAGGCCAATATGTGAAACTGTTATACAGAGTGTAACCAGAGATGCCGAGAACTATAGTAATTTGCCTAGGACCACACAACCAATCTGTATCAAGGCTTGCAAAGAAGTAAAGTAATCCTGACATGTACCTATGCATATCAGCTGCAGCAAGTCCACATCAGCTAAAGTAAGATCTAGATTTCAATCATGACCTTTGGCAGAGTCAGGATGCAGGCTTCTCTTTTATGCCTTCTCTTAATTTTTACTTTTGCAAACCACTGTGCAATATTTGCTCAGATTAACCAGTAGATATATGTCTATATTTTCCTCTCCCCCATATGTACTCAGTAGCTCTATTTAACACATTTTTTGTTTGCATTCAAGAGCATGCTGTGTTTCCTCTTTTAATTATAAAAAGAAAAATGTTCCAGGTGTTGAGGGTGGATTTCTATCTGAGAGGCTCTTTCCC
>NW_005841965.1:602717-625583 GCF_000455745.1 Alligator sinensis
CATGGTGTTCAAGCTCTGCTTTCAAGTCAATTTTTAAAATGAAAACACTCTAGTCCATGAAATAGAAAAAAAAATACAGTTATTTCAAAGCCACCTTGGCTTTCCAAAGACAACATGTTTTGGAATTTCCAGTGCTAGCTACAGCATATAGTCTGTCTGTGCAGTGTTTTTCCAGCTGATTATCACCTTGCTTTCCCAAGAATGCTTTAGAAATCCAGATACAAAGATTTACCTTCTCAGCTGCAAATATACTAAAATCTCAGCAAAGCATTTTCATTTTATATACTTGTATAAAAGGAATGGCTTTATTTTATGTCAGGACACAAAAGTCTGACATGACAGTGAATAAAGAGAATGGGGAAGGAAGGGGAACCGGGATTGGATATCACCAAAGGTGTTCTAAAAATAAAGCTAAACCAATAAACATTTATGCCAACAAACATTTATGGAAAGCAAAAATTGTAGACCCTTCATTGAAAGGGAATTGGCGGGGGGGATACAAGGTGAGTGAGCCAAACCTGTCAACACTGGAATCAGAATTCAAGCCAGCTACTTCAGGAGTAAAATGAAACTAATAATCCCAGGCTAGTCCATAGTGGTTGGATAAGAGAGTGCTTAAAACTATGTGCTACTAAAGGGTACTATTTTAACTGTTAAAACAAAGAGGTGTCAGTGCCAGAAGCTGTACACCAGTAATTTCCCTTGGTAGGGAGGGTAGGAAAGAATTGCAAATCCAAGGGAATTTTCCTTTTGTTGCATAATATGCAGTGCCTACTTAGCAAGGGCAATGCTAGAAAACATTTATGATGAAATTCTGGTCCCAATTTCTGTTATGTTTAAATAATCCAACACTTTACATAAACATAAGCAGGACACATTCACTGTACCCAAAGCTCTCCTTCTCTAATGTTATTGCCACCTTCTATTTATTATTTATTTACTCTTCATTATCAATTTCAGGTGCTGATATTCCCCAAGTTATTTTCAGATGATGCATATGCACATTGCAATGGACTTCATGGTTTGACAGGACAAGGAGCAACTCATTCCTTTTCCTATTTGTGCCTTTGGAGAAACTAGGAATGAAGGCCCTATTTCTCCAGACATTTATGGCTATACTCACTGAGGCTGCTCATGTAAGTAGAGGGAAATATACTTCTTTTCAGAAGACATAAATTAAGTCTTTTCAGAAGACGAGTTTTGGGAGAACAAGTATTGCTTACTAGTGAGGTATTTTCACTAGTAAATCAACCAGGTGAAGTAGCCAGTTGAGAATAGAGTGGGCATGAAAATGAAACCACGATTGGGTATTGCCAAACACATTCTGAAAATAAAACTAAACCTCTGAGCCAACAAACATGTATCGAAAGCAAAAACCGTAGACCCTCAGGGGTCCCAACTGTTTCCCAATATCAGAAGCACCTAGAAAAATGTGCTGAATCTGTCATTTTAATCTTGCCCCCACCATAGCTAGCTATACATACTTCTAGGGAAGCAATGATTAATCCCTAAACTAACAACACAAAGGGAACTGACTGCTGGGAAACCTGTGATGCTACCATGCTGTCCCTTCGCAGAGCAGAGGCTCAGGACTGCTAGAATCCCAAGGCTAAATATAATCTTAGGTGTAAAACAGGGCAGTAGCATCTACTTGTACAAAAAAGGATCAGTTGAGAAAAACATATAATGAGGCTGAAACAAGGGAGACAAGTATGGACAAAAGAACCTACAGAAGTAGCAAAGGTCAGGTGCAATATATTTGTTGGGGAAGCATATCTTTTTTTAGTTCTGTGGCAAAGACTTATTAAATATTTTCCTTTAGAAATTACCAATTTGTAAATCTATTTTCCGCTAAGAAATGCATATCCTAGATTGCTGTGACTTACATTTTCCCTAGAGGGGAAGAGAGAGAGATTCTATTCCCACCTCATCTTGAAAGCTTTATTGGCACACCTGGATGCAAGTCTAGATGCTTCAGCATTGGGACACTTCTGAAATACTAGGGCCTTATATAAACACTGAGTTGAAGTCTTATGTTGTACTTAGGCCAGCAATAAAATGCTTGAAGGTCCATATAGATGTGAACTGTCAAAAATATGCTATTTGAAATAATAATAATAATAATAATACTTCTCCTTTTGATTGCTATTGTTTCAGGTCCAGGCTAGTATGCTCACTCACCTAATGACATCTACTTAATAAGAAATAGCCTCCATTCAACACATGTAAGAGAAAGAGAAAGAAAGAGTTTTGGCAAGCTACTCACATTGCAAGAACTAAATATACCTGACCCTTCAAGGTTGGGGTTTTTTTTAATCTCATTTCTAAAACAGCTTATTTGATCAGTATGAATGCAAGGGTGGCTCTTTTATACAACAGACCTATTCATTCTTTCATTAATTCATTTATACTATTGTTCATGTTATCACCAATCCTCAACCAGATTAAGAGTTGCATGACCAGGACATTTAGGCTAAGTACAGACAGTCAAAAAGCCTGAGGCTAAACTTGTTCAGTCTTTGCAGGTTAGTTTAAACTGCAGAGATTAAACTGAGAAACAACTGGCCAGACATTCACTTTTGATTCAGGAAATGCAGTCACATACCTGCAGTGGCTCAGGCCAGAAGCTGGGGGGCACTAGAGTATGGGTCCCTGGCATGTAGCTATCATAGGCTGCATGTTCACTTCCTCTTCCTGCTGCCTCCAAGGTCTCTGAGACTTGCAGTCCAAACTCATAGGAGCAGAACTCTGCAGGGTTGCTCATCACTTTCTCTTCCTGCTTCCAGGTGCCTCTGGGATTTGTAGTCCACAGTTGCACCCAGCAGTAAGTTTTTGGCAGAGCAGGGCAGCTCTGCACTCAGGGGAAGGGAAGAGGATACTTGGGGAACTGTGATTTAACTTGAACCAGGAAAGTCTGGGACAGAAGTTTCATAAACCTGTTTGATCCAAAACAGTTAAATCTGATACTAATTCAATCAGGTTTACCTTAAACCAGTTCGAGTCATTTTGAAACTGGTTTATGTGCACTGAACTTCTGTTCTGTTACAGGTTTAAACCAGTTTCTGATCACTTAAACCGGTTTATGTGTAATGTCTGTCCCTAGTCTAATCGCTCAAATTCTACTTGCTCCTAGTTTATGTGAAGTGGAAGAAGCCCCTGTCAAAACCATAATGCTAACCAGGAGACTGGCTGGTCTAAGATCAGTACTGGAAGCACTTCATAGATTGTTGAACTCTAATAACAATTTACCAGGGTTTAGTATGACTTCTGACTAAAACACCTACTTTCCTTTCCTCCATTTCCATTGTATATACAATTGTACGTACTTATCCTACTAGATGTTGTAAGACTGAGTCAGAATGGTTTTTAAAAGTTCTTTGAATTTAGTGGGCCAAATGTGGCCATGGTGAAAAAGGGAACAATTACCACTGAGTTTACTGGGAGCTACGACTCTTGCCAGGCCCAATAAATACTATACATTATGACATGGATGTTGATGCCACATGTGATGTGTATATGATTCAGGGGCATGACTGTATCTGTAACAGTAGACATTTCCTTTTCTTTGTTGAGTATAAAAGAGAGTCTACAGTGACATCATCATCAAATAAGCAAACCGCTCATATTTCCTTCACTTTAAACAGAGCTTTCTGCTTGTGTTTGAACTCAATCCTTTTATCTTGCTAAAACATCTGAGGTTAAGCAAATGTTCAGACAGCACTTGATACTAATCTTTTCATTCCACTAATTCTTAGACAAATGCACATCATGGAATATTCCACAACAGAATCTGTTCTTCTACGGAAAGGAATAATGAATTGGCCACAGCGCAGCAAAAAAACTTGATGGCAAAGTGGTTTTATCTTCTGAGATCGCACTAATGGAAGCCCTAACCAGGTACCTTTTATGGAAAGAGGTTCATAACCTTAACCTTGCATTTGCCATTTAGAACAGAGCCAGCTCTGTAAAGGCTGCAACAAAGGAAATTCTCCTGGCTATACACTCCGCAAAAAAAAATTATTCTTGGGTGGTCCGTAGTTGTGTCTAAACAACAGGCACCATCCTGTACTTTCTATGCAGGGTGCTTTGTTAAATGGAACCTCCATGTATATAAAGCTACATCAGGTTTTTACCTGGAAAAATGGACTTTAGAAGTAGCACCTTATGCTAGAACCTTTCCTCCGCTGTGCAGGTGGCTTTCCCACTTTCTCCATCACAAGTAGGTCTAGATGCAGAGTCTTTGTATACAGCCCAATAGTGTTTAGGTTAAGCTTGATCCCTTCTCCTGGCCCTAGGAACAGCCAACTCTGCCACTATTACATAACCTAGAGTGACACAGGATAAACGACAGCACTTAGGCCTAGACGATGCTACGAAGTTCACACTTAAACCTCTTCTTTCTTCTATCAGCAGAAGTTAAACCACCTTTGTCAAGCAGAGTAAAGCTTCTGGTGTCATCCAACCGCTGCTGCCTTCCAAAGGTACACCTCACACCCTGGCAACACACCTGCTGAATGAAGCTAGGCAGAACTGCTACAAACACATGGTTGTGCACATGCTCTTGCTGTCTGGCAGTAATGGCTGCTTTTTTACTGTACCAGAGGCTAGGTACAGACATTCAAAAAGCCAAATGTGGAACCAATTTAAATTATGTGGTTTTCTGCAAGAGGTGTAGTTTAGATTGGTAGCCATCAGAACTACCAATTGGTGGTAGTTGGTGGGTGGACAAATCTTAGACTGGGGTCTGTCATTCTTAAACCAGTCTTTGTGTGCTGAACTTCTGTTCTGCTATGGGTATAGACTGGTTTCTGATCACTTATACCGGTAAAAGTGTAATGTTTGTACCTGGCCAGAGTGAAGTGAGCACAGACAAGGCCTTCAATGCACAGGCTGGACAACTGACCTTCCACCACACCAGTTACCTCCTGAGTCTGCCTATCTTTAAACAGTACATCAATGGAGTTGTGTTACCTGGGAGAGCTGCTTGGTGTAGTTTGGTAAAAATGTAAGCCACCACAGATCAGGAGCACCCACATGGGCACAATTTTATATCCACTGATGTCAACGGCAATGCTTCAGTTGACTGAGGTACTAGTAGGATCAGCTCTTCATAGGCAGCCTGTGTAAGTCAGTTACAATAGAAGCATTTTGGGGAATTTAGAAGAGGTCTGAACAAAGATGCCTCTCAGCCAAAGTGCAAACATAGCAGCACTAAGTGTGGGAAAGGCAGAATACAGGGATATGGAAAATTAGGTGTTTCAGAAATGGGAACACAGTTCTGGAATGCATGCTTTCATAAATGCTTCATGGTTTTTGGGGCCCTGTACTGAAACCTGTATTCACATGAATCCTATGGGACTATTCACATGCTTTCAGGCTAAGGTCATTAAAGAATAGCCTATATGACAAACAATCTGCATAAATTTCCCCTACTGCCCTCGACCCCTCCATTTCACTTAGCCAAGAGAAGAAACTAGTGGGATCTGATTTACTTAAGTAGTCTTATTGGCAATATAGTGAATTTGCCATTTTAATGATGCAATATTTTCCAAGTGGAAGAACATTTCATCTTAACATTTTCTCTTCTGAACATGAACACCACTGTAGTCTTTTCCACAAAAGTGAGCATCTGGTGCACAGATGTCACTATAGAGTGGGAATCCACCTGCTTACCCTCAACTGCTTATTTTATAAATCTCACAAATAACAATATCTGCAGCAGGTCAATCTAATATATGCCGCAAGTGGTAGTGAAGGAGCCTTTTTTAAAAATTGATTTCAACATTATTTATAGCACAGTTGCACATTGCGTGTCATCCCTATGATTATTGTAGGATATTATCTGACAAAAAAAGAATCAAGATTACTCCTGCAGCACCGTTGTTTTTGGATACCTACTTTCCCTGAGAGAAGATACTGAGATTGCTTAAATGCTGCATAGACCTAATAATATCCTGTGGCCAAATGGAGAAACACATCTCAAATTGCTCCGTAGTTGTCTGAAATAAAACACGTTGTTAAACACGTGAAAGACAAGAATTCTTGTGGTATCTTCAAATGCATGGCTGGGAACGATATGGAGAAGCTCTGGGGTATCACAGTACCCTTGATCAGGTCCCTGGGACAGAAGTGGACACAACAGAGATAAGTAGAGATAGAATAAAAACTTGTGTAAAACTCTGTGTGTCAATAAAAACAGGATATAAAAGAAATTATTAGGTAGCCAACAGAGAGGAGAGATGTAATGCAAACTTGATAATGGAACCTGGTGCCTGCTTTTCTCCCAGAAAAGGGGTACTGTGATAGCCGAAAACTTGCCTATGTTTCTCCCAACCATGCAGTTGGTCCAATAAAAGATATCACCCACAAGGATTCTTGCCTCTTACGTGTTTCCTGGTCCACTATAGCAACCGCATCACCTCAACACTGTTAAACATTATTTTTTCTTATATGTAGGACAGATTGCATGGATCCTGAGAGGTGAGAGAGAGACTGGCTTAAATAAATAAACATTCCCACCAAAACTGTTTTTGGCATTTACTAATGTTAAGTTGCAACCCACTATAAAACTCCTCTGACAATAGAAGAAGTCTTTAGAGTATGTGAAAGAGAGAACCATCCAATAAGAACAGAATGTAGAAGAACACAGTGTGGCTGTTCCAAGCTAAATGGTGCTTTGTCCCTATAATTTTAAGGCAGTGCCTCTTTCTTACTTTTGCAGCTTCCAGTAGTGTGACTGGCACCAGCTGGCGAACATAGCAGTTACAGTCTCCAAATATTGGATAATAATGAAGGTTTTCTTAGTGGTGAGTGTAATTAAAGAGTGAAGTGTTAATGAACCACAATACATTTCCTTCCACTTTGTGGGTAGCTACTGTACCTGTAAACAAAAAAGGGGGAAAGGGTGCCCTGTTTTAATACACAGCTGCTTTTATTTATGCAGCAGTGGTATATGTGGGGATTTTGATAATGCTGTATTTATTTTGTTTTTATAGGAACATTTATCATAATAACCAAGATTTTGTGTTCTCTACTGGCTTGGAAATAGCTACAATTTGTACTCTTTCTGAAATTCAGAATATCTCTGAGGAAAGCATTCTCTGTGGGAAGTTTTGGCAATGCAGGAGAGACCAAGGCACAGAGGAGGTGCAGGTCTTCTATGTAGATGATCCTGAAATCTAGTGGATCTTGGGATTTCAGCTTTATTCATTTATGTAGAGGGCACCCCAGCTGAAAAGCCTGCTGGGAATTCCACAGAAGACTCCTTCCTCTTGCTACCTTTATGCAGTGTGATTTTTCTATGGGAAGGAGTAAACTGGCCTGAGCCCTCCTCATTTAACATTCCTTCCCATTCTTTAAAAAAACACAATTTGCAGTGCTACTTTGTGTGAAAAATTCAGTTCATTTCCTAGTGAATAAGAAACCACATCGTAAATGGCATCTGGGCTGGCAGAGTCAACAGAAAATCACAGTGGAGAATGAATCTCTCCCACCCGTGGAAGGTGGCCTTTAACTTTAAGCTTTCCCTCGCTTTCGTGAACACTAGATTGCATGTCCTAACCAATAGTAATCGAGACAAAGACATGCTTTTATCTATCAATGGATTTATCTACACTATAGCCTCTGCTGTGACTACAGTTTATATAAACATACTAAAGTTACTTTGTGTACCATTAACAGTTTAACTAGAATAGGATGGAGTTCAGTGTGGAGAAACTAACTACCTGGCTTCTTGGGGAGGCTTTGCAGCCCTCACTGCATTCTAGTCTGCCACTAACACATTGGTACTCATTAGCTGAGGTAGCTAACTCATAAACATTGGTGGGGAATGTAATAGTGGATGGCAACTTGAGCAGCAGTGACTGCGAGATGACTGAGTTCAGGATCCTGATGAAAGGAAGGAAGGAGAGCAGCAGAGTAACAACCCTGGACCTCAGAAAAGCAGACTTTGACTTGCTCAGGGAATTCATAGACTAGATTGGGAGGCCATTCTGAGGGGGAAAGGAATCTAGGGGAGCTGTTTGTATTTTAAAGAAAACTTACTGAGGGTACAGGAACAAACCATCTTGATGAGCAGGAAGACTAGCAAGTATGCTTGAAGACCAGCTTGGCTTAGCAGGGAACTCTTCACTGAACTAAAATACAAAAAGAAATGCTTACAAGACATGGACACCTAGACAAATGACTAGGGAGGAGTATAAGAGTATTGCTTGGGCATGCAGCGATGGAATCAGGAAGGCCAAAGTGCAGCTGGAATTTCAGCTATCAAGGAAGGGGTAACCAGAAGTGTTTCTACAAGTATGTCAGCAACAAGAAAATCAGGGAAAGCGAGGGTCCCTTACTGAATGGGGGAGGCGACAGTGACATGATGTGGAGAAGGTTGACATACTCAGTGTCTTTTTCATCTCAGCCTTCATGGAAAAGGTCAATTCCTAGACTACTGTACCTGGCAGCAGTTTGGAGAGAAGGTGACAAGCTGATGGACAAAAAATAGGTTAGGGACTTCTGAGAAAAGCTATATGTGTACAAGTCCATGAGGCTGGACACAATGCACCCAAAGGTGTTGAGGGAGTTGGCTAATGTGATTGCAGACCCATTGGCCATTATCTTTGGAAAAACTCATGGTGATCAGAAGGCATCCCAGATGATTGGAAAAGGGCAACATAGTGCCTACCTTTAAGAAAAGGAAGGAGGATCCAGGGAGCTCCAGATTAGCCAGCCTTGTCTTAGTTCATGGAAAAATCATGGATTCCTCAAGGAATCCATTTCTAAGTACTTGGAGGAGAAGTAGGAAAAGTCAGCATGGATTCACCAAGGGCAAGTCATGCCTGACCAACCTGATTGACTTCTTTGATGAGATGACTGGCTCTGTGGATGTGGGGAGAGCAGTGGATGTGATATACCCTAACTTCAGCAAAGCTTTTGATATGGCCTCCCGCAACATTTTATGGGATGAATGGACTGTAAGGTGGATAGAAAACTGGCTGGATTGTCAGGCCTAAAGAGTACTAATCAATGGCTCGATGTCTAGTTGGCAGCTGGCATCAAGGAGAGTGCATAAGGGTTGGTTTTAAGGCCAGTTTTATTCAATATCTTCATCAACAGCCTTGTAGATGGGATGGAGTGCACCCTCAGCAAGTTTGTGGATGACACCAACTTGGAGGGAAAGTAGATATGTCGGAGGGTAGGGCTAGGATTCAGAGAGACCTTGACAAATTGGAAGAATGGATCAAAATAAATGAGGTTCAATAAGGACAGGTGCAGAGTCTTGCACTTAGGACAGAATAATCCCATACACTATGTAGTCTCCTGTGCTGTTCACCTGTGTGTCGTGTCTGTAGGGCCTTTTCTGGTTTCGCCATTGCTTAAGGAAGAGACAGGCTTGTTACTGGGCTAAATCTTGGAAGGTCCCCCAGGGGGTCTTGCTTGCCCCGTTTTGCTGGAATAAGTTATTTTGACTGGGAGGAATATGATTTGTCCTGCCCTTCCTGGTACCTTCCTTCAATGTTCCTGATTGTCCTTCCTATTTGGGGCTCCACCTCCTCTACACCCCACATAACGCCAGCCAAAGATGTCATCTCCGGATTACTAGAGTTGGTATAGTATGAACTCTAGTGTTTCAGCCCTCTGAATTTATGATGGTAGGCTTGGGATTTTCGCCCGAGTTTTTTCCAACCGTACTTTGTCCTGCCTAAGCATCTTCCAGACCCCAGGTGACCTTGCTCCCCGGTGTCTCTCTTTCTCTTGGCTCTATACTTGTTGCAGCTCAGACATCCATCTCTTCTTGTCCCTCAGGTCCTGGCTGGATTCAGTCTGGGCTAGAGATGTCCGACATCCACAGTGCTTCTTTGGGTAAGTCACTGAGCCTTGTTTATCTGGAAAAGCCCCTTCCTAGGGCAGCCACCACATCCCTGCAGTGGGACTCTTTTCTGTTCCTGGCCACTCTGGGCCCATCGGGGACCTCACTTCTGGTCCTCCCAGCTGTTCTTCTGCTGGACTTTTTATCCTGGTCTTAGGGGGTTGGCCAGCAAATCGGCCCCAGCACACTGCCATAAAGTGTGCCCACGCTGATGCAGGAACTGGCCCCAGCTCCTCCCAACTCCACTGTTCTTTTTCCTTTTTTTCTCTTACCACAGCGCCTTCTCCTGCCACAGTTTCACTTTCACCGCACTTCTGTTCCCACTGGCTTCGCTCCTCATCTAGCTGAGGTAAGTCTTTCCTGCCACACACTGGTACAGGATGGGGACTGACTGGTTAAGCAGCAGCTAGCTCTGCAGAAAAGGATCTGGCAGTTAGAGTGGGAAATAAGTTGAATATGAGCCATCAGTATGCCTTTGTTTCCAAGTATGCTAATGGTATACTGGGTTGAATTTTTAGGGTTTTTAAAAAAAATAAAAGTTAAAATTTTCTGTGAGAAAATGTCCCATTTAACCACCCACTATACTGAATAGTACCTCTATCAGCTTTTCCTGAACTTCCAGTATCCTGACCTCTGACCAGGATTCAGTGTAAAACCTGGGCTGGATTCTCTGGGTCAGTGCATGACCAACATTTCAACAGTGGTGTTTATGGTTGCTGTAATGGTGCTAAGTGTTGAAAATGGGCATATTTGTTTTTCCAAGGTCCCTCTCAGAAACCTGAACAGGGTTATATTCCTAAGACTAATGATGAGCAATGAATGAAACTTGACGGAAGATGAGAGCATCCTGGCCCAATATGAATGCAGTATTTGATATTATAATACTGAAAGTGTCATCTCAGCAAAACACCCAGGCATTTAAACAAGAGTACTGTACTGCTATGGATATTTGCTGGATTCTGAGAGAGAGGATTTTGGTGGTTTCCCGAACAACAGCACCTGAAGTATAATTTTTATTCCTGAGGACTTACTTTCTTCAGGAGCGGGCTGTTACCTTTACCTGTATTTGGCCACCTGTTTTCTTCATCAAGCTTGTCATAAAGTAGCAATCTGCTAACTCTGATCCTCTCCTATGTATTGGCTTGACATTAATATAACCCTTTCACCTCAGTCATGACATTATACTTGATATGCTGCAATGTAACCAGAAAGAGAACAAGGCCCATATATATTTGCAGTACTTCAGTTGGTTGTTTAAGCTTATTGCTTGAACAATAAGCAGCTGTGGATGAAGAATAAAACAAACCAATTCTCAGGCAGTCAATATATTGATCAAAATCATGAACAGCTGCTTCTATGGCTTATTAATAGATGTCTGGGTTTTCTGTTCACCATAGAAAAATTTGGTAAAATGTGGCTTTTCTCATTTTAAGAACAACGCAGATTTTGTCTTTTTAGAGGAAGAGGCCCCCATAGTGAGGTAGTGAGTAGTGAGGGAGTTGGGAAGGGCTGGGGCTGCTGCACAGCTGGGGCAGTGTGTGGGGCTTGGAGCCTGGGGCCAGAATGCATGGTCGCAAGGTCCAGGTGGGGAATGGGACAGAGCCGCAGGCAGCTCATCCAAGCAGCGGGGGGAGCGGGGGGAGGTTGGTTCTCCACCACTGTGTGCACTCCAGGGGGAGCATGCCCCCCTGATTTGTGCACAGGGAAGGAGTGGATGCGGGCCGGCATCTGCAGACTTGGGGTTCCCTGCCCTGCTCCCCTCCTCCCTGGGTCCTCTGTGCCTCTCAGCCCTGCTGGTGTCCCTCACTCCTCACCCACAGCCCCCCCACCCCGCCCTCCCCAGCCCTGACAGAGAGGGTCCCCAGCTGCCAGGGCTACAAGGTCAGGGACCTGGGTCCACAGCCCCCTGCCCCAACAACCAGCACCCAATCCTCAGGTGCCACCTGTGGGAGCCAGCAGCTGCTGTAGTGGAGTGAAGCATGGAGCCCAGCTCCCCCTCCTCCATAGGTGGCATGGCTGGAGCGGAGCCGCAGGACAGGCAGGTGTGGGCTGGCAGCTGTGGGCTTGGGGCTCCCCACCCTGCTGCCCTCTCTGCTGGGCTGTGGACGCCCTGGGGGGAGGGCAGCAGGGTGGGGAACTCCAAGCCCCCAGCTGACAGCCCGCATCTGACCCTCCTGGGGCTCTGCTCCAGCCATGCCACCTGTGGGGAAAGGGGAGCTGAGCCCCATGCTTCACTCCACTGCAGCCACTGGCTTTCTTGGGCAGCAGCTGAGGATTGGGTGCTGCTGGAGGGGCAGACAGCTGTGGATCCAGGTCCCTGACCTTGTAGCCCTGGCATCTGGGGGCCCTCTCTGACAGGGCATGGGGGGTGGAGGTTGTGGGTGGGGAGTGAGGGACACCAGAAGCACCCAGGGAGCTGTGGGCAGGGAGTGAGGGGTACTAGCAAGGCTGTGGGGCTGTGGCTTGAGAGTGAGGGGCAATGGTATAGGCAGGGCACTGGCATATCAGGGCTGCTCAGCACCACAAAGCAGTGTGCGTGGGGAGGGGCAGCTGCAGCTAGACCTGCATCCGGATGACCAAAGGGGGCAGTAGGAGCTTAGATTTGCTATGATGAAAAAATCAAAATTAAACACCAAAATGTTATAGTTATTTAGAATGTATTTTATTATAGTGATTGAGGCACTGGTAGGCTTCCAAATTGCTTTCAAATTGTAAATATATCAATAAAACATTGTGTTCAACTGATACCTATATATATATCTATATATAGTTGCATTTCATTTTAATTGTGGAAAAATGTGGATTTTGTGGGTTTTAATCAGATAATTTGTGTTTTTAAAATAGAGAAAACCAGGATTCCTGCTTATTAATCATTTATTACAGCAGTACATAGGAGTAAGTCATGAATCAGCACCCCATTAAGTTAGGTATGGTACAAATACAGAACAAGAGAGAGAGACCCAGTCTCCCCTTCTTCCCCCTCCCCCCCAAAAAATTACAGTCTAAATAATCAGTGTTAATATTATCATTTTTCAGATAGACCATTCTGATACTGCTGAGATCCATGTTGTATGAGATACATGCTGAAATGCTTAGACATACTGATTTGAATGCTGGTACTGCTGCTTCACACCTATGTGACTAAGAAATAAAGCAAAACATAGTTTCAAAATATAATTAACCACAGGCTTACAAGTATACTTTGACAGTAGCATTTCCTTATTACAGTGCATTCATATTTATTTGCTTCAGGTGCTGTCACATCTCTGCTTGTCCGGATCTAGTTACTTTTCAACTGTTCCAAAGTTCTTGTGCCCCAGCTAAATAGGAAGTGGGAGAAATTGGGGGAATAAGTTAGATCACCTCTGCTGTTTTCTCCATAACACATAGAAAATTTAGCTAATTGGAATCCTGTACTTAAAAGAGAGGCTCAGGAGACAGATATGAATTACATACAAATGTCAGTGAAAAAATATTAAATTCCCATTTTACTTTAGCAAAACTTGGTGGGGGTGGAAAGGAAGAGGCAAGAGTAGTATATAGGATTAACATAGCATCTTTGTCCACAGTAACATCCCCATGGCAAAACTACATCATAACTGCAATTTCATTAATAATGGCGAACTCCTACAAGAAGCATTTCTGATAATGTGCCTGCAGGTATCCTATGGCCTTTTGGTCAGAACAAACAACTTTCTGATATCCACAGGAATGATCACAAACTTTATTTGCCATGTTTAACCTTCTTAAAAAAATGAATTGATACTAGCAATACATTAGCTTGTCTAGAGGTGACAGTGTTAAGAAATAATATTTGTTCTGTGTGATACACTGGCACCAGCTGGCAAACATAGCAGCTACAGTCTCCAAATATTGGATAATAATGAAGGTTTTCTTAGTGGTGAGAGTAATTAAAGAGTGAAATGTTAATGAACCACAGTACATTAGGCTAAGGACTTATACTTAGTCCAAAGACTTCTGACAGAGAAGCTGCAGCAAAATAATAAGCTTTTGTTGCTTCCCAGTCTTGTGGGTAATGCACTAGATTGGCATTCAGGATATATGAATTCATTTTCTAGCTATTCTTATGTTATCTTGGGCATGCCATTTAATTTCTCTGCATCAGTAGCCCCATCTGTGAAAAAGAGATGAAAATATTTTTTTCTCACCTTTCCATATTTTACATATTTGGCTGTGAGGTCTTAGTGCCACATCTTTTACAAATAGTGTATAACAAGAACTTCCAGCATCACAAGATTTTGCAGAATCTTGTTGGACTTTCCTTTTTTTGGTTCAGTTTCATCCAAAAAAGGGGAAACCACTCTTTGAGCTTTGCATTAAAAGCAGACTTAGTTCTTTTAATGCTTAATTGAGCAAGGACTGATGTGAGCCAAGTAAAGCAATTTAAAAGTGATTTTTGATAAGAAAAAATGAACTATTTCTAAATCGAGACTAAAATTTGTCCTCCAAAGCATACCAGTTAGAAAGAATATAAAACCTTTGATGTTGAGACGAGGATACCAGATACTGAAAAGGGGTAGACCATTTGACTTACCAATAAGTCTTAAGGGTTCAGAATTTGGCTCTAAATATAATTTTAGGGGAAAATACTAGCTATACTTATACCTGGTGCGAGGGGTGAAGTTCAGGCAGGCTCCTATTGAGATAATTCATATTTGACTATAATTTCTTTACGCATTGTTGAACAAAGACAATTAAAAGGATACTTTTTCAGCAATAGTATTATATTTTCTGGAAACAGACTTCCAGTATTTACATGTGTTTGTGGAGAAAGAACAAGCACTTGAAGGAAAAGAAGAAAAAAGAACAGCTAACTGGGAAAATACTTTCCCTGTCAGCACTATAATATTAATAGTGCTTGCCACTTTGCTCAGTAATAAATAACAATCCATTCCTTCCTTAGTAAAGAAGCAAGCACATATCCTTAGCCAAAAACATCTCAAGCAGCAAGGCCAAGTTTCCATAAGTGCAAGGCTATATTAATTATATGACATCCAAACAGCCCATGTATTTTGCAAGAACATCCAAACACTTCATGTGTTTTGCTATTAAAAAACAGAAGCACCTCCATTGTATCTGAAAGCTGATAAGAAAAAATCAATTACAGTTCCTAATCAGGTTTTCTTTTGTAATGATTTCTAGAGTGAAATGGTCTGGAACAAATGAAACATGGTGTGTACAGCCAATAGAAAAAAGATCAGGACCCCAAGGGGTAATAGTCAATTGACTCCATTTTCAGTTTCCCCTCCAAAGTAAGAGCTATAACTTGAGTTTACCATTTCACTGACCCATAAAAGGAACATCAGTGAATTACTCTGAATATTGCATCATTGCAAAATGCTTCTACTCTGACTTCATTGTTTTTTCTTTTTTCAGGGGGGGATAGGTACAGAATATTTACTAATCATTTCTAGTAAACTTGCACAGAGGTTGATTTACTCTAACCTTTGTCTCTAGAATATCTGACATGAAAAACATTCCTATAAAAAGTTAAGCTGAACAGGCTGTGTCAAACATTTTGAGAAATAGTTTTTCATGTTTGTGTTTCACTGTCTGTTATTGAGGAATTTAACCATCATCTTTCTTTCTTTACTAAGTCAAATGTTTAAAATACATGGCACTTGAGTATGTCTGTGCTAAGTTAGGCACCTGCTTAACTGCAGTACTGGAGGGCTTTGGTGTTCTGCTATTGATTTTATGTTAATTTTCAGTGGTGCAAACAACCTACTTAAACTCTTTTTGCAAGAAAAATAATGGGCTTTTTTCCTATTCATGATTTTTCCACGTGTGTGTCCATGATTTGAAAATAATATATATATTTTTAATCATATTTGAAATATGGTCATTTTGCTGACCCAGTGCAAGGGTATTCAGCATTTGAGGCTTATTTTTACTTGCTGAAGTCATGTGGTATTAATTCTGTTTCTGGTTAGATGATTTAACCATTGTAAATAAGCTACTTCCATATTTACCTGAAATAAATAATGCTTATTCACAGGAATATATAGAATAATTTTAACAAGCCACTACACTTTTCTGTTTAGGCATCAACTTTGCATTTTAATATGCTTGAAATCCATTGGCAAATATTGAAATGTTTCTATTACTTTAAAGATAATTATAACATATCACTCTGTCCCCTGTTCAAAACTACACTAAAGCACAAGTACAAAATACGGGCTTTCTTTGCTGTCTGACTGTTTTACAGAGCAAAAATATTACTGGATCCAACTTCATTGTTCATGTCACGAGCTAAACAGACACAGTAACACATGGTGGGAGAGGAAACAAAATCACATTGAGGGAAAGTGACTTGTCAAGTTATCATTTCAGATGGTAAGCCCTAAGTAGCCCAGACCATCTTTCAACATAGATGATTCATAGATGCTAGGGTCAGAAGGGACCTCAACAGATCATCGAGGCCGACCCCCTGCCTAGGCAGGAAAGAATGCTGGGTCAGATGACCCCAGCCAGATGCCTATCCAGCCTTCTCTTAAAGACCCCCCAAGGTAGGGGAGAGCACCACCTCCATTTGGAAGCCCATTCCAAATTTTGGTCACCCTTACCATTAAGAAGTTTTTCCTGATATCTAGCCTAAATCTGCTCTCTGTCAGCTTGTGATCATTTTTCCTTGTTACCCCAAGAGGCGCCCTGGTGAACAGAGCATCTCCAATCCCTTGCTGCGTCCCCCTAATGAATTTGTAGGTGGCCACAAGATCACCTCTCATCCTTCTCTCGCAGAGGCTGAAGAGGTCCAGGTCCGTCAGTTTCTCCTCATAGGGCTTGTCCTGTAAGCTCCATACCATATGAGTGGCTTTCCTCTGGACCCTCTCGAGTCTATCAACATCCTTCTTGAAATACGGAGCCCAAAACTGGATGCAGTACTCCAACTGCGGTCTGACCAATGCCGTATAGAGGGGAAGTATCACCTCCTTGGATCTATTTGTCATGCATCTGTTGATGCATGATAAAGTGTGGTTAGCTTTGCTGATGATTTTGTCACACTGACGACTCATGTTCATCTTGGAGTCTGCTATGACTCAGCGATCCCTTTCTACTTCTGTGGTGCTGAAAGGGTCACTTCCTAGGTGGTAGATGTGCTGGATATTTTTGCACCCTAGGTGCAGCACTCTGCACTTGTCTTTGTTGTACTGCATTGTATTGTATACTGCCCACTTTTCTAAACTGTCCAGGTCTGCCTGCAATCGTTCCCTACCCTCCGGAGTGTGCACTTTGCCCCACAATTTAGTATCATCTGCAAACTTGGACAGAGTACACTTCACACCCACATCCAAGTCACTGATGAAGATATTGAAGAGTACAGGTCCAAGGACTCAGCCCTGCAGGATCCTACTACCCACATCCTTCCAGGTTGATACTGACCTGTCTACTAACACTCTCTGGGTGTGACCTCTAAGCCAATTTGCCACCCACTGGACCATGTAAACGTCTATGTCACAACCTCTTCATTTATTTATGAGAATGAAATGAGATACCGTATCAAAGGCCTTGCTAAAGTCCAAGAAAATGATATCTACCTCTACTCCTGCATATAAGCATTTTGTGATCCTGTCATAAAACGAAACCAGATTGGTCAGGCATGATCTACCTGCTACAAATCCATGCTGGTTTCCCTGCTGCATTATTTTTCCCTCTGGACTCACACAAAAATGACCTTTCATAATCTTTTCAAAGACTTTTCCAAGGATAGAGGTGAGACTGACTGGCCTATAATTACTCAGATCCTCCTTCCTACCCTTCTTGAAAATAGGGACCACATTGGCCCTTTTCTAGTCCTCTGGGATCTGACCTGAGCGCCATGAGCACTCAAACAGTTATGCCAGTGGTTCTGCTATGACACTGGCCAATTCCTTTAGCACTTTCAGATGCAGCTCATCTGGGCCTGCTGACTTGAACACATCCAGTCCATCCAAGTGACTCTGCACCAAGTCAGCACTGACAGTTGGTAGGCTGGTGTCCCTCTGATGACCATCTAAAACCCATTAGGAGACTTATCTTGAGCCCTGTTCAAAAACACTGAGGCAAAAAACTAATTGAATAGCTCAGCCTTGTCCCCACTCTGTGTCACTAATTGCTTCTCCTTGTTCAGTAGGGGTCCTATGCTGCCCTGTGCCTCCCTTTTACTGCCTACTTACCTAAAAAAAAACTTTTTGTTGTCTTAACATGTTTGCAGTCTTGCACAGGGGCAGAACTAGGAAGGGGGTGTGTGTGTGTATGGGGGGGGTGCAGTATTGGCATCCACCTTTGGGGCTGTGCAGTGCATGTGCAGTGAGATCTCTGAGCTCACTGGTTTGCCAGCATGGCTCTGGATCCCAAGGGGTAAACACAACTGCTACTTGTCTCCCACTCCCATGCTCTGTTCTGGCAGCATGGAAAAAGAGACGGGTAAGCAGTGGTGATGGCATTCACACTCTGGTTTCCAGAGCCGTGCCAAAGCACAGGCTCTGCCTGAAACCATTCTCACAAGCTGATGAGCTCAGAGAACCAACTATGCATTCACCACATAGCTGAAAGAGGGTGTGACCATTCTTACTGGATCCACCCATAGCCTTCCACAATGGAGGCTTCTAGGTGCAACTATAATAAATAATAGCAATTAAAATCACATTGTGCTACATGAGCCATAAAGTGACTCATCCAGGAAACCAAAAGTCTTTTTAATCACAAAGGCAATGCTTATTTCTAGACATACTAGTCCAAGCATATGCATGTGAAGTTCATTTGTCCTGATTCCAGTGGAGTTACAAGAGGGCTGAATTTTATTTTTGTTCCGTTGTCAGTTGCATTGTATACTTTGGCAATTATTTCCTGGGGAATACTTTTAAAAATACCTCTTGTCTTATTTTTGCTGTTTTTTTAAGGGCTTAGGCTACTTCTCTTAACTTTTAGTTCAGAGGAATGATCGTCTTCTGAACCTTTGGAACTAGGTAGATATTGAAAGAACTTAGCTTTCAGCACTGAGGGCCTTATTACACATTAATTTTAGGGGGCTCCTGGAGCTCTTAACCCCTGTGGTTAAGAGATTGTCCACACGTTAACACCTGAAACTAGTTATAAGCACTTTTTAGGCACTGGAAAGTTATGCCACTCCAGGCAGAATTATCTCTGATGTGTGCTACCAAGCTCATGTTACACTAAATGTAGCCACTCTAGGCTACATGTTAGTGTGAATACTGCACCTGTTCCCTCTCCCCCACTGGCCTGGATAGGGCCCACTCCCCCCCTCGCCCTTCCCAGAACTCCAGATCCCTGCCCAATGCCACTTCCTGCATACTTGTGCTGCTGCTGTCCGGGCTGGACTCAGTCTGGAGAAGAGCAACAGCCTGGCAGCAGTGGTAGTGCTAGTCATGTAGGCAGGTTAACACTTCCCTTCCTGCTTCTTGGGGACAGGTTGTCACAAGTAAGTGGTGGCCATGGGGTGGGGGGTGGGAGTCCAGGTGCAGAGTGAGGAAGGTGGGACTGAGGGAGCCCCATGGGGGCTGGGGGGGTGGTAAAAGTGGAAAGTGGCAGGGAGATTCTTATCTTTCAGTCCTACAGTCCCCTGCTGGCCTGAACATGTGACTGTTCCAAACTCAAGCAAGCGCTAATACCAATTAACATTTGAGCAGCTCACAGTGTAACATATAACAAGTAGGGCTGTATAAAGCTTTGGTCACTGGTTCAATTTGGCAGAGATTTGGTCTGATTTGGTGGATGAATCTCTGAATCCAAATCAAATCAGGAGATCCTTTAATCTCTCCAAATTGAATCAGAACACTCCAAATTGATTTGGGGAGATTCAGAAAGATTTGGCAATTTGGACATAGACACAGCTTTAAATGTTTTTTCTACATACCTCAAGGTACTAGGTGGTTCATGAATACTGAGATGCTGGGGTGGATGGAGCATCCCACAGGGGTGAGGAGTGGGGGTCCCCAGTGCGTTTTGCAGCAGACCTGGAAGTGTACTAGAAGAACTTCCAGTCCACTTCTAGGTTTGCTGGGGAGTGCGCTGGGACCCCCTCCCATGCTCCCCTGGCTCAGTGACTGTTGTCTTCTGGGTCTGGGGGGGCACACAGGGTCCCCCCATGGCCAATCACCAAGATGTGGGAGTGCCGGGGGCGCCCCAGTGCACTCCCCAGCAGACCTGGAAGTGGACTGGAAGTACTTCTAGTACACTTCCAGGTCTGCTGCAAAACGCACTGGGGACCCCCACCCCTCACCCCTCACCCCTGTGGGATGCTCCATCCACCCCAGCATCTCAGTATTCATGTACTGCCTGGTACCTTGAGGTATGTAGAAAAAACTTTTAAAGCTGTGTCTATGTCCAAATTGCCAAATCTTTCTGAATCTCCCCAAATCAATTTGGAGGGTTCTGATTCAATTTGGAGAGATTAAAGGATCTCCTGATTTGATTTGGATTCAGAGATTCATCCACCAAATCAGACCAAATCTCTGCCAAATTGAACCAGTGACCAAAGCTTTATACAGCCCTACTTGTTATATGTTACACTGTGAGCTGCTCAAATGTTAATTGGTATTAGCGCTTGCTTGAGTTTGGAACAGTCACATGTTCAGGAAGTACTTCCAGTCCACTTCTGGGTTTGCCGCTGAGCATATGGGGGGCCCCCCATGGTCCTGTGGGAAGCTCCATTCACCAACATAGCAGTGTTCACGAGCCATGCCTGGTAACTTGATGTATGTAGAAAAAATATTGAAAGCTGTGTTTATGGCTGAATCACTGATTCTCTGAATCAGCATCGAATCTTCAGGTTTGGGTTTGGCTGAATTAAATCGGGGACAGTTATCCGAATCAACTAATCAAATCACTATCCCTGATTCATGCCGAATCTGAATCGAATAAGGCCCATTTTGCATACCCCTAATAACAAGGCCCAGAGGCAGTACAAGCATCAGCGTAGATGAAGGCAGCTACATTTATTGTGGAAGGAAGCTCTGAGGATGTACTTTCATTGTTTACCCTACCTAATAAAATATAAGAGTGACAGGATAGGAAACAAATTTCAGCATAGCAATTGCTTGACAAAGTGTCTTGTTAGCTGGGGGTACAAACAGTATAGCAACATGACCTGGGCTCCAAATAGGAACAGGAACAGAGGTGGCTGGACATTATCTATGTTGACAATCTTGATTTGCTGAACCCGATGTATTTTATTCAAAACATTTCTGGTTCAACAAACTTTCACAGAGTCTAAGGCAGACTTCTGACAACATCCTAGCAGGTCTGGTTCCTGGGCCCTTAGACAGTGCATTTTGTCTCTGCCCTGGAGTTAGGAACCTGGGAGTCCCTTGAAGATGTGAAATTAACACTCTTTTTTTAAACAGCAAAACTGAAAAACAAGTATTTTACTGAGCAGCAGCAGGTTACAGGGAGTTTCTGGTTTACTGGCATTTAGAAATATATATACTAAACTTGATCTGATTTGGACAAAAGTCAAATTTAAAGAAAATAAAATTTCCTGAAAATCAGAAATGACCTTGTTTATGTTGTAGGGTCTACATGGGCCTGGAAGGGTCTTTCTGCGGCAGAGGGACCTGTTTCCTTGCTATTGAAGGTAACCATGTTATTTTATCCTTTTCAAAAACTGACCAAATTCTGTAGCTGTTACATTCATAAGCCTGGGATACAGCTCAGAATTTACAATGCAGTTGTAACATATATTCAGCTGTCAAATTACTACATAAATAACTTATATGAAATCACCTTATTAAATTGACACCTTTGCTAAGAAACTACCTGAATTTACTAGAAAACCAACCCTGCTAGGCAATCACTTTTTGTTGTTTTTTTGTTACTTAAAACAGTTTCCATATGACATGTTTGCTATTACTGGTGAAGTTTATCCTTGGGAATAAAGCAGCACGATGGCTGGGTACTAATTAAGTGTTTATTTTCTGGGATAAAGTGTTAGATAAATGGTACCTTGGGTTTGGGCTTTCTTTGTATAGGGTGGTGAATTTCACACTAGCAACACTGGTCCCTGCTGAATACCAAGTAAAGTCAATAAAATATTCCCACTGAATTCACTGGGCATCTGATTAGATCTTTAAAGAGGTGTGCGTTAAATTTTAAGCCTTTGAATTCAAGAGACGGATTTTAGCTAGTGTGACCAGATGAGAGCTGAATATATTTGTAGGCTTTGTCATGACTTCTGTTTTCCATTTCTAATATTTCTAAACTGAGGAGGATTGAGTCTGGTTTAGGGCTTTTGTGATATTCCACAAAACACATGAAAGATTGTACTTAGGAAGTTCATATGGTTACAATTTCAGACTTTGCCATTTTGCTAGCTTTGCCCATACAGTTAATATAATACATAATTAAATTTAAAAACATATTGAAAATATTATATTACAATGGGTACTAAAATATATGCATGTTTTGATACTCAACAAATATTCCCTAAACAAGTTAAGTGTAAAATATCAGGTACATTAATTTTTTTAGTAGTTTTTGCTGCATGCTCCTCAAAGAAGGCTGCTGTACTATTTTGAGCCTTTGCTTGACTGCTGTTATAATAACCCATCCATGAAAACAAGTCAGAAAAACTATAATTAAACTATATTTTTTTAAAAAAGCTTGTGTGGTTTATGAATACACCTTTAGTTGCCAGCAATGATTATAACAACATCTAGATAGAGCACTGGGTGCCAATTTCTATCAAAGCAGTATCTATTTCAACAATAAGCATCATAAGAAGAAACAGTTTTTTAACTGAGATAAATTTCATGAAAAGACCACATTTATTTTCTATCTGCTAATCAATGAATTTTTAGCTGAATTTTAAAAACAGTGATCTGGATCTTAATAGGATCAATAAGTACAAATTATCCTTTAAAACTAAATAGAATGAACAGATTTTATTTTGTATTTTCAGGAAAGGGTATATTAACATTTGAAGCACCGGGTCAGATTCTTAGCTAGTATAAATCCATTTAGCTCCATTGGAAGGAAGGAGCTGGGGC
>NW_005841965.1:625593-639399 GCF_000455745.1 Alligator sinensis
TCACTGTCTAGGCAGATAAAAGATATACCAGTGATGAATTGCACTCATCCAAACAATCTAACAAATCCTCCAACATGAAAATAGATCTGCGATTTTAACTGTCTGAGCCATTCTGTAAATCTCAGGGGTACTTTGGCATCATTTAAATAGAAGCCAGAATTTCCATTACATTAAAAAAATCTACATGTCCAACATCAAGAAACCTTTCCTTTATCCATTTCAAGCAAGTATGCCTGTGGTTTGTTTGACAAAATGGAATATGGCATTGGCAGCTGGGAAGATGATGCATTTTCCATTTCAGGCAATGGGTGCAGTTGTCATGAATTCACACTCCTTGAGTTTTGCACAGAGCTTTAAGGTCAAATTGACCTTAAAATTTAAATCCAAATTCAGCTGAAGCTGCCAAACTTTTCCTGGTTTCTATCAGACCCATAAATTGCTCTCTTGAACCAAAGGCAAGGGACAGGTTTTGCTTGAAGGTTCATGAACCTTGACAAAACTCCCAGGTAACCTTGGCAGAATTCAGAGTATGTAATAATGCCTGAAACCAGGCAAGTTTTATGTTTCACAATGAAAGGTTGGAGCAGCTATAGCAGCAGTCAGCTAGGGAAACCTACAGTTGTCCATTACAAACAATAGTTATGATAATGATTGATATTCTTATTTTTTTCCTTCAACATAATACTATATCCATCCTGATCATGCCAAACAAAAGAACTTGAATCAATTGGCAAATCATTATTTATTATTTTAAGAAAATGTTTATCTTCTTTTTAAATGATTTATTGTTCCATTGGGGACAGTGGCTTAACTCCCATAATTCAAGGTAAGCTACCCTCTAGAACACACCACACCAGAAGTATTGGTCTGGAGAGAGGATGCTTAATGGTGTTTCTCAAGGATCAGCCTTGAGGCTTTACATATGTTTATTAAAGATCTTAGTACATAAAGTACTAGAGTATTGATGATATGAAGTTTGCCTTTATTATTGAAGAGACCTTGTCAATAGAGAGGAAGATCAGAATATCATTCAAGAAGAACTGGATGACTTTGAAGAGTAGAATAATATAATCAGGATGAAATTCAATAAGCCCAAAGTGCAAAATCATGCAAGAACATGATAGAAGAGGGGCAAGGTCTTAGAGATACTGTTGAATACAGGTTAGCTATGAGCCTGCTGATGTGATGCAACCATGAACAAAGCCAATGAGATTCTAGATATTTCCAGTAGAGCTAAGGGAGTATCAAAGCACTACAAGGCACTAGTGAGACCCCATCAGGAATACAATTCTGGTCATTTTTGTTCAGGAAAGATGAATTCATACTGGGACAGGTGTAGAGAAAGACACCTAATATAATCAAGGATCTTATCTGACAGGAGAATGTCTGCTAGTTGGCTGAAATGTAAAGAGTTTTCAGTGAAGTATATTCAAGAGCTAGTTCTCATTATCCCCATTTTGAATGGTGGTAGAGAGGCTACTAAAGACTGGAGATAGAGAAAGACAGCAAGTAGGAAGCAGCTTGGGAAGTCAGCAAGTATAATACATATTTTCTATATCTGAGATGTTATTTAGAGATGTAAGTCTCCAGCACAGATATGCTTTTGAGTGCACTGGAGTTGTGGGGGATGGAGTTTTAAATATGGGACAGAAGTAATCTCTTAGCTCTGCCAAAAAAACATAATGCTGACTAGAGAGTACCTGGAAAAGCAGTTTAAATTCTCCATGCAGCTCTTTTGTAATGTAGTGTATAATTCTTACTGCCACACCTCCCATCAGCTGCATTTTCTGACTGATTGCAAGTAGAATTTTTTTCCATAGTAGTTTCATAACCAGTAACAGTATGTTTTTCTGTAACATCCAAATACGCAGGTCACACATTTGAATGCTGTGATGAATGTCCTCCTGGTTGGACACCATAGCATAGGTGGGATCAAATGTGCTTTGATGAATGTTAAGGCGCTTGCTGTGTTTGGAGGGCTTTCTGTGTTGTTTGGAGAGTTTTGTGAATAACTATTAGGGCTGTGTGACACACCATCGTTTCAGCATCCATTTCACCATTTTGAAGGGACAGTGTTTTCTTTCACTGTTTTGTTTCATTTTGAAACACTGTCCCATTTCATTTCACCAAAACCGTTTCGCTGTTTCGATGAGTTTCGATGTTTCACCCATAGGCTATAATGGGGAATCATGAAAATGCCTAAAACTTTGTCATTTCTTGCCTGATTTGGATGAAAATTGCAGGGATGGTAGCCCCTTCTAAGGCCATGAAGCCTGCCAAGTTTCAAGGAGATAGGTTTCAAGGAAATAGGTTTAAGGTGCAGGTTCTGGGAAACTGCACCTTAAACTGTTAAAAGCAAAAGTCCTGATGCTTGCTGGCAGCAGCAGCCTCCTCTCATCCAGCGCACAGATCCGGGGGCCCGCACCCCCAGGAGGGCTATGGGGCTGTGCTGGGCTCCTACCAGGGGTGTAAGCCCCAAGATATGTGCCCCGGATGAGAGGAGGCTGCCGCTGGTGCTTAGGGCTGGTGCTGGGTGCAGCCCATGCCCAGCACTGGAGCAGATTGCTGCCACCACCTGGGAGTCCTTTTTCTCTGGTGCACAGCTCTGGGAACTTGCACCCCTAGGAGGAATCTGGCACAGCCCAGAAACCATCCTGGGGGGTGCAAGCCCCCAGATCTGTGCCCCTGATGAGAGGAGGCTGCCTCTCCCACCTGGGACTGGCACTGGGCATGGGCTGTGCCCAGCACCGAACAAGATTATTGCTGCTGCCTGCCCCAGGTGGCAGCAACAGCCTGAGCCTCCTCTCATCCAGTGCATATCTGGGGGCTCACACCCCCAAGAAGAGTCCAGCACAGGCTGGCATCCTTCCCAGGGGTGCAAGCCCCTGGATCTGCACCCCGGACGAGAGGAGGCTCAGGCTGCCTCTTCCAGCTGGGCTGTGCCAGACACTTCCCAGGGGTACGAGCCCAGGGATCTGTGGGCCGGATGAGAGATGGCTCAGGTAGCAGGAATCTTGTCCGGTGCTGGGCGCATCCCATGCTCAGTGCCAGTCCCAGGTGGGAGAGGTAGCCTGAGCCTTCTCTGATCCAGGGTGCATATCTGGGGGCTTGCTGTAGTGGCAGTGCTTGTAAAAAACTGCAGCCTGTTTTGTAGTAGTATGGGTGGACAGTTGGGACCTTGCTAGAGGCCCTATTCTACTTCTTTGTCCTCAGGTATTTCTCTGGAGCTCATTTGCTGAACCAGCTGTTGGAGTGTCCTCTCTTCTTCATTTGCTCTGATTTTGTATTTGTCATTGTTGGTGTCATACAGATTTTTTGCATCCCAGTGATTTTTCTCCAAATGAGATTGAAACTCCGTCTGCAAGCAAGGGACCTCTGAAGAGGTGCCAGACTCCTCCTGGGGGTGTGAGCTCTAGACCTCTGAAGAGGTGTATATAGAAGCATTAAGTGGGGGAAGAAGGGGGTTATAATAACATAGTGGATGTGTGAACTCATTACTTGCTATCACAGTTGTGTACTCCTGGTTGCCTGGTATCACCCAGTACCTTTTAAATAGAGATGTGAAATCCTGCCAAGATGGCTTCAGATTAGCGGAGTGCATAGATATATCAATCCATGGTGAAGCTATGCTCTGAGCGTAGTAACTATTAGACAGAAAACAGCGAGGAATACATTCACATTAACCTTAAAGGAAATGAACTCTCTGTGAAGTGAAGTTATATCAAAGAGGATTGCTTACTGTACTCTCCAGAGCCAAATAATATGGTTTTAAAAGTGCTAACTATTAATGCAAAGCATGTTGTTGTCAAGTAAGTACAGTAAAAGCTCTGTTAACTGGCACCCCTTGGGAATGGTGGATGCCGGATAACAAAATATGCCGGTTAATTGAGTGGCCCGGGCCACTGCTTCTCCCGCTGTGTCTGGGGCATCCCTCCGCCCCTCCAGCGGCATTGCTGCCTTCGCCACAGGCTCTGCGGGCCTCATGGGACAGGGAGGCAGGCCCCACACAGCCTGTTATGCCCCCAGGCCGTGAGGGCTCAGCAGGCTGCCTTGCCCCAGGCTGTGGGGGCTCAGAGAAACTGGAAGTGCCAGGGTGGGCACTTCTGGTTTCACTTTATCTTACAAGCTGGCATGCTGGTTAATTGAGCATGCCGGTTTGTAAGATGCCAGTTAACAGAGCTTTTACTATATTTTTTTCAATGTAACATCTCCATGTGTACAGAATCTGAGCAATATTTCTAAGGTTGCAACTCTTTGAAGAAAGCAGTATGGCTATACGCCTTCTGATCAATTCCTGATGAAAGCTTTTGCTTGTTTCCATTATAACAGATATACAAATTAGGATTCCTGGTTTGGCAATTACAGCTTTAAGCAACTGCAGCTTATTTACTTAAATCTTTGACATATGAGTATATGGGAAAATTTGATCAACTATAGGATAAACATAATGAATTCTTGAATCTATTTCACTTTTTGATCAGCTGCTCTGAACAAGAAAATAAAGAAACTTTTTACAGTCAGTGAAGCAGACCAAATATAATTACTACCATTGGTTTGAAAATGGACCGATTAATTTTCTATAATTTTTCTGCTCATGTACTTTTGTAGAATTACTTCTATCTGCAGTTAGTACAGGATTTACATATATTCCTATTATTTTATTTCATTAGAGCCATTTCCTAATCGGATGTAGTTTCCATTATTTTCTTCTTTACTCTGCAACAATTATCATAACTTGACATTTAAAAGTTCTCTTTTTCCTATATTTCATCATCTTTGTTAAGACTACAATTGTGACACGCGGCTACTCTTCCAAAAATCTGAGCATCATCTGGTCAACCTTTGAAAGCAAATTTCTGTTCTTGATTATGATGAAATAAACACAGTGTCATTCCAACAGCTCGTCTCATTGGGCTGTGGGGTATTACTTTAAAGTGGAATGCTTTATTATAATTGCTTTGTACTGACTGGTGTACTGTAGCCATGTCTACATGAACAGATTCTTTTACTTCACTCAAATCATTTTTCAAAACAGAAAAGTTGGAGAAATTACCTCCAAACATGCTCAGCATTATGGGCAGTCATCCCAGCTAAGGCTACCGAACATCTTTGGCTGTGATTTTGGAAAAAGTAGCAACCTCAGCTATAGTGTATTCCACCTTTTTTGCAGCTACAATGAAAAGAAAATGAGCATAAGATCAAGGCTCAAGGGACTGCCTCATGATGCATCTGTTTAAGAATGGTGAAAACTATGTGCTGTGCCATTTCTAGGTTCATGAAGCAAGTGTTGACCAATGGGAAAAGACAGTTCAGCAGACCTGGCATGAACAGAATCTCAGGATGACAAAAGGCCCATGGAGATTTGCGTAGGGAGCATTCCCTAGAGCTGCAGGAACAACACACCTACACCACAGCTCCCTTATCTGTTCAGAAACATGTGACCATCAGCAGCTAATTAACTTAGTGTGAGCAGTACGATTGTCAGGGCTTTTATGAAGGAGGTGTGCTACTGTTTATACAGGTGGTATTGTTACCACCCGTATAAGCTTACCAGTTTTCAGGAGGCTTTTTTTTTTGGAAAGCTTTTCACACATGGGGCTGCTCAGTTACAATGGGACAGTTAATGAAACTGGTGTTCCTATTATTTGTCCCATGTACTAAAGCTTGGAATTCATGAACGACACGTGCCCCCAGCAGCTGGGGGAGGCATGGCAGTGGCGCGAGTGTGGCAGTGGGAATGCAGCGGCGGTAAGTGGGACCTCCTGCAGATGCCACTGGCACTGTTGGTAACAGGGGAGGGGAGGGGTGGCGAGTGCCGACCAGTTGTCGGTGACCACCCACCACCAACGCCACCAGCAGAGTTGGTGGGGGTCAGCGGTGACCGTGGACCGTCTGCAGACACTGTCAGAGGTGTCAGAGGCAGGGTGGCTACCCGGAGGTGCTACCAACAGTGTCGGCGGTGTCTTTTTGTAGGGTGTGCACCGCCACGCTCAGTGGGTGCACGTGCACCGTGCGCACCCCCTATGTGTCTCTCCTGTTTGAATTCATACTTAGAAATTCTCTTCTCTTGTGCTCCCAGACCTGTCTTGCCTTTGTGGTAGATTTACCAGCAAAACGTTCAGGAATTCACACCTTTTTTTCTTAATGGAAACTGGGTAGATTTGCTACTGGGCAATACTATGAACATTAATGGTGTTTTCTTTCTGTCTGCTGTTCTAAGCATCACTGTTTATTATCAACAATAATGACCAATGAAGCCTTTCACTGGACATTTGGACGGTAGAAAAGTGCCTGGGCAGCTGCAGGATGACATGCCTTTGAAAGGGCAGAGAGAGAGCAGCTACTAACAGGATGGGTAGAGACTGTCAAGCAATACGTTCCTCAAATTGTATTTTGTACTGTACATTTGTGAGATCCAGAGAAAGAAGTTGTGGAAGGTGGGAGGCAGAAATTCAGATACACTGAAGATTCTTTGAGCAGCATGCAATTTCATTTAAATGATAATTTCAAAGGGCTTGTTATTAAGGATACACTGTATACCTGCTTTGAGGCAAGAGCTTCATGCTTTGGATCTATTCTTTGCCTAACTATGTGTAGTATTTACTAGCTTATGGTGAACTTCTGCACGCTCTGGATATCTTTATGACTTTCTAAATATGGTGGGAGACTACTGTGCTTGGGTCTATTGGACTCCGGGGATTGCTTTTTGATATGTTTACTTTGTTGCACATGATGTGTACACCTGTGCTATTTTTAAAGGAGCAGGGATATTCTTTCACTGTATGGAACACTTTGACCTTCAGGCAATAATTGACTATTTAGGAATAAAATACTATATTTGAACATAGGCCATTATTTATTTTCCTAAAAGTGCAAACACTGAAACTTTGTGCAAACAGAACAAGGATTTGAAAAAAAGAGAAAATCAACAATGGAATTTTCAGTTGAAAAAATTCTAGTTTTCATTTTAGTTTGCACAAAGTTACAGACACTTATAGCTCTGGCTTTTCCTCCTGGTAACCGCTGGGGAATGTTGGGGAGGGGAGTGCCATGGCCACAATCCCATGTTTAGCTTGGAAGAATCAAAAGTAGTTGGGTCCCAGAAGTCACTATGTTTGCTGTCATGAAAGGAGGAGGCTTTGGCTAGAAGTTCTGGTGACAAACTGCTGCTCCTAATAGGAGGAGTCCTCCAGAGTCCGTAGAAACTGTTGATTTGCGCCTGAGTCTGATATGATTGCACTTGTATAGACAGTCATAACATAAGAACGTGTGTCCCTGGTCCATGCGATCAAAATATGAAGTATTTGTTTATGAAAGCGATGGGAAGCCCAGCTAGATCCTGCCTGTCATTCTGCATGAGTAGAAAGGTACAGCCACCTACTCAGGAATAAGAGAGAAGGCAGCTTTGCTCTGTAATGTTACATTCCTGATGGAGCACTTTCTGTATCTAAAATTCCATTTCCATTTTATATCCCTTGTAGACATGAAGCTCACTGTCTTTAAAAATGACATTTTGTCATGAGTTTTTAGGTACTTTGGATGGTAGCAGTACCCAGTATCATTGTGTGACGTACCAGTTTCCATGTTGGACTGGTGCAAGTGTTCATTGCTGCAAAGTAGAAGTTTTTTTAAAACTAAATTTATAATGGAAAAAGACTTTTTTAAAGCTTGGCACTGAGGAAAATAAATTGTGCATTGATGAATTAAATTTTGCTTGAACAAAATTCAATATATGCAATGTATCTTATAATAAATATAAAATCTTATTCTCTAAATAAGTATTTTCTTTCAAAATGGGTTTTTTTTTCTAAATCTTCTACAGTTAGCATTTGAAAATGTGGAATAATAGATAGAACTGGGGATGAAAAAGAAGCTGTTCTGAGAGCGAAGCATTGTATCCTGTGGTCGCCATTTGGTCATGCAGCAGGGATGACTTGGCCAGGAGGAAAGAAATAGTGGGACAAGATTGGCACTTGGTCATTACAAAGTGGCCTATGGAATTCTTACCTACTGTGGTACAGCCATCATTTGGGTGTAGATCATGAGAAGCATAACTTGGAGTTAGAGAGCAGAACTCAGAAATGTTTTACTAGCTCACACCCACCCAAGAAGATAGCTTCTACTTCCAGGAATAAAATTATATACCATAGCATGCAATATCTATGACTTAAAATAAAAGAAACATCATGCTGCTTATTGGTCTCCTCTGCCACTGCTGGCAAACTGAGTGCTTCAAGGAAAAAAGCTGACTGGCAACAGGGGTGGGGACTGGCTGTCTACTTCAGTGAAGGTTTGTTCAGGCTCCTGTACATTTTTATTTATGGAGTCACTGATCATGATGTCTTTAGCATGCTCATTGTGCTTCTCTTGCATTTGAAATGAAATATTGGTTGATAATAGCATCCTGTACCAAAATCCTGCCAGCTCATCATTATATATATATAATGATATATAATGATATATATCTCTCTCTATATCTGGATATCCTCTCCCTGTCTAAATGCTTGTGGGTAGGAGGCTTGGTCCATTTGTGCTTGTATGTTCTAGAAGTCAGCATACCTAGCATTTTTTCAAGCCCCATGTTCCATGCTGCCTCTTCCTGCATCCAGCAGCAGCCACATAGATGTCCTGCACTGTCTTGCCTTCGGAAGGGAGGGAGGGAAAGGGTCAGAAAGACCTGAAGTCCAGATAATTATTTTACATTTTTGAGGGAATTACTAACCGAATAGTCAGGCAAGTCATACCTGGGATACCAGATAGTGCTGTATAGAAACTAAGTAAATTTGATCGCTTACAAGAAAACAAAAACCAGCTCCTTTCCAATGTTATATATGTACTGGTTGATAACAGCATCCTGTACCAAGACCCTGCCAGCTCATCATTATACAGAAATAGATATCTATATCTATATCTATATATCTATAGCTATATCTCACTGCAAGGGGAATTTACTGTCCTTCCAACTTGAGTCTCTTCCAACATATGAGTTTCTTCATACTAAGGAACAGTTTGGTACAGAGGAACATCTTTTAATATCAGTGTAGCTTGCTTTCAGTATAGCCCCCTCCTTTCCCTTCTAACTTCATGTAGATGAGATCTTAGTTAAATTACTTTGGATTCTACCTCTGGTAACAGAAGAATTTAGAAATTCAGAATTTTTTTTTGTTTTAATAGAGCTTATTCACAGCTATGAAAACAGAGTGCCACAGCATTTTATAGTCAATTAAAAACCATCCTCTGTAAGAAAATCTAGGTTTTGAGTGGTTTATTTTTTGCTTTGTTTCAAAAATCAATAAATGCTACAACTAGAATTTAATGGTAGATCTACCAATTGCCGATGAGCCAACTGGCTGAAATCCTTTGGTTTCTTGTTCTTTAATATCCTAGTTAAGATCATCTGTTACATAATTCTATATGTGGACGTATGCAGATGTGGTTTAAAGCAATTTCTAGATTGCACAAGCTTAAAAGAAGTAAGTTAAACTATAATGTCTAGACTTTCTTTCCCACATGACTCCAGTATGGAAGGTTTTGACCAGCACTGTCCCAACCTGCATAATTTATACATCTGTAGTGTATTTTCACTGCATACAAGCCAAGTTCCTAGAGTAATCTTGCCAAAGAACTTTTCCACTCATTTTTGTTTGATCAGTCAGGCCATGATTCTAACACTGACTTCCTTTATTACAAAAAATCAGGAAACAAGCACAGATTTGTTAGATAATGTCTTTTCCATTAACACTAAACAGCAAAATCATCCAATATTATTCCAGAGATTTTTTTTAAAGATAGCAATTAAATCTTGGTTTAATTATACAGATGTGACTCTAATTATGTTAAAAGCACAAGTATCATCATGACTTCATAGTACATTTACTTTAAAGATTGATACCATTTGATTCCAACTTAGAGCTTCTTGACTGCTAAGTTCAATATGTTACACTAGGCAATATGGGATATAAGTGGTACCTTTGTCCATAAATTTCTGAGCATAGAAGGTTATATGAAATCATCCACTGGCAAGGGCATCATTACACATGGACATTCACATCCAACTCTATTTTTCCCAGAGTTCCCTCTATATTTAGAAGAGAAAATATTGTGGGTAGTATGAGACCAATCCTTAATGGTGTCTCCTGCGGAGTTTTTGCCTAGGGCAAGCTGCTCCTGTAGGGGTTAATGCTGCTAGAACATATGTGGCTGGGTTATTTAAAGCCCAAATTCTGGGGTGAAAACAGGAGACAAGAGGGTCAACCCTATGTCTCTTAAGTGCAATGAGACCTCCGTCTGTGTGGCTTCTGTTAGCAGTGCCTTTCCTTTTTTTGTGGCCTTGTAACAAGGTATTTAGCAGTATGCACAAATTTGTTGGAATATGACATGGCCATACTGTCAGCACTGCTACTACGGCCTTGAGCTTGTGACCTCTGGGCTGTCAACTGCATGTCTTAGTGTCCACATCACCCCAGCCTGTTTCCTTAGCAGTCAGTTCCCTTAGAAGCAAGGCTTTTGCCAGCACCAGCCCTGCAGCCACTCCTCTGCTCTGGCTGCCAGAGTTGCTGCAGGGAAGGTACAAACTGCAGGAATGGAAAGGAGGGGGAAGCATCCCACTGCCTCCATTTCCTACCTTCCTTTCAGGCCAGTGCCTGGGGCTTGTGCCCCACTCTCCCATCCCTTGCTATGCTACTAGGTGCTTCTTTCACTGATTTTGTCTTCACTCTGAAAGAATCTAGATCAGTGTTTCTCAAACCTTTTTGACTCAAGGCATCCCTCACTGGATATGAAGCAGCCCTCCAGAGCTTATGTGAGTCAAGTGGCATCCTATTAAAAAAAACAATTTATATATTACAGTTCTTGCCTCCTTGCAGAGGGGCTGGGCAATAGGGATTGTTCTAGGCAGGGACATGCCTGAGCCAGTATTTACCTACTTAGCTTATCTGCTTATCTCCTCATGCCTTGTGGCATCCTTCAAAGGATCTGGCAACACCCCAAGGCGACCCTGCATTCCAGTTGAGAATCACTGATCTAGATATAGGAAACAGTGAATAATATAAATGCATGGGCAAGATTTTTAGCAGGTATGAAGTGTAAAAATTCTATTGAACTCATGTAGTAATATGACTATTTCTGGGGTGTAATGGCCCCTGCTGAAATTTATTAGAGTGGATTGAAAAGCCATTTATTCATTAGAATAAACTTTTAACCTCTAAAGCTCTGAACCTCTTCCATATCATGACATCATGTTACAAGAGAAAAAACATTTTCAGGCATAAAAGTAGAAAGGGGAGTTGTGAGTCCTGGGGTTAGAAACTATAGAAAAAAGGGATTGAGAGCTGAGAATGCTGACATTTCCTGATTTCCAATGGATATTAGACAAAGGAAAGAATTCATTGGCTATCCACAGATGCTGCAACCTCAAAGGCAAACAGCAGAATAAGCATATATTACTATATTTCATTATATACTATATTTCACTTCAGCATGCACATCAATCTCTCCGTACTCAAAAGGGACCATCATTCCAAACCACCAAAACAGTCCTTGTTGCAGAAAATCCAGTAGTGTATTCTGCTTACAAAAGAGTGTTTCCTCCTTTGTGTCCTTCCAGACAAAAAACCAAAACAAAACAAAAAAAACCCCATTGGTTTCTGGAATACTAAGTAATACTCTTCTCCAGGAAAATTGTTTTATGTTTCATGGGTAGTCCTCTATGGACTCATTTGGGTTTGTCGTGGAAACACACGCAGCATACTTTTGGGTCAGGTCAGCAGAAGCTTTTATTTAAAAGAAGCTACAGCTGTAGGGGGGACTCCAAAGTGACATGGATCTCCCAAGCACTTGGAAGGGGTCCCCCCCCAAGAGCAAAATCAGGAGGCTTATATACTTTTTAACAGTTGCTTACAACTCACGTGATCATATAGTGAAATTAGCATGAAAAGCGGCTATAACATTACTTCATTATTTCTTTGCTGTAATCAGGATGGGAACTAATGGGGGAGGCGAGGTTAGTTCACAAACCTCCTTCTTGCACCTGCAAATCAGAGTTGTACATACTTTTTGCTATCTTCAAGGCCGCGGTGAGCGAAGCAGTTGTAGAGGAGTTACAAAGAACAAACACTTTCTCTTATCTGTTCTACTATACAGAGCCAGCAATTCTCCACAAAGCGGTTATGTCATCTTATAACTAAAATAGTCAAAGTTTAAGGCATATATTTTTTCTGATTTCACAGTTCCCCCCCCTTTGAGACTATTTAGTCTCACTTTACCCTTAAATTTTTATTCTCATGAGCCCCTCTATTTCATCATGCAGCCTTTCATGTTTTCTTTTAATCTGCTCACACTTTTGTAATACCATTATTTTAGACTCTGCTGTGGGTTTTCTTGCCTTGCTAAAGCTTCTCCTGCTGGCTTTCACGCAGCAGAGGATCAGTTGCACTAAGACATAAAACATTATCAGAACTATCAAGACAAACAATAGTCCATACAGGATTTTCTTGCCAAGGGCCCCGGAATCTGGGAGCCAGGAGGTTAGCCAAGACCACATTTCTTTTAGACCCCAGTCAGTATTCTCTGAGGCCACTTGATGTAAGACCCTTAACTGACTTCGGATTTTACGAATGTCAGTTTCAATTCGCATGTCCTGATTGACATAGACACAACAGGTGGAGTTTACTAAGGCACATACTCCTCCCTGGGATACCAATAGGTAATCTAGGGCTACGCGGTGTTGTATAGTTACTTGTGAGATCTGGGAGATCTCTTCTTGCAGAGCCTGAATTGCATCCGCAGTGGCATTTCCCATAGCTTCCATTGTGGCTGAAATGTTAATTATGGCTAGTTCCAATTCTCTTACTCCAAGCCACGGTATGAAGGTTCTCACAAATTGATGGAACCCTGTGTTTCTGGTAGCTAAGGGGTTAACCGCCCTTTTCATGTGATGGTTGAAATTTTTTACTTGTTCCAGATATATTGTACTATGCATTTCAAAACCAGGGATAACACGTCCAAGAGTGCATGCCCCCACCCAATTCCAGGGCAAGATTTTATGAGCCCTGTTTCCGCAGAGCCAGTAAAGGCCTGGGGCAGAAAGGGTACTCAAATCTCGACAGGTGTTGTGCCATATCCGGCACTTTCGATTAATATGCATCGTATAGGACGGACCACGTTCAGCTGTTATCCTGCTGGACCGAGATATATTACAAGAAGTAAAATTGGAGTCAATGTAAAATTCCGATCTGTTTGCAATGAGAGCAACATGAGGTTCCTTAGAAAAGTTGTAGACCATGAATCCTGTACAATTGAGAGAGGGTACATTACCCAACAGGATTCCACTGGTGCTATTGGGGCTATAATCTAGAGTAGTTAGGCAATGAGGGTAGTGTCCTACAGGTGTGGCTTTATTATAAGCTCCGGTGTTGTTGGATCTGTAACAGAAAGGCGCCTCTACTCTTGGGGAGATTATCCAGTTAGCAGGGGCGGCCCTCCATTCTTTAGGAGCGGACCGATGGGCAGCTAACGAGTAGTGTCTAACGAAGCCGCCGTTTATTGTTCCCCATTGCCGGAGGGATATTGGTACTCCGATCATTGGGATTCCTTGTTGTAGGTGCGCTGGGCTGTGAGAGCATATCCAGCAGTCACTTTTATTTCCAGCTTGAGCCACCGTACGGGAGATCTGCAAGTACAAATTTTTCTCCCACCCCCCTTGGGTGATACTGAGATACCCAAGTGTGATATATAAGGATATCAGTGCCATTTTTAGATACAGGAGGGACAAAGAATTTTAACAACAAACATAACCAGCACCAGAAA
>NW_005841965.1:642430-686174 GCF_000455745.1 Alligator sinensis
TGGCTTGGCAGGGTTCAAGATGATACGCACTGGTTCAGCACTCAGCATGTGCCCCACTTCATTTGCATGGGTGGACCACAGCTGTGGAGGTACTCGTGCCAACAGTTCCTCTTGCAAGTAGGAAGTGTCAGGTTCAGAGTACTCCTGGGTTAGCAAAGCCACAAGCTCAGTTTCCCTATGTTCTGGTACCTCAAGGTAAACACCATCTGGGCTACAATAAATCACGCATCCCAGTTTACACAACAAATCCTTACCAAGAAGGTTGACAGGTGCACAGGGGCTAAGAAGAAAGGCATGATTTTCAGACAAAGGGCCAATAGAGATGGAGACAGGTTCAGAGACGGGATGTGGGATAGGTTGTCCGCCTATACCGACAGCATTTATAGTTTCAGGAGAATAAGGTAGAAAAGGAAACTCAGCAGCCTTTAGCGTGGAGCGGGATGCTCCGGTGTCGACAAGACAGGAGACAGGTTTACCAGAAATAAGGCATTCAACAAACGGACCAGATTGGTCAGTAGCAAGCAAAGGAGCGATGATGTCACTGTCCCTCAGGCTGTCCTATTCAACACTGGGAAAATTGACAGGAAGTGGAGGTGGGGGCAGGGACTGGGGTCTGGGTCCTTGGCCGGGGCGCTTGGGGCATTCTGATTTCCAATGTCCTTCTTGCTTGCAATAATGACATTGGTTCCCATAGCCTGGGTTTTGTGGGCTCAAGGATCTATCTCTTCCCCTGAATCTACCCGGGCCTCCCCTTCCCCGTCCTCGTCCCCTTCCTCTACCTGGACCCTGCAACTGAGAAATCTGTAAGGCCATTAACTTAAACTCGGCATTGTCTTTAGACCGTTCCAATTTGTTATGAAAATGGTTAGCCGCAGCAAGGACTTCAGTCAAATCTTTAGTTTCCCAGCCAATAATTACTGTTTGAATTTTCTCAGCAATTTTAGGGTTAAGTCCCTGGATGAATGCTGCCACTATTGCTTGTTTAGCATTTCCGACTGGGTTATCCATTCCTGAGTATCGTTCAAATGCCTGTTTGAGGCGTTCCAAATAGTCACTGGGGTGTTCATTTTTGTTTTGTTTACAGGTATTTATTTTGGTCCAGTCTGCCTTTTTTGGGCAAATTGTGAGAACTGCCTGAACCAAAGCATTTCTCTTGTCAATAAAGTCTTGGCCAATCCCTGGGTTTTGATCTGGCCAAGTACAGGCAGCATACAGACGTAGCATAGTTTCCTTGGGCAAAATCGATCGCATGAGCTGATTAATGTCAGCCCATGTTGGATTATAACAATTTATAACAGTCTGCAATTCTTCCTGAAATTTTTCTGGGTCTTCCCTGATTTTGGGGAATTTTTGAGTTAAATTGTAGAGATCACCTGGAGTCCAGGGTGCATGCACGGTTACTATATTTTGTCCATCGGTGCCAATGCCTGGCATTTGTCTTAGGGGGTAAACTTGTGCAGCTCGGGATCTAAGATTGATGGGAGATCTTTCCATGCCTATTCCCATTCTTCTAAATACACCTGTGGTGGGTTGTGACCCAGGAGTAAATTGCCACACTGGTGATGATTGAGTGGCAGATATGGTGGATGAGTCCAGACTATTAAGCTCCGTGGATGGATTTACTGAAGGAGCTTCAGCTAATGAGTTACTAGCCTGGGCTGCAGCCTGATGTTGAACCGGTTGTTGCTGATGTGGGAGTCCCAGGAGAGCAGGGTTCGAACAAAGGTCAAGGATATCCTCTGCTGGCTCCGGTGGTGGGGGCGCCCCGGGCAATGCTGGATACATCGGAGCGGTGGCCGGCGTGTAATTTGGGGGAGCAGCCAATTTCTCCCGAACAGCTTGTAACTGCTGTTTTAATTTTTCTTGAGAGTCTTTTAGGCTCCTAGTTTGAGATTCTGTCCGCCTTTTGGACATTTCATCATACCAATAAAAGAACGCGTCCCACTGGTTTTGTGGTGTTTTGGATCCACGGGACTCTAAAGCCCCTCTTAAGTGCACTATTTTATCCTGATCAAATGTTCCTTCTTGTGGAAAATGCTTCACAGGATCATCCCTAGTATACCAGTTCCACTTATCCAGGTACTTGCAAGCCTCGGGAGAATAGTGTGTGTACATAAAGTACGCCGGAGTCCCCTTAGGGGGGACGGGAACTTGTTTAGACTGACTCGTTCCCATTTTCAGTCACACAGGGAGACGTAGGAGAGGCTTATTTAGGATGTCCGGGCCGCTCAGTGCCTTGCCCCGCAGTTTTTCACTGCCCAGACAAAAGGCTTCTGACCCGACACCGGCTCATAAAATGGAAATGGGAAGGGAAACACAAGAGGAATCCTTTCACTCCTGCTCTCGGCAGAAGCTACTGGGACAAGGGGTTTGGAAAAGACAAAATCACTCAGACGCCCTGTCCACTGGGTCACGAGGTTTCAGCTGGGCCCCCTTGCTTTCGACGCTACCTTTTTTAGGCAGAATCGGGGCGGCTAGACCCAGCCTTAGTCCCAGACCTGGTCAGTGGCTCATTTTTCTAAATGCACACACACACATTTATTCAATCACTGGGAAGCCCTGTCCACTGGGTCACGAGGTTCCAGTTGGGCCCCCTTGCTTTCAAAACTGCCCTGTCAGGCAGAATTGGGGCGGCTGAACCCAACCGTAGTCTCAGACCTGGTCAGTGGCTCATATTTCTAAATACACACACATGCACATTCATTCAGTCAGCCAGACCTCCTCCCCCACACTGCCTTAGTTAATTAACGACAAGCCCGATGTGCTGTAGGATGAAGGTGCTTCATACAGTTTCTCCCTAAATAAAACGTACGTTACCAGACACAAAATGGGATCCTTTACCAGACAGAAAATTTTAGCCGGCAGTAAGGTTCAGGCAGGTCAGCAGAAGCTTTTATTTAAAAGAAGCTACAGCTGTAGGGGGGACTCCAAAGTGACATGGATCTCCCAAGCACTTGGAAGGGGTCCCCCCCCAAGAGCAAAATCAGGAGGCTTATATACTTTTTAACAGTTGCTTACAACTCACGTGATCATATAGTGAAATTAGCATGAAAAGCGGCTATAACATTACTTCATTATTTCTTTGCTGTAATCAGGATGGGAACTAATGGGGGAGGCGAGGTTAGTTCACAAACCTCCTTCTTGCACCTGCAAATCAGAGTTGTACATACTTTTTGCTATCTTCAAGGCCGCGGTGAGCGAAGCAGTTGTAGAGGAGTTACAAAGAACAAACACTTTCTCTTATCTGTTCTACTATACAGAGCCAGCAATTCTCCACAAAGCGGTTATGTCATCTTATAACTAAAATAGTCAAAGTTTAAGGCATATATTTTTTCTGATTTCACAGGTTTCAGAAAGATATTTGGAAAATCCATGAAATCATGGTACTTTTCAGGGAGAAAGCTACAGTGCCTTTACTGAAGCTTTCAGTCCTGCCAGCTCCTAAGCATCATTTGCTAACTGACAGCACCAGTAAAGAAGTTGTCTGAAATTCTGTTGTTTCCTTGTTACAGGACTTCTGTAGCAGCCTCTTGGCTACTCCTCGGTCTCTGAGGACTCAGAAAACACTATATAGCCCACTGTCTTTCTAAATATGGGACTCCAATACAGACTTTTATATAATATCTAATTAAAGATTGTGAATCAATATGTTATACAATATTTATTCCTAAAATTAATAACAATGGCAATGTTTACTTGGGCACATGCTGCAGAAGATGTAAGGTATTAAAGGAGAGCTATAACAAAATGAAAAATATCAGATACAGAATGTCATAACCCAATGATTTTTAGTGCCTCGGCACATTGGAATTTTCCCACCACATGGAGCTTTCTTTGCACGGTGGATTTCTCAGCTGCAGAGAGAAATCCCCGGTGCAAAAGAGTTCCCGCCACACATATGCAAATTTGTACCCCATTATTGGCTGATTCTAAATTATTCCTACGTGGCGGCTAGCAATTGGCTCGCTAGCCGTATAAAAGGTTAGAGCAGTTTCCGCCCAAGTTGGAGGACTCCACATCCATCTCGTGGAGAACGCTAAGCACGCTGTGGAGCCTAGCAAACTCTGCGTGTGCCTTAGAGGAGGATATAGGGGCCTGATCAGCTTCTAGCCACTCCCCGTCATAGTGGAAATTTGACGTATCCCCCATGTGAAACGTTCATGGAGTCGTACATCGACGACTCATTTCGGTGCGGTTCGGAAGAGATCTCACTTGTGTTTGTTTGTGTGCAACTGCAACTCAAGCAAGTTTCCTTCCTGCACTGTGACCATCGGCAGTGTAAGTAAAGCTTTCTTTGTACAACCAATACGCTGTCTCACCTCTCCATCCACCAGCCCGCCTGACGTTCGCTTAATTAACCAGCGTTTCCCTCGGTCGGCTCCACCCGGCCGAGACACAGAAAAGGTATGTTTTTAGGTTATATGTGAATGTACACACACACCTACCCAAACACACACACACACACACACACACACACACACACACACACACACACACAACTGCCTCTTCAGCTATGCTTGGTGCTTAGGGTATTTCTTTTTTCATCTCATTGACTCAGTTGATCCTAATTTGGGTAATGTATGGAACCAATCCTATCAGAATGAGTAACTTGTCATAGTTCCTAATTGAAAACTGCTCTAAAAGCTACCATAACCTGAATACATTTGGCTTCACTTAATTAAAATTGATGCTCAACTAATTGGTTTGTATTTTATAATAATATACAGGCTGTTTCATGACAATGTTTTATAGATAACACTTGTAAATCTTTGCAGTGAGCCACATAAATCATTATGCATAGACAGTGCTTCTAGCATTAAACATGATTCATGAGAAATCAGATTCTTTTTGGTGATTAGTCATTCTTGAATATGTCATCAGGCTATCCCCTTCTCACTGTCCAGAAAACGCATTTAGGACCAGAGTCATCCTTTAAAATAGCAAAACTTATATTAATTCAGTAGGATTACATTAGTCTGAAAGTATTTCAAAACATCCATGAACTTAAACACATAATTCAGAGCTTATCACAGAAAATATGTAACATTCTATAGTTCCTTTATACACAGGAACACACAGATTATGAGTACAATGGCATCTCTTACCTCACGCATCCGGTGTGGCCATCTGTGTCTCGTTTTCCCCTGGGAGGTTTGCAGTCTCCCCCATCAATGGAGTAATTCATGTTTTAGTTCTTTTCTGGTACAGTAGTTTGGCCCTTCAGCCAAACTAAGTCCTACTCCACTGAAGCAATGAAGACAGCCCAAAATAAAAGAGGCCTTTGTCCTCTGTGACATCAGTTATATTCTATACAATTACCACAAGGCTTAACTTCCTCCTTTCTAGGACTTTCCCAGGGCAAAGTTTGCCCCTCTTTCAATGAAGGAGACTGAAGAGGGACTTCCTTTTTCCTCAAAGAAAAGTCCAGCCTTAGGGACCTAACCAAACACAGCTATCATTATCATGTGACCCAGATCCTTTGTTTTATATGCTTTATCCTTCCCTGGGCCTACGTTCTCTTTTCCTGCTTATCTCCAGGCCTTTTCCATGAACCCTTCCTAAGCTGGCCTCCTCAGTTTTGTTAGTGGAAAAGAGAAAAACTGGTATATATATAGCTGCATTGCACAGGGAATGGCATTCTTGCCTTAACTGATCTATCTTCAAATAGATCCCCAGCCTAAATAGCACTAAATATGCTAAATAAGTATTTAGCATATTTCTATTCATATTACAACTGGCAAGAAATTTGCTTAAAGAAAAAACTAAAACACTTCTTAGAGACAGAAATACAAGTCAATATTTCTAAAATGTTACTGATTTCTGCTTGTTGTCCTAGCTTTGTAATTATATCTACAGCTACTTATTTAAAACAGATAAATGGCAGAGGCGTTAATCAGAATTACTTCCATAAATGGGTCCATAGGCTCTATCTGAGTCCATAGAACACCCACTGATATAAATGGGAATCACATACTGTCAAGATTTGAACTATTAGGCATCTAGATGGGCCTACATGCCTAAGTATGAACCTATTCTACCCTATTGTGGTCCCTGAAGAAATATGAACATGTCTACTTTTGTAATGTACCACTATCTCAGCCTTAAGGCTAAGTTACAAAAAGCAGAGAAAAAGGAGGTAGAGAAAAACCCACCTACCTTTTGTGTTAATGGAGTTTCAGAGATGTGAGCATGGTGGACCAGGATTACACTTACGTGGTGATATTCCCTTTGACAGCTAATAGAAGGAATAGGATCTGGCCTTATGGCTATGGAAATCAAGAGCAGATGCTAGGAGGAAGCATGCACCAGTCAGTATGTTCATTGCTCAAGTATAACATACATTGGATACAGCACTTTTCTACAGCATTGGTTATGGCACATAGCTTCAGATCATAGGTACTTCTTAGGGCTGAGAGAATTCTGATTGTCCTGTTTTTGTATTCTCCATTGCCTTGCAACCAAATTAGGGCTGTCTGCTGCACAGTAGGGGAAAAGGAGTTCCTTATGACCTCTTTATCTTTCAATACACCTGTAATCTGAACTGTTGAGCAGGTCTGTTTCAAGTAGTATCATGTCATCTGGTCTACACTGGATCTCTTTATATGCAATAGAACATTTGGGTAAGATAGTGCAATCCATCCATGCGGATGCTCACACAACTAGTCTTAATGGGTGCATCTACATGTGCAATTAGCATGTAGCAATAAACTCTGGCACATATCGTGCCAGAATTTATTGCTACCAGGTGCAGCATTTATATGTGCTTTCAGAATCGCAGCATGTTGAGCCAGCGGCCTAAAGGGTCAGCCTGTTAGCCTGGAGCTGCTCCAACTAGGCTCAGTGTTCTGTGGAGGGGTTGGCTGTGGCACAAGGGTGCTACAGTACATGGCTCGATGGCAGGCAGCCCCTGCAATGTAGCACCCCAGTGCCCTAGTCAGCCCCAGTCACCATCTGTGTATGCAATTTGGAGCACATTACTACTCTGTTGTAGGTTTGCACCTGCCCCAGACACTAAGTACTGTTCTACAGTGGAGTTAATTAATTTATTGTGCCCTAATATGGGTACATGTGTAGATGGTGACACTTTATTGTGGAGCTAATTAGCTCTGAAGTAAAGTGCAGGTGTAGATGTGCCCACTGAAATCAAAGATATTCATCTGAGCAAAGGATTCCTTGTGACCAGGGTCATTCAACTCATGTCCCACAGACTGCATGTGGCCTGAAAGGTGTCCTCCCCACCACAACAACAGCTTCTGCTCCTGGGGTCTCTGGGCTCACCCTCCCTCCTTTAGATTTCACATCCTGCCCCTGCTGGCAGGGTAGTGCAGCCCACAGAGGCCTGGGGAGTCCATGCAGGCCCTGCAGAATTGGGAAGGGGGCAGAGAGTCTGTTCAGCCTGTACAAGCAGCCTATGTGATGGGCAATCTGAGGGGCCTGTGAGCCAGGAGAGGCATATGGTAGGTAGAGCTGGGCTGGCAGAGCTCATATATGAGGGGAGCATGCACAGTGTACAGTCTTCATGGCATGCAACCCACATTGTGTGTGGTCCCTAGCCAGCCAGAAGTTGTATAATCCTACTACAGATTAAGATGTGGAATGCTGGGGTGCATCCAGATAAGCACAGACATGCAGTATGTGGTGCTGCAGACTTGTCTGCAGTCTACTTTGCAGTGCGGGAGTTTTTTTTGACTCCAGGAGATCCCGGGGTCAAAAAAACCCCATGCCTAAAAAGAGCAGGGTGGTGGGAGCAGTGTGTGCTGCCCAAAACTGGAGTCTGGCTGGCTGGAGCTACGCTCTGGCTGCTAGCTAGGCTCCCTGCTGCAGAAGTGCCACAGCTGAAGCTCCTGGAGGCTCCCAGGACCCCAGGCAGGGGCAGCACCAGCCTCTTCCCAGTGGGGGGCAGGAGGGCTTAGGTGGACTAGACAGAAAATTGCAGGGGGGGTGGGGGGCAGAGCTGTGCTATACATCTTCTGGCCAAACATACTTATTCATTTTTTTTAACAATGCCCACTTAGGGTACTGCATCTCTGTGGACTTTGGGTGCAAGCAGGGTGGGCTCAGCAGCTCAGGGTGGGTAGTGTTGGCTTGTGGGGGACAAGGTGGGGAGTTTGTACAGAAGCGGCGCTGGGAGGGGTGGCTATGGGGTGGGGGGTGAGTAAGGCAATTTTTGGGGTAGCTATAGCCAAACTACTTCCTAGTGCTGCCTCTGACCCCAGGTAAGGCTGCTGGGGTCGGCACAGTTTCTGGCCCCAGCCTCCCCTACCCCACCTGGGGCAACGTGCCATGCACCAGAACATGTGTGGCATAGGTGTTCTCTGAGGACATTTAGCAGTGGCACAATTTTTTAGAGATTTTCAGGTCCAAGTTCCAAATCCACATTACATTTCTTCTCAGCCTCTTCTCTTTTGGTATCGAAAAGATTTTATCTGTGTTATTAGTGTGCTAAAAAGTTTCTTATTTCTTATCTCAAAATTATTAAACTTCCATACGCTTCCAATAGGCCAAAGCAGAACAATTCTCCTCCATTTACACTACTTAAATGGCTGTTGATTTTAGGTCTGAAATGGTCAAATAACTTAAGGCTTTTTTCATTCAATACTACAACTTCCGAATGTAATGTTATCTGCCACATTTAAATTCTTGCTTTCAAATGTGTAACAACCCCAGGCATTTTTACAAATGACTTCAATCAGAAGTGTCAGCAGTAATATTTCACAGTTCATTACAGAGAGATCATTTTTCAGAAGGAAGTGCTGTCATTTCAGTTCAGGTTTTTTTTGGGGGGGTAGTATTTGTTTTGTCTTGTTTTTGCTTTCTTATGCATTAATTTTCAGTCTCAGGTGACAAGTGACTATATTTTTTCTCTGTAGTGATTATGAAAGTATTCAGATGCCTTGTGTAATTTTCCTTTTCCTTTCCTAAGCATCTAATTTAGTACAATAGGACAGGGTGGCTTCTTACAAAGACTAACTGGTAAGAATGTTCTTTAATATTAATGGTCTGGACTTGAATTGGTGTGCATACAAAGGGGAAGCCTGTGTCTATTGCTTGCTTAATATAAGGCCTAAATCTGCCTTATTATGTTAATTCTCCTTGCTTGCAAGGTAACAGCAGTCTACTTGGTCAGTGGCACATATTAAGTAACTGTAGGGCAAACCAAAACATGCTAATGGCTTTGTGGTTTAAGCCTCAGGGTAATAATAATCTGACCACAGGTTGAAATACCAGCAGTGTTCTCCATTTTGAGGGTGATAAATTGAGTACTGTACTGTTCTTTGTGGATGGATTTTTCAAATGTTGCAGACTGTTTCGTCTTGTTTATCCTTCCGATTCCACCGTTCTTTTCTGTAAAAATAAAATGTGACTTTGGAGACTTTGGCCAAAAATGTTGTCACTGCTCTTCATTTGTGATCCGCTGTCCATTTTAATGGTGCCTGCATATGCAGTAAGTAGTTGACAAGTTCACTGTAATGAAAAGAATTATCTGCATAAACAATGTTATATGATCATAATGGCCATTGATATTATTCTTCTGTAGATGAGATAGTAATCATTTTGGACTAAATAAACATATTGGCAATGAATGGATTGCTTTGGAAAAAGACCAAGGAGGTATGTATTGGTTGTTATATAATGCTTATCATGTTTGGGGTTAGGCAGGGCTTTTATACTGCTTTGTGGGCTCAGAACATTTTTTACCTATGTCCTTTTTTGCACAAGGGCCAGAATAGTTACCATGTATTTAGGGGTTGCACAAAATGCTATCTTTCAGTAACCCTGAGGCAGGTAATACCCCATATAATCTGGTAGTCAGACATGAGTCACTTCCTTACCCATTTGGTCACCTTCAGGGAGCAAACATGTCATACCGTCTTAGCGCCTCTTTTCTGTTCACTCAAGGGCTTCTGCAAAACAGGAACAGGTGTGTCAATGCCACAGTCTTGCTTGATATAATTAAAACGAGAGATTACCATATAATTAAAGAGCCCTTTCAGGACACTCACTGCCCTTAGCCCTAAACAGTTTACCACTTATATACAGCCAGTTCTCCTGCTGCTTTTTCCAAAGGAACTGTGGTCCTTTAAAGTGTCAGAGCCAGCTCCTGGACACAAGTAAAGTAGGGAGATGTTAGCAAACTCATAAGCTTAGTTTGGAGGGGAACATGCATTTGATTTTGGCAAACAGCTTACTTCAGCTTCTGTGGTAAATTACTATTCCACTTGGACAGCAATCTCAGGGGCCAGATGCCAAACAGTAGAGGTACTTTCCCAGCAGCAGCAAGAGCAGCAGTTGCCTAATTAGAAGACTGCGCACAGACCGTGTTTTGCCAGCTCTTCACATTGTTTCATCTCTAGTGAGATGAGCTCCCATAGCTGCCTTGTCCTCCTAGATGCTGGTTTCTTTTGACTAACATTGTGATTCTATCATATTTCAGGAGAGTTTAGTTCCCTCCCAAGTACAGACATTAAACTTTTTTATCACTTTCAGATCAAAATGGATTTTTTCTCCCAGTTTCTTTCTCTCCTTTTCTTTCTTTCCCCTTTCCACCCCCCATTTCAGTTCTTATTGCTCTCTAATTTGCACTGGAGATCCCTTAGTCTCAGTGTTTACTTCTATTGCATATTCTACACATGCAGAGCTTCCATAGGTGATCATGAATATCCTATAAAACATGGTACAAACTGGCTATCTCAGTTTTCAACCCTTTAACTGTAAGTCATCATCAAGGCATGGGGATGACTGGGAGTTTTGTCTGCCATTTTAACTTTTTGTTTATGTAAGCTTACTTAACTTACTTTGGGGCTGCCAATATCAACATTTCTTCTTCCCCTTCACAATGCAGTAAACTAAAGCACATTGAAAATCAACACAAGAGTTACTATGTTGATTGTTTTCATTTCACATCAAAAGACCCTGGCTCTTGCAAACATGTGTAGACATAATTTTACTCTCATGAATCATCTCAGGAAAGCCATGGATGAATGCAAGGTTTTGTACAGGGGAGTGCAGGAACAGCAGCTGGTGCTGCAAGTGTAGTTGCACCCCATGTTCCAAGATCCCTCTGCCCCAGGATGGGCATACCACGCCATGGAGCAGCAGCCAGATCCTTTTTTTTTAAGACCCCGAATCAGGTAAAAATTGCATGCATTCAGCATCCCTCTCTTCCTCTCTGTGCTCAGGGGCACATCCCCTCCCTTCCCAGTCACTCTTGTTCCACCCACCACTGCCACTGTCCCTGGCTGACCCAAAGCAGGGGGATCTCCAGAGTTGCTTCCACTCAGTTCCAGCTCAGTTGACCAGACAGTCATGCTTAGCTGGGGACAGTGGCAGTGAGTGGGAAGGGGAATGGAGGGGACATCCTGATGAGCATGAAGAAGCAGGGGCAGGAATTTTTTTTAGGTTTGAGAACTTAAAAATGTCCCTGGCTGCTGCTCCTGTGGCATGGCCTAAAATGGGGGTGTGACTGTAGCCCCTGTGGATCTGCTCCTGATTGAAGCCAAGGAAACAACATACCTGGGTAGATTTTCAAATGAGTTTGCAGCTTTAGGTTTTCATTCAATTTAAAAGCCTCCATTTAATACTCCTAAAAACAGAAACATTCCTACAGCCAAAAGGTGGGCTGACCACAGCACTGAGGGCCTCATCAATGTCTGCTGACATTACTAGGTTCAGTTTATTCATAGGCCTAAACTGTAGACACCAGCTGAAAGCACACTTAGCCCTCACAAATTAGGAGTTCTTTATTCAGATCAATACATAAGTAAATAGTGAAGATGGTAATAATTATTCTTTGCAGTTATTATATAACCATTCACAGGATCATAAAATTTATTTTTCCATAATCCAAATATTTTAAAGTAATATCAGAGACTTCTAAAAAAAGTTAAATTTAGCTGTCACTTTCAAGTGGCATGGATGAAAACGTAGTCTTTCTTTCTCTCACTAATGGCTGTTATTATTCTTTGTGATTTCTTATAAAAAGATATGCCCAAATATGTCAGCAGCACTTGGCAGACCAGTCTCTGTAAGTAAGTGTTAAGGATACTGATTTGCAAAAATAAATTCCTGTGAAAATTTCATAGAAATTTCATAGAAACATCCCATCAGTAAGCTGCAAGTGACAGATAGATTATGTCATCATCACTAAACCAAATCATCACTGTGATCAAATTAAATTAAACTCGTATGCACCAGCATGTATTGTATACTGATGTAATTTCAGGAACAGACTCAGAATTGAATTTGAAAATGTGTCTTTCTGAACACAAAAGGGTGTTATAAATGGTTCCATACAACAGGAGAGAATATTTGACTTTGTTTCAAGAACCTCTATATAGCTAGCAAATCAGAGTAATAGTTGCAGTTGCTGTGATGTGACAAACACAAACACACATTTTAATACAACTGAATTTCTTTTACATTTAGCATATAACAGAGACAGTATCTACGTTAATACTACACCTTCTGTTGTAAGTTTCATTCCAGGATATCAAATAACTTTACATTAATGAAAGAGAGTCAGCAACAGTTCTATTATCTCCATTTTAGACATGGAATATTTTATTTTTATCTGCTATTCTTATTAAAGTAACATGGAGTAACGTGTTAGGTCCCCAGACCAATGCCAAAGCCACCTTATGATTGGCACTGTGTATCATGATGGTTAAAGACAGTGCTTGCTTGAAAGAGATTACAGTCTAAGTAGATGAGATAAAAAAGTGGGAGTAAAGAAATATTATCTATGTCATAAAAAGAAAACTGAGACCCAGTAAAATTAAAGTAAGTTACTTGAAGACGCACAGGAATTCTGCAGTGTAACATAGAACAGGACCCTGGTCGTCATACTTTCTTTTTTAAGGTCTAGCCAACAGATTAAAGTTTCTCTAATTTTGTGAAAACTGACAACACAAGTTAGAATTATATTTGGCCCAAAAGATGATTGTTGTTATTCAAAACAACTAAGAGTTCAGGGATTTTGCTGAGCAAAGCATTTAATGGCTGGACATGTCAGCCCAGATGCAGTTTGAATGAACATGTTGATGGGCTGCCATTGTTCCATCTTATTTAGGCAGCCTGGGTGCTTGGGGAAAACACCTGTGATATACTCATATGCTAGCCTTTAAGAACATTTCTGATTTGCCAAAAAAATGTCTGATGTACCTAAAAATTGCCCAACTTGCTGCTTTTGCTGCTTGTCTCTTATTACCAGAAACCTCATTTACTAATTACAGAGTAAGAAGTATGGATTTATTGAACTCTCTGGTGCTCCTCAGACCCCAAATGCTCACTCCTAAAAACTGGCTCTGAAAATAAATTCTCTTATATCCCTTTGAAGTTCAGCACAAATAAAAATACCCCAAGCACTGGTTGGTAGTCAAGGAATAGGATGATGCTGTTCCACATTATGGAAACAACCAGGTTCAGTTCTTGATCTTTCACCATTGCTGTCAGCAAGGACTAGGGGCTATGTGGAGGCAATGCATTAGACAACTGAAGGGTTTTGTGGTGTGCTTTCTATTGCTTAATACCAACAATAATTCTAGCCAGATAAAGAGCAGCAAATAACGATCCAGTCCTGCTAGTAGATCGTCTAACCGTTCTTTTTTGACAGAAAAGGTGACAGGAAGAAGTAATCTCTATGCATTGATTAAAGATGTCAAGGATCCTAAATTAAAAAAAGGGGTAGACTTAGAAAGTGTAAAGAAAACACTGCTTATCCAAAGTTTCATTGTTACTGTTGTCATCTGTGTGGTGCCCACCTTGAGTTAGCTGCTGTATGGAGAAGCAGAGAAATAAAGAACTAAAGAACATACAAAATCCTACTCTGCCCTATAGTATTCATCTGATGTCACAAAAGGTCAGAAAGGTCCCTCACAGCCTTCAATTCAATTATTATTGAATTGAATTGAATTGATGCTTCTACTATTAAAGTATCTGAGCACCTCCAGTCTTTAATGTATATCTCCATATCAACCTTGGCAGATGTAGGAAAAGGCTATTTTCCATTCTACAGCTTGATTGCTGAGATATAAAGGGAGACTACATGATTTACCCAAGATCATACAGGAAACCTGTGGAACACTGCAAGTCCCAGGTCAGGTTTTTTTACCATAAGCTCAAGCTCTTCTCTGTCACAAGCTCTCTTGTAGTACAAATGAGCAAGGCAGATGAAAGGGAGCTTAAACACACATACATACTAACCAAATCCAACTTGTCTGCAACACAGCTGTGGAAACAGCTTATGAACTCTCCAGTTGAAGAGCTGATACTGCTAGGCTGAAGCTGAGAATCAGGTGCTTGAATCTGAATAAGACACGATATACCAGCAAAACCAAAGAGAAATAAAACAGCAGCCCCCAGAACACCAACATCATTACCATAACACTCCTTATTCCACTCTAAAATATTTTTACTCTCCAAAGGTCTGAACTCCACCACAGAGGAATAACCTGACAAGGTATTAATACACAGGGAATTAGAATAATTTGTTCACAGACTTCACCTGAATGAATACTTTCACAAGCCAGGACAGAGCCATCTCTGACAATTTTTTTGCTGCAACTGGTAACAAGCAACATCAAAAACACTCTGACTAGATACCTCCCATCAGATAGAAACACACTATAGTGTGGACTGTTTCAAGAAGGAAATTAATAGTGAAATTCTCAACAAAAGTCAAGACCACTGCAACCTCTGTCTCTCAGAGAGAAAAGCAATACAGTCCCTAAGATCCAACCATAAAATAGTAATCAAACCAGCAGATAAAGGTGGAGCTATCACCATGCTCAACCATGAAGACTTCATCGGTGAGGTTAACAGACAACTCTCAAACACTCACTACTATAAGGAACTAGGGAAGGACTCCATACCAGCATGTGCTTCGGAACAGTAAAATATTATCAAATTCTTTCTGTACCAACCTCAGAAAAAGTTATTTCTGCTAATTCTCTACTATCCTACCCTATAAACATTTTATATGTTCCCAAAGATTCACAAGAGGGCAACCCCAACAGACCCATCATATCCAACGGTGTTACCCTTCCTGAAGAGCTACCAGAATTCATATAAACCATCCTAAAACTACTTGTCACTCAGGGCACTTGTCCACATTACACCTCTCCTGTTACCACATTACACTTTTCCTGTGTTCATGTGACAAAAATTGCCATTAAGCTAGCTAAATAGTGTCTGTCCACGTTGTCCTCTGATTTTATTGTTTTAGATTTTTTTTATCATGGTAATTTAAAACACTTCCTACATGTTTTGTTTTTAGCTCCTGAATTTCATAGATTTATAGATTTCATAGACATTAATGCTGGAAGGGACCTTGGAAGATCATCGAGTCCAGCTCCCTGCCCCAGGGACAGAAAGTCAGCTAGGGTCAAAGGATCCCAGCAAGATAAGTGTTCAAACATTTCTTAAAAGAGTCCAGAGTTTATTCCAGGCCTTGGGGGGTCAGAGGGATGGCTCCCCAATATGCCAACAACTTCATCAGCCCCCTGGAAGGAGAGTTTTTAGAAAAATGTACCACCAAACCTGTACTACACCTAAGCTACACAGATGACATTTTCATCAATGGACTGAACACATGAACTCACTTATTGGGCATCCAGGAGGGCATCCTACAAACTGCTCTATAGAGAAAACTCATGGACTACCACATTTACATCAACAAAACCAGCAATCATCCCAAACACACCAAGAAAGCAGTGATCTATAGTCTCTCAGATATCTCCACAGCTGTTTTGAGGAAAACACTTGTGATACTGATCTTGCCAAACTGAAAACTGCCTTTACCCAGAAAGGACACTCCAGCAGAGAAATAGACCATATTTCTGAAAGAGCCAATCAGTAGGAACCTAGCAAATTCATGGGCTCTGGCAGCCAATCACATAGCTGTAACATGGCTGGGGTCCCATATTGCATGGCCCTATCACGGCCGGGGACACCAGTTTGAAGGATGCACCAGGCAAGCAGTTTCAGCTGGATGGCTCTTACCCCAGCGTGTGAGGCTAAAAAGAAATCTCTCCAACACCTTTACAAAATGAGCATGGGAAAACAGAAGTTCATTGGCCTGTTGAACACTAAGCACCAGGGACTTAACATAGATAATAACTTCATGGTCTATTATAATCTTCCTGAAACTCCATAACTCCAGCACTTCACAGATGATAATGACCCTAGTTACCAAGCTTTTGTTTCATCTTCTATTTAGCTCAACTGTGTCTGTTTCTGTCTCAGAGGCCTGAGGAAGGGTACTGCAGTACCTGAAAGATAACTTATATTTATATCAACCTCAGAATTAAGAACCAGCTCATGCCTCTCTGTCTTAAACTGGCTGAGAGTCAATATGCCACAGTCATCAGTGCATATGCTCCAACTCTTGATGCCACCAACAAAACCAAGAAGGAATTATACACTAACCTTGAACAAGTCCTTTATGGTGTTCCAGAGGGAGACAGACTTATTTTTATTAGTAATTTCAATGCCAGAGTTGCAAGGGTCTCAAATTTCTAGAGTGAAACCATTGGCAAGGAAGAAGTGGGAAAGGTCAACTCCAAAGACCTTTTGACCAAATGTGTGGAGCACAGATGAATCATCATGAACACCCTGTTCTGCCAGATAAAACACACACAAGACATCGTGGAAACAGCCACGATTTAATCATTGGCAATTGATTGACTATGTCATTGTTCATGACCATGATCACAAAGATGTCCCCATCATCCAAGCTATGCTAGGAGCCAATGATTGCTGGTCTGATCACCAACTCATCCACTCAGTTATGTCATTCAAATTGGTTCCCAAACAATGACTGCAGCAGAAGTAATGCCAACGGAAGGTCAACATTGAAGAACTCAAGAACCCAATCAAGTGAGACCCCTTCCACCAGCGCCTCAATGAAAAACTAGCAAGTTCCAATCAACAACAATGGTAGAACTTCAGTAGTGCCTTCAAGCCCACCATCATCCATGCCTGCAAAGAGACACTTAGATTATCTACCAGGAAACATTAAGACTGGTTGATGAGTATGACCAGTAGGTCCAAATGTTGATTGACCACAGGAACAAGGCCTTTTGTGCTTGGCAGAGTGACATGAACTCCAAGAAAAAGAAATTGAATCTCCAACAAGTCATTGCAGAGGTCCAAAGGAGGACCTATGATATTAAGAACAGATAGTAGGAAGACAAGGTGAAGGAGATTCAACACCTCACTGATGTCCATGATATGCATGAGTTTTTCAGTGACACCAGAGTTAGCACTCAGAGACCAAACCCACTGATACCTAAGGATGGAGGAGACTTTCTCAAGGAAAGGGGAGCCATCAATGCCCATTGGAAGAAGCATTTTGAAGACCTTCTCAATAAAGACCCTGTTGTTGATAAGAGTGTTCTCAACTCCATCCTGCAACATCCAGTCAAAAACAATCTGGGAACTCCTCCAACTCTTGACAAAGTGAGGAAAATCATCAAGCAGATGAAGAATGACAAGGCATTTGGAGCTGGAAGGAATCTCTGCCAAAATCCTCAAGTAGGGAGAAGAGGAGTTCACATCACAGCTCCATGCCTTCATCTTAAGTATCTGGAATGATGAAGAAATCCCAGATTTCTTCAGGGATGCTATGATTGTGACTATCTTCAAGAAAGGACACAAGTCTAACTCTGGAAATTACAGAGGGATTGCTTTGCTGTCCACCACAGGAAAGACAATTGTGAGGACCCTTCTGAACCATCTCTTTCCACTTGGTAAAGTGCTCCTCCCAGAATCTCAGTGTGGGTTTAGGGCATCAAGAAGCACAACTGACATGATCTTCACTGCTTACCAGCTGCAAGAAAAATGCCAAAAATAAAATGGTCCTTATATGGCCTTATTTGGCCTCAAAAATCCTTTGGGCATTTATACACATGCTCCAGAAGTGTGAGAGAGGGGAGGTGCTTTAATTACAGTGGGTCTCAGAGCCACTCTAATTAAAGTGCCCAGAGCATCTTGTGTATCAGCATCTCTGCACTTCAAAATGGTGGTGGGGGCATGTTAACTAAAGCTCACTGAATGAGCTTTAGTTAATGTGCCCCCACCACCATTTTGAAGTGCAGAGAGGCTAATACACAAAATGCTGGAGGCTGCTGGAGTATGGTAATTACTATGCTCCAGCAGACTCAGTTAATTGATTTTGGTCTGACTCTGTAATTTCAGTGCATTGGAGCAGCCTTGGCGCTCATGTATAGGTGCCATTTACAGATACCCACCAAAATTCATCACCATTCTTTGCCTGCTTCATGATGGTATGTGGGCAGTGATTCTCAATAATATATCTATCACAAATCCCTTTGAGGTTAAAACAGAAGTTAAGCAAGGCTGCATCATCACTCCAACACACTTCTCGATATTCCTTGCCATGATATGACATCTGACCACCAATGAACTTCCAGTTGGAGTGGAGTTAAACTGCTGCATGGATGGTAAACTGTTTTATCCCAGCTGACTCCAAGTCAAAACCAAGACCACCCTAAACTCAATCATTGAGCTCCAGTATGCTTATGATATTGTAGTCTGTGCTCACTCAGAAGCAGACCTTCAGGTAATCATCAACATATTTACTGAGGCATACAAAAAAATGGGACTAATGCTTAACATGCAGAAGACTAGGAGCCTCCATCAACAAGTTCTTAAAGAGCAGAACCAGGTATGGTAATTCAGATTCATGGTGAATCTCTGGGGAATGTTGAGTATTTCCTGTATCTTGGAAGCCATCTGCCATAGGAGGCTGCCATCAATGAAGAAATCCAACATTGCCTTAAATGTGCAAGTGCAGCCTTTGGATGCCTGAAGAAATGGGGGTGCAGACAAAAGTGACAATTTTCACCTGAAATGGCCACAGAAAGCAGTTTATAGCTGTGACCAAACAGAAGAGCATGTCTGCTAACAGCTTAAAAAATGGCTGATCCAGTGAAAATGTGGCCCCTCATTGCAGGAGGTATCAGATAAAGATGTTTCAAAATGTAGCATCTTTTGTAACTTGTGCCTGTGAAGCTCCCAGTCTGTCACTGTTTTCAGAATGGGAGAGGGGAAAGAGAGTGGAGGGAGTTCAGTCTGGGCTTTTTTTGCCCCCACCCTTAGAGGGTGGGGCAGGTGTATTGGACCCCCTCCCATCCTTCTGCACGATCCTTCTGTTGGGGAGCCCCAAGAATGAGCTTTCTCTGCTGCCTTTTCCCTCTCCCAATCTGAAAACAGTGAGCACTGGCAGAGAGCCTGGCCATTGCTATGGGAACCTGGCTGCAGGCTTGGATATGGCAGCTAGATTTCTCTCCCCCCTGGGAGAGGAACCAACAGTGAACTTCTGTTTGGGCTGGGGTAATGTAACTCAGAATGCTTTGCAGAAATCATTCTGAGTTACAGCTGGGAGCTGCACTTCTGTCTGCACCTTGGTTGTTCAAAGACTGTGACATCAGATCTGAAACCAAGCTCATGGTTTATCAAGTAGTCATGATCCCCACCTTACTGTATGGAGCTGAGACATGGGCAACATACAGGAGACACCTCAAGTTGCTGGAAAAGTATCATCCATGCTGCCTATGGAAAATCCTTTAAATCCAGTGTGTAGACAGAGGTGCTAACATTAGTATCCTCTCACAAGCAAACACCATGAGCTTTGAGGTGAAGATAGTCTGCAACAACTTTGCTGGACTGGCCATGTCATCCAGATGCCTGACTCCAGAATTCTGAAGCAAGTTTTATTCTCCCAGCTCAGTCAAGGCATCTGCTCAAGAGGAGTGCAGAGAAAGTACTTAAAGGACATCCTCAAGGCCAACTTGAAAAAATGCAACATTGATATTAACTCATGGGAAGCTATCACCCAGGACTGCCCCAAATGGAGGAAGAATCTGTTTCAAGGATCTCAGTACTTTAGAACTTTATGACAACAGGTATGGAAAAAATGGGAGCAGTAGGAACAGCATCTCATGAACAGAACCAAGAAGTCAGAGCTACCCATCCTGCATGGAAACATTTACCCAAGCTGCAACAGAGTCTGTGGATTCCAAATAGGCCCTGTTAGCCATCTTTGGACCCACAGATAAGAGAATAATGGAAAACAATCCTCCTTGGCTGCAAGCGATTGCTGATGATGATCTATAACAACCACAAAGTTGGTCCAATAAAAGAATTCTTGTCTCTTGCATTTCTCCTGAACCACCACAGCAACAACATCACCTCAAAACTACCTTGATATAATAAATAAGAGGAAGACTAAAGAGCAATGAGAAAAGATGCCTGGTACATTTGAGGTAGCAGGCTGAGAGAACTTTGTCAGAAGCATTTGGTTGGACTGAAATATGGTGAAGGTCAATGAAGTCAGTGCAATATTTCCCAGGAAAATGTTATTCTCAGAGAACAGAACAAGAAACTGGCTTGTAGGTATAAGCATCAAAAAATGGAGAAAATAAATGAGCAATAGTGGTTTGAGTTGAATCATTCTGGAGAACATCTGGTTGTTTTTCCTGTTACTTCTAGCCCAAGTAGCTGGCTACTGGGAATACAGTGATACATGCATGCTCTGGGGGACTTTTCCCCATCATAGTGCAACATTGATATTAACTCATGGGAAGCTATCACCCAGGACTGCCCCAAATGGAGGAAGAATCTGTTTCAAGGATCTCAGTACTTTAGAACTTTATGACAACAGGTATGGAAAAAATGGGAGCAGTAGGAACAGCATCTCATGAACAGAACCAAGAAGTCAGAGCTACCCATCCTGCATGGAAACATTTACCCAAGCTGCAACAGAGTCTGTGGATTCCAAATAGGCCCTGTTAGCCATCTTTGGACCCACAGATAAGAGAATAATGGAAAACAATCCTCCTTGGCTGCAAGCGATTGCTGATGATGATCTATAACAACCACAAAGTTGGTCCAATAAAAGAATTCTTGTCTCTTGCATTTCTCCTGAACCACCACAGCAACAACATCACCTCAAAACTACCTTGATATAATAAATAAGAGGAAGACTAAAGAGCAATGAGAAAAGATGCCTGGTACATTTGAGGTAGCAGGCTGAGAGAACTTTGTCAGAAGCATTTGGTTGGACTGAAATATGGTGAAGGTCAATGAAGTCAGTGCAATATTTCCCAGGAAAATGTTATTCTCAGAGAACAGAACAAGAAACTGGCTTGTAGGTATAAGCATCAAAAAATGGAGAAAATAAATGAGCAATAGTGGTTTGAGTTGAATCATTCTGGAGAACATCTGGTTGTTTTTCCTGTTACTTCTAGCCCAAGTAGCTGGCTACTGGGAATACAGTGATACATGCATGCTCTGGGGGACTTTTCCCCATCATAGTTAACATTTTTTATTATTTGTTTCCTGTTGGGCCCACAATATGCTACATTTTTCCAAACTGAAAGGAAGGCATGATCCTTGCCTCAAGGCATTCACAATCTTGCATCATTTTTGGAAACCACTTAATAGGCACATTAGAGAAGGATCTGCTACCATGGGAATATGCACTTTTGTTGGATTATGTTGACAAAGTACAACAGCCTTAAGTTATGTCCCACAGCAGAAGCCAAGAAGATGAATCTAAGTAGAAATGGAAATGTTAGCCATGTTCTAAATGGTGCTTGCCAGAGGGCAAAAACAACATGCTCCAAAAATTCCTAATTTGTATCCATTTCCCTATTCCACATCGGTGTTTCCTTTTAGCACTTTGTTCCTTAGAGTCAGTATTCATTCTTCTAGAGAAGATGATCTGTTTTTTTTTTAACTTTTAACTCTCTTTCATTAATACTCTACATCTCTTGGTTTTCCTAAACATCTTGCTATAAACACCTTTCTTGGTAAACCTCAGACATAACCCAAAACATATTTAGTTGTCCCTAGGCAACATACATATATAATTTTGGTTTTGTAAAGATATTTATTGTAAATGAACATATGTTAAGGAGATGTTGGTTCCAGTTCTAGAGGTCAGTTTGATATTGTTCACTAAACTTCAGCCAAGCCATACCAAATTCTACGTCAAAGCAAAAGGACCAATGCCTTAAAGACTGGAACTAGAAATAAATGAATCTATTAGTATCTTCTTCTGCATGATTGCCTGGATGCTGCTGTCACTTCAAACCTCATAATTCTGCTACATCTGCATACTTTCAAAGGTTGCTTGTTAGACACCGAATCTTTGTGAGTTGACTTTGGGCCTGATCCAAAGCCCACAGCAATCAATGGGTGTAGCACACATACATTTACAGCAGTTTCAAAAGGGAAATACTACTGAAGGGCAGCAACTGGTACATTTTAATTGTTACCTGTGGACCACCAGGGAAGGTTACAAATGTAACAAAACTGGCCCAACTTTAAACAGTGCTTCATCCAGGGTTCAAGTTGGAGCAAGTTTATTTTAGATAGATAGATAGATAGATTTGAATTGTTAAATTGTCCTCTTGCTCTTTTTCAGATTGCTTATCTATTTCCTTCTAGTTTTTTGTTCTTTTCCCATTAATTAAAGCCTTATCATCAAAGGCATCAGTTATATATATTGTGCACTGCAAAGCCTAATGAAGTAGATTTGGAAGATAGATACAGTGCTGTTTTACCAAGTTGTATAATTATTTCTTTGTAGTTCTCTTGCTTCTTGCTAATGCTTCCTCCTTATTACCATCCTCCCACCCTTTTACCTCAGTCTCATCTTAAATAGGTCTAGCAGTTTGTATAAACCTCTGTCCATTATTATGAGTAACTCAGGTTCCTTTAGGCAAGGAATTCATTCTGCAGGATGGAACAGTATTGCAAGACATCATGTCCTGTAGTAAAAAAATCTATTCATTTCACATGTCTTGGGACATCCTTAAACAAATTATGTTTCTTTTAGGAAGCCAATGGAAGCAATAAAACTTTATTTTGTTTCAAAAGTTAAGTACTTATCAATCTTAACTTGTTTCTTGATGACTTGGGTTCAATTGCCAAGCAAGGAGGACATCAATAGGAGTGTAGCATTTCATATCATTACAAATGTAGAGTGACTTTGATTCTCTTGCTCCCATATTTCTTGGCACTGTTTTGTCTCTGTCCATTTCTCTAACTAATGCATCGCTTATACATTTGGACTCTATTTCTAAGGCACATGAGGCTGTTTTCTCTAAGCATTCCCAGAACTTGAGGTCTTCACACTTGGCTCTTTGAGCAAAGCCTATTTTACCATACATGACTGCTCTTCTAATTGTTTCCCTGGACTTGTTAAAAGTTCTTTCTTTGTTGAATTAAGAATATAATAGCAATTGTTTTTTAAACAAAACCCATCTCCTTCAGCTGGAGTTCTAATTAGTTCTCTATTACTGATTTCTCCCCATTGGAAAATATCCTCAAGAATAATCCCTTAAAAGATAACATTTTACTTCTACAGTAATTGTCTTCATGAAAATTGTAGGCTGGTTTGGAGCCTGCTCAGGCATTTTGCCTGCAACTGGAATTGCTGTCATCTGATATTCCTTTTTAAATGGATAAATCAGAAAACATCTTAAAAGGTCTGCTGCTTATGCATGCTGTAATTCTCATAGGATCTGATCCAAAACCCATTCAACTTGGTGTAAAGACTCAGTTGCTCTTTGAATCCCAGCCACAAAACTGGATATTTCTACTTGGTAGAATGGATTCACTGTACTTGCTTTTCAGCCCTGATGACCCATGTGCAGAATCTGATGGTGTATCAGAGTTTCTCGCTATAAGTACACTCAGAAACTGATTACATCAATAGCAGAATAATTAACAGGGCTAACATAAAATCATACTTCTGTCATTCCATTAAAACTGTATCTTATTACATACAACAACAGCCAGATAAAATGGGAATGGAAAATTATTTTAAATATACTTTAAGCATGTGCTACACTTTGCAACAACATCATGAAAGCCTAGATTTTTAAATAATTTAGGTATGAAAAATGAGCATGTAAGCTCACTACAGAAAGGATGTGAACAAGTTGGAGATACTCCAGCAGAGGGCAACAAAAATGGTTAGAAGGCTGGGGAATATGAATGATGTGGAGAGGCTGAGAGAACTGGGCTTATTTAGTCTGGAGAAGACAAGATTGATGCGGGGATTTAATACCAACCTTCCACTACCTGAAGGGTGGTTCCAAAGAAGATAGAGCTAGACCAGGGGTTGGCAACCCCTGGCATGTGTGCCAGAGCATGGCATAGAAGGCCATTTTTGTCACCTCTGCTGTGGCAGTAGCTAGGCACGCGCCTTTGGGCAGATGGTGAGGACGAAGCTAGGGTTGTTCTGCCCCAGGCCTCCTCCTGGCTGTGCACCTGGAGGTGTGTGTACAGCCACCATCCCAACAGAGCTGCCTGCCACAGCCTGTCTGGGCTCTAGGCAGCTGCAGCAGGTGGCAGGCAGGCTGCAAACTGCTGCACAGAGGTCCGGAGACCTGGAAGCAGCTTCACGTGCACCTCACAGTACATGACAGTGAAAGGACAGGGGCAGTGTAACCTCAATCCCTCCCCTGCTTTCCACCCAGAGGTGCACATGCAATCATAGCTAGCAATAGGGATCAGGCCCCTCTTGTCTCTCCCACCTCTGGCACACCAAGTCAAGATGAGGGTGGAAGTGGGGTGTTTTTGGCACTCTGGCCAAAAACATTGCTGACCCCTGAGCTAAACTGTTCTTGGTGGCAGAAGATAACAAAACAAGGATCAATGGTTTCAATTTACAGCAAAGGAAGTTTTGGTTAGATATTACGAAAAACTCTCACCAGGTGGGTAGTAGAGCACTAGAACATGTTACCCAGAGATGTTGTGGTATCTCCATCCTTAGAGGGTTTTAAGACGAGGGTAGATAAAGCTTTGGCTGGGATGATATAGTTGGGGATGGTCCTGCTTTGAGCAGGGGGTTGGAGTAGATGCTATCCTGAGCATGTTTTTTAATTTTAATATGTTTATCCTTATGAGTTTAAGATTTTCTGTCTATTTTAACAACTCTGATTTTTACTGTAAATTGCATTGAGCCTCTTTTAAGGAGGACAGCAGATACATAAATATAACGTATTTATTAGGGGTGTGTGAAGCATGCCCTATTCGATTCAGATTTGGATTTGGCCTGAATCGGGGACAGTGATTCAATTAATTGATTCAGATCACTGCCCTGATTTGAGTCAGCAGAATCCAAATCTGAAGATTCGATGCTGATTTGGACATAGACACAGTTTTAAATGTTATTTCTACATACCTCGAAGTACCAGGTGCAGCTTGTGATTGCTGTGATGCTGGGGCGGGTTTCGCATCCCACAGGAGTGCGGGGGGGGGGTCCCCCACATTCTCAGCAGTGAACCTGGAAGTGGACCAGAAGTACTGGACCCAAAGTCCAGAGGAGCGCTACGTGCATGATCAGAGGGCAAGAGAACAGGCCTTATGAAGAGAGGCTGTGAGCTATGGGACTCTTCAGCCTAGAGAAGCGCAGGCTCAGGGGTGACTTGGTGGCAGCCTATAAGTACATAAGGGGAATTGCATCAGGATCTGGGGGAATGCCTGTTCACCAGAGCACCACAAGGGGTGACAAGGTCCAATGGTCACAGACTCCTCCAAGACTATTTTAAGCTGGACATAAGGAAAAACTTCTTTACTGTACAAGCCCCCAAGGCCTGGAATAGGCTCCCTCCAGACGTGGTGCAAGCACCTACTCTGGACTCCTTTAAGAAGTGTTTGGATGCTTATGTTGCTGGGATCCTTTGATCTTAGCTGACTTCCTGCCCTTGGGGCAGGGGGCTGGACCTGGTGATCTCCCAAGGTCCCTTCCCGCCCTAATGTATATGAAATCTAATGTTTATGAAATTTACTTCCAGTCCACTTCTGGGTCTGATGGGGAGTGCACTGGGGCCCCCCCCCCCATGGCTTCCCAGTTCAGCAATAGGCCACGGGGAGACCCCAGGTGCTCCACCCAGACCCAGGAGGCACCAGTCACTGTCTCGGGGGGAGAGGGGGCAGTGCACTCCCTGGCAGACCTGGAAGTGGACCGGAAGTGCTTGCCAAGCACGCTGGGGAGCATGCTGGGGAGCTGCCCATGCTCCTGTGGGACACTCCATGTGCCCCTGCATCGCAGCATTCATGAGCTGCCTGGTACCTTGAGGTATGTAGAAAAAACATTTAAAGCTGTATCTATGTCTGAATTGCCAAATCTTTCCGAATCTCTCCGAATTGATTCGGAGGGTTTCGATTCAATTTGGAGAGATTAAAGGGTTTCCTGATTCAATTTGGATTTGGAGATTCAGCCACTGAATCAGGCCGAATCTCCACTGAATCGAATCAGGGACTGAAGCTATGCACAGCCCTAATATTTATAACCGCTGATAAACTTTAAAACTTAGCATTACTCTTCAGTGTGGCAGTTCTTATTCCAGATCTTCTTATTTTTTTCTTGAGGGAAGCTTACAAAATACAAATTGTTCACAGATCATAGATTTATTAAACATAAATTACTTATTCTCCATCTGTGCTATTTTCATTGGTGCCATTTATTTGAATTTAACTGAATGGCAAAAAAAAAATAAAAATAGAACTTAAAACTGAACTCAGTATTGAAAAGCCAATTGTTTTTAGTCATTTGTCCACCAACCTATGCATCCAGGACATTTATCATTTCACTTGCTAAACAAAACTTGAGCAGACAGAATGTCAAAAAAAGAAGCAGCAAAAAATGAAGGAAAATTATTTTTAGATGCAATGATTTTAATTTATGGAAATGTTTCTAGTTTGTTTTGCTGTATGAGGACAATAAAACTCAAAGCTGGAATGCTGCTTTGGCATAAAGAAAATTCAATGTACAAAATGCAACTGCCAAAAAAAAAGAAAGCAGTAACAAAGGAATGAAGATAAAATATGTAGGTATATTGGTTTAGTAGGAGATGACAGAGGGAAAAAATGGCCATGTGGTCTAGTAGCAAGGGTCAAGTTTCTCTATGCTGGACTCCTGGGTTCTTCCCTTGAGTAGTCTTGCTTTTATTTGTGTATAATTCTTCTGAAAGTAGCATTTAATAATGTCACAAGGATGTGGTGAATCTTAATTAATTTATCCTAAAATGTCAAAATAACCCGGTTTCTGTAAAGTCTTAGGCGCACACTGAATGAATTAGCCTTAAAAATGGCACCACTTACATAGGTAATTCTCACTGACCTGAAAGTCAATGGGACTTAATCTCTAAAAGTTTATGCAGCAGGACTTGGGGCATGTGTTTGTGAAATAGGAAACAACATATGCTGAAGCACTTTGCTGAATTTGAGACTACAGACAGAAGGGCTTGTAGGATCAGCCCCAGATCAATAAACCTTTCATATTTCTAAAAATATAAATTTCTAATAAAAAACTTAAAAGCTCAACAAACTTATGGAAAAGGCTGTATAGAATCTACTGAAAATATTACTATTCTATAGGTCTCCTTTAAGGATAACTACTTTAGTAAAGATTTCTATAAGATGCTTCAAAACATAGAAAGGATCTCATCTTCTGTTAGATTCTATAGATTTTTAGAATAGCATCTATATAAAACCTTTAAAGTTTATGAAACTATACAGTTTTCATCCTTTAAATTCTATAGATTTTTTTCCCAGATGATTTAGAAGTGGGGAAAGCACCTCTTAATGAAGTAGTCCTTTATTGTAAATTTTAATAGAGAAGAAAGCAAGAGAGTTCTGTCAGAATTATTTTAATAACTTATATAAATTAGTGAATGACATCACTGATACAGAATCCTTAAAGCTTCCTATAGAACTTAATAGAGAATAACCTCCAAAAAAGGAATTTAATTTTCTAAATTGGCTAAAAATGATCATTCTTTATTACATTCTTTAGAAATGTATACTAATTAAAAAGATCAAACAGAAACAAAAATTTGTCATTTTAGAAAAAGAAGTTAAAGAATGCTTATGTGGCTATATTTTCAGTTATTTATCCATCATCTTATGCATCCAGGCCATTTATCACTTTAATTGCAAAATAAAGCTTGAAAACACACAATGTCAAAAATATCGAGCAAACAATGAAGGAAAATGGTTCTTAGATGTAGCAGTTTTATTTTATAGAAATGTTTCTAGTTTGTTTTGCTTACGAGGACAATAACAATCTTTTTTCTTTGGAAAGAAAATGCAATGAACAAAATTATTTTACCATAATTTTATAGCTGTATTAGCATGAATTAGCAGAATGAGCATAATGAGAATGAGCAGAATGAGTTATTAGCATTAATGTTTATTCAAGAAGGCATTCTCTAAATCTATCTGCAGACAAATTCTGTATCGTGTGACACACATATTGCTAAAGCATCTAGCTGTGTTTCATGGAATAACTGAGTACACATGAATACAATTCCTACAGAAACTGTTGGCATATATATTACAACAACCCACAACCTATAATAATTGGCAAGTCATTCTTTTTATATTTTGTTTATATTGGCACTTTATTGAGTTCAAGAACTAGAATAGTGTCCTGGCTGATTTTGCCTTCTTTTGCAGTTCTGCACTATGTACAAATAAATAGATTGCCCTATCAGTACTGAGTGGGCTAATGGGTTTCAGAAAAGTGTTCACTATTAGGAAAACACATTCTGCAACTTTTTATCATGAAAGAAACTTCATTAGTATGTGCGCAAAAGTATACCAAATTATTTTTATAGTAATACTCCTTCAGACTGGACTCTAAGATTTATTATTAACTCCTGGAGTTGTGTTCACAACTATGGGGGGAGTGTCCAATTCACATGCTATGTATAAAGTTGGTATTCCCTAATACATATATGAGACATCATCAGTACTAGGAGAACCAGCCTTCACATAGAAACATATTTCAATTACAACCACTGCCATAACATTTAAGAAGTGGCTTTGTTCAGTGCTAGGAGGTTAATTGCAGAAGACCAGTAAATATGGTTCAAGTTTCAGAATAAGCATGCATATTTTTCAAAGACTGGATTTTAAAAACATGATTTCTAAAACAGAGACTGACTCCTTGGATCAGGTTCAAAGATGACATAAATGATGGTATTAGTTACACATTGGTAAGAAGTAGAGCTTATTCTAACAGATGAGAGGAGAAGGTAAGAGCAGAAAAGACAACTAACAAAAATAGAAGGTTTAAGAAAAAGGTCATTTACACCAAGGATAAATTTGCAATTTAAGTTAGAAAGCTTGTATATAGATTGGCTTCATTATGTTGGCACATGCTTTGCTACTTCAAAGCTTAGTAGATATACGGCACCAAAGACTTTCCCCGGAATGGTTTGTTATAAAGAATGCTTTTATATCACTAGTATGATTAAGGAGCTGATGTGATTCCAGTCTTGGACAGCATCTTCAAGAAATTAGAAAAAGATGGAGTTAAATCTTGGACTCTTATCATAGTAATTACTCATCCAAAATTCCCATTGATGAGACTACTGGCACAGCATATATATATGCAAGATAATAGATATATTTGACTGGATCTGTTTCCAGGTTTCAGGTGTTGCCATCATACTTCTACTGCAGGTATTTCCAAAAGTTGCTAGCTTCTCTTTTTATTCCAAGGGGTATGGCAATAACCAAGTCTTGAAACATCTGAGTCCAGAGCAAACAGGGATTTGAAAATCATGTACAAGGTAATATAAATTGCATTTTCTTTCAAATGGACTTTTCTCCACTACTAAAAATTCTGTTTATTTATTTATTGTTCTTTTCAAATCCCATTGGCCATTGTTAAATATAGCTCACCTAAAGCAGAGTAGGAAGTGATATGTCTTTACACCTACATATACACATAATTACTTTTTTCTCCATTTGCACAGGTCACCTAACTATTATGTAGTTCTATATGGTAAAAGCTAACGATTGTTCAGGAAACTTTAATATCTGGATTACATCAAGTAGTATTAGTTCCAGCTTGCAGATGGCAATTTCCTTGCCAGTTTTTATGTTATTAATCCCTTGGTAAGCTTGAAGGAAAAATATCTGGTTCTAAACTATTCATAAAATGAAGTTGGGAAACCCAGGCTTTGTAAAAATATCATATTCCTTGGAATTTTAATAAATAATATTGACTTAACACTGTAGCATCAAGCAAATATATATGAAAGGTCAAAGTAAGGTTCCAATACCGGAAAACAGAAGAAACTAAGGTAGATCTTTTCTGACAATAACACTAGCAAAAATGTAACACTGAATCAGTTCTAAGTGGTTAGGATGTTATAATGGGTTCTTTTAGTCTTACCCCTTCTTTGAGATCCACACAGATAGATCTCAGGTTCTTTTGGGTTAATCTGGAATAATTATATCAGCTTTATTCCAATTTCATATCCCTGTAATTCTAAGAGTTGAGTTCAGTGGTCTCTTACATAAATATAAGGACCACAGATCATTTTCAAACCTTCCTGTCTAATTTTTAAATGTGACACTAGGTACACATTAGGAATCTGTCCACCTACCAATGAACTGAAGCTCTCTGTATCTCAAATAGAAATTGTTAACAATCTTTCTCTTGTGAAAAAGGGCTATGTGAGCTTTCATAAACATAACCCATTGGACTTCAGAATAGGGCCTTGTTACATGGTAATTTTGGGTGGCTCTCGGAGCTTTTAACCCCTGGATTGTCCACACATTAACACCTTAAAGTGGCTTTAAGGACTGATTATATGGCTCAAAGTTACACCAGTCCAGGGCAGAATTATCTTTGACCTGAACTACTCAGCTCCTGTTCCATTAAGGTATGGCCACTCCCTACAGATGTGCTACCCAAGTTGAAGGCCTCTAGTATCCCAGAATCTCTCACACGCCAGCCCACAGAGCAGGGAGAGGAGCTTGTCTTGGCTCACTGGCTTTCCAGTGACAACTCGCAGTTACAGCTCCTAGTCCTGCTCCTCTTAACAGGCCTCTAGTGGTAAGTTACAGCTGTGCAGGTGGGGGACAGTCAGAGAAGGTTTCTAAACTAAGTGAGTGACTGCTCCAAACTCCAAGCTAGCATTAATACTGATCAATGTTTGTGCATCACACAGTGGAAGGTGTAACAAAGCCCTTAGACAGTGCCCCAAAATAAGAAGATCTAACTTTAAGTCTGTAATGAATAGGAATCACTAAAACCACCTTCTGCACCTGGGCTTTCCTTAGAGGTTTCCTCAAAAACAAATTCACCTAAACTATGGATGAACAAACAGGTTCAAACATCCATTTGGGGCAGAATTAGGCCATGTTGACTGTTTAGTGTTTACTGTTACTTGATGCTTAGATGCCACTGTGGCAGATGTGCGGGCCAGGAGCGGTCCGAGGCTTTCGGGGGCGTGCAGCGGGCTGTGGCCAGGAGCCCACAACAGTAGGGCAGGTAGTTTTGCACGATGGACTAGAATTAGGCACGGACTCGTAGCGGTTAATTAAAGATTGTTTTACTTACACCGTAGGTGGTCGCGGTGCAGGCAGGAAAAACTTTCTTGAGTTGCAGTTACAGACAAACACAAGTGGAGTTTGCTAGGCTCCGCTAAACAAACACGACAGAGCTCTGGATACCCTCGATGAGCGCGCAAAAAACCGTAGATACGTCTTAAGAAGAATTTAACGAACGAGACGGGAAGAGGCTGGTGGTTGATCAGGCCGCCGAACTCCTCTGAGACACACACACAAAGTTTCTATTACTCTGCCGCATGCTCAGAGTCCCCACGAGATGGTTGTGGAGTCCTCTACAACTTGGTCGGAAACTGCTCAAACCTCTTATACAACTAGCAAGCCAATCGCTAGCCGCCATGTGGGAATAATTTAGAAACAGCCAATAATGGGGTACGAATTTACATACGGGTGGCGGGAACTCCTTTGCACCTGGGTTTTCTCTCTGCAGCTGAGAATTGCACTGTGCAAAGAAAGCTCCATGTGGCGGGAAATAATTCTGCAGTGCCGAAGCGCACACACAATCATTGGGTCATGACAGCAGATAACTCAGAAATACCTAAGGCATCAATTAGATGTATTGTGATACTAATCCAGCTTGACTGGTCAGTTTGTGGGATTTCACAGGATCACAGAAAATGGTGATTTGGCTACATAGAACCAGATACAGATTAGGGTCTCTTGTTTAATATGCAGAAGGAAATAGAGCAGGGTTGGGCAAGTTTTGGTGAGCTGTCGAGGGTCGCAAGGATAGCTCTTCCCCTTGATGGGTGCCTTGCACCCTGGTCATCATTGAACTGGAATTCCCACCTCTAATCCCTGACCTTTTCCATCAGAAGTCCCTCCCCTTGCCCTGGAAGCACTCCTTATGGGAGGGAGTACTGCCACCTTGAAACCAGGAAAAAACCCCAAATCATATACTGAAAAATCAAACATCTACCATAATTTATTTTAATTTTATTAAAAATTTGTTTTGCCCTGATTTATGTGTATTTGCATAGTGTATCTAGAGGCAATTGCATAATAGCTCAAATACAGTCTTACTCTTGTATACTGTGTGTGTGGGGGGGAGGAGGTTTATGTGGTTGGGGAGTGGATGTGTGGGTGTGTGGGGTGGGGTGAGGCATGTGTGTGTGAAGTGTGTGTATGGTGGATGAGGTGTGTGGGAGAAGCTGGGGGGTGGGTATGGAGGAGTGTGGGTGTGGGGTATGTAGTTGGGTGGGGGCTATGGGAGGGTGTGGTCTGTGGTCACACACCCGCCCACTGCCCCCCACATTCCTACCCTCCACCATAACTCCACAGACACCCACTCCCTCCCATAGCCCCCACACGCACTCCTACACACCCCATAACCCCCAACACATCCACATCCTCCCACAGACCCCATACACATTTCAAAACCCCCCACCACACCCCCAAAGCACCCTTCCACACACATAACCCTATACAGAGCTGTATGTGTGCATGAGTATGTATGTGTAAGAGTGTATGTGTGAGTGAGTGCACCTATATGTGTGAAAAATGGGGGCATGTAAAGCAGAAACATTCATGCACACTTTGTCTAAATCTGAGGAAGAAAGGAGGAATGTAATCCATCATTTTCAAATTTGAAAGTCAGATTCCCACATTCATATTCAAGTATTTTAGTAAAAGTGTCCTGAATATCAAATGCACAAAATGCCTTTAGTTTTCAGTAACTTTAATCACTTTTATGGGTGCTCATCACTTATATAAATCAGTCCACTATGCCACCCAAGTTGAAGTCCTCCAGATTAAAATGAATAAATGCAGGGATGGAGGATTTAATTTCTAACAATACTGAAAAGTAGGTAAGAAGTGGCAAGGAAAAATATTCAGTGACTTGCATACTAGAACCATAGAAGGCAAATCTTGCCAGATGTCTAATGAGTTATGGTGAGATCCCATAGCCATGGATCATATTATTAACCATGATATAAGAAATTGTAGGAAGATATGGATGCTAAAAACTTAGATTGCCAGTGAAATAGCTTAGATCTCCGTATAAAGTCACAGCAACATAGAACCAGAAGGGACCCATAAGATCATCAAGTCCAGTCCCCTGCCATGGGCAGGAAATTCTTGGGTTCAGCTGAGCTCAACAAAGTACCTGTCCAGCCTCATCTTGAACACCTCCAAATTGATCGTGACCCCTAGGTCTTGTTCATTGTATATTTGTGGTGGGGATTCTTCCTAACCAGGTGAAGGACCTTGCACTTCTCTCTGTTAAACCTCTTTTGACTTCATTCTGCCCATAAATCCAGTCTGTCAAGGTCATTCTGGATCTTTGCCCTATCCTCTGATGTGCTCACAGTTCCCCACAGCTTGGTATCATCTGCAAACTTAATCACTGTGCATTGTACCCCCCCATTCAAGTCGTTAATGAATAAATTGAATAGCACAGATACAAGCACCGGTCCCTGGGGAACACCACTGGAGATGATCCTCCAGGATGTGGCCATCCCATCTATCACCACTCTCTGAGAGCAGCTTTTAAGCCAGTTGTCCACCCACCTCACTGTAGACTGGTCCAGCCCAGTACTCTGCAGTTTGTTAGAGAGAATCCTGTGGGAGACAGAATCAAAGGGTTTATTGAAGTCTAAGTAGATGACATCAACCTCGTGTGCCTCGTCCAGATGGTTAGTTACCTGATTGTAGAAGGACACAAGGTTCATCAGGCATGATCTACCCTCAACAAAGCTGTGCTGGTTGCTTTTTAGCACTCTACCCATTACCAGCTTGTGGCTGATGACCTCCTTAACCAACTTTTCAAAGATTTTGCCCAGGACCAAGGTCAGACTGACCGGTCTGTAGTTTTCAGGGTCATCCTTCTTCCCTTTCTTAAAGATGGGCACCACATTGGCCCTCTTCCAGTCATCTGGGACCACTCCTGAGTTCCACAACTCATCAAACAGCTTGGCCAGTGGCACTGCTATAAGTTCAGCCTGTTCTTTCAGGACTCTCAGGTGCAAGTCATCAGGCCCAGCAGACTTGAAAATGTCCAAGTGTTGTAGAAGATCCCTCACCTATTCTGGGCTGATTTCATGTAGGCTGATACCTTCCCCCTGTTCCCTGCACCTCTGGTTATGTTACCAGCCCCCGTTGGGTTTCAGGAATACTGACGCAAAGTATGTATTTAGGAGTTCTGCCTTTTTGTGGGTATCAACTGTGGGCTGCCCTTGGGTATTCAGTAGGGGGCCCACAGTGGAGCCTGATTTTTTCTTGCTCCCTATGCATCTGTAGAAGGACTTTTTGTTGTCTTTTATACTGATTGCCAATTTGATCTCCATGCCTGCCTTAGCTTTCTGTGTCTCATACCTGCAGGCCCTGGTGATACAGGGATATTCCTCCCTGGTTGCTGAGCCATTCCTCCATTGCATATACACTTGTTTTCTTCTTTTTCAATAGCTCCCTAATATCCCTAGTGAGCCAAGCGGGCCTCCTGGCTCCTTTCCTACTTTTTGCCCACATGGGGATGGCCTGTTTTTGAGCCGTGAGAATTGCCTCCTTAAGGAAGCACTATCAATCCTATGCTCCTAAATTGTCCAATTGCCAGTTGCAGAGGGCTTCTCCAATGAGCCTCTTGAGTTTGCAAAAATCTGCCTTCTTGAAATTCAGGACTTCTGTTCTGGTGACTAACTTCCCAGTCTTACAGTGGATGGTGAACCTCATCAGGTCATGGTCACTGTCACCCAGAGTACCACCAATCCTCAGGTCACCTATGATGTCCTCCCCTTTGGTCATCACTAAATCCAGACTCTTGCTCATATGCCTTGTCTTGCCCATAGTAGACCCTTCCACAACCTGTGTCAGAAACAGATCATCTATTGTTGCCAGGAAATTGGCTGACCTGCTGAAGGCAGCTGAATGGTCTTCCCAACAGATGCCTGGGTAGTTGAAGTCACCCATGATGATCATGTCTCTAGTGCTAGCTGCCTCTGCCAGTTCTTCTAAGAATGCTCAATCACTCACCTCCTCTTGGGAGGGAGGCCTGTAGTAGACTCCCACCATCAGGTCTCCCTCTCCTGGTCCCTTTTGTAGCCTGACCCAGACGGTCTCAAGAGACCCTTCCCTGTTGTCAAAGGTGACCTGCAGGGAGGGGTTCTTTCATGTAGAGGGCCATACCTCCTCCTTTCTTCCCAATCTGATCTTTCCTATAAAGCCAGTAACCCTCAATATATATTGCCCAGGCATATGTATTATCTCACCAGGTCTCCATCAGCCCAATCAGGTCGAATTCCTCATCAGCTAGAAGGAGTGCCAGTTCCTCCTGTTTATTTCCCATGCTTCTGGTGTTCCCATAAAGTCATCTGAGCTCTCCCCTAGACACCTCAGGTTTTCTGTCACAATGCCATTGCCTCAAGATGTCAGTTCCCATCTGAACATCTATTGTTTGAATGCCCTCCCATGTGTCATTGTGGCTAGTGGATTCTGCTTCAGCAGCAGAACCTTCTCTCGACCCCCAGATGTGCCTAGTTTAAAACTCTCCTCACCAAGTCAGTGACTGTCATGGCGAAGAACTTCTGCCTTCTGTTTGTGAGATGAATACCATCCAGTATGCAGTAGAAGCTTTCTCTGAAATGCTTCCAGTCTTACATTAGGCTGATTAGAAAGGTTCAGCTGTGGAGTCTGGTAGATGGATGAGCAGAGAAGAGGATTATTATTTATCAGGCACTTGGGAACTTTTTTATGTTGGGTGGGATCTACTCTAACCAAAGAGGAACTAGATTGTTGGTAAAGGAAATACATGTGGTTTTGTGGGATCATTTAAACTAGGAAGTTGGGAAAAAGTAACAGGTGCTGAGAAGCACTCAGGTAGAAAAAGACATCTGTTAATGCTGTCAATAAGACAGAGGTAATTCTATATCCACTAAAGGATAGGACAGGAACCTATGACTGAACTGGAGAAGTGAGTCACCATCACAGAAAAGAAAGAAAAAGGATGACAGAATAAGGAGTGAATAAATAAAAAAGGTGCAAAGGCAAACAGCCAAAAAATCAAAACTTACTAAAATTTACATAACAATGCAAGAACCTTAAAATAGTAGGTGAGCTAAATGTCTAGTAAAAAAAATTCATCTTAGCATAGCAAGCATTAACCAGAACATGGTAGATGTTGAAATACAACAGGAAGGTATGATATATGTCTATAAACTATATTAGAAGTAGGAGAGTAGTATTCTATATAAGGGTTGTAATAATATCAAATAAGATTAATTTTCTGAATGAAGAGGTCCATACATTGGAATCTGTATGGATAAAATCCCAAGTCATATGCTTAATAAAATTCTAATGGGGCTATGAAAGTGGTCACAGGATTGGGAAAAACATATTGAGAACAGTAATATTGGGGTAGATCAAAAAGGCACCTAAATCTAATGAAATATTAATAATTGCCACTTCAAGCATCCACAGAAAATGGTCAAATGTCATAGTCAGTCAAGGATTACAGAAGCAATTTCTCAACCTTTTAAAAGATTGCTTTTAGAAACAGCTAATTTTAGATTGCACATAAAGAAAAAACTTTCATAGACTTTCATAGACATCAGGGCTGGAAGGGACCTCGGAAGATCATCGAGTCCAGCCCCCCGCCCAAAGGGCAGGAAGTCAGCTGGGGTCATAGGATCCCAGCAAGATAAGCATCCAGTTTCATCTTGAAGGTGTTCAATGAAGGCGCTTGAACCACCTCCGGTGGCAGGCTGTTCCAGACCTTGGGGGCTCGGACAGTAAAGAAATTCTTCCTTATGTCCAGCCTGAAACGATCTTGAAGTAGTTTGTGACCATTCGACCTCATCATCCCTTGGGGCACTCTGGTGAACAAACGTTCCCCCAGATGCTGGTGGTCACCCCTGATAAACTTGTAGGTGGCCATCAGATCACCCCTGAGCCTGCGCTTTTCCAGGCTGAAGAGCCCCAGGGCTCTCAGCCTGTCATCGTAGGGTCTGCTTCCCTGACCTCTGATCATGCACGTGGCTCTTCTCTGGACTCTCTCAAGCTTCTCCACATCCTTTTTGAATTGTGGAGCCCAAAACTGGACACAGTACTCCAGCTGCGGCCTCACTAAGGCCGAGTACAGGGGGAGAATGACGTCCCGGGATTTGCTTGAGAAGCATCTATGGATGCAAGCCACCGTTTTGGTCGCTTTACTAGCCGCCGCATCGCATTGCAGGCTCATGTTCATCTTGTGGTCAATGATGACCCCCAAGTCTCTTTCTTCCATAGTGCTAGCCAACATAGCACTGCCGAGCCTATAAGGATGCTGCGGGTTTTTTTTCCCAAGGTGGAGAACCTTGCATTTATCGGCGTTGAACACCATCAGATTCTCGTCCGCCCACTTGCTGAGCCTGTCCAGGTCAGCCTGGATAACCTGCCTGTCTTCTGGTGTGGATGCTTTGCCCCAGAGGTTGGTGTCATCGGCGAACTTGGCCAGTTCTGATCGCTTCTGACTCCAGTGTCCACATCATTAATGAAGATGTTGAACAGTATGGGTCCAAGGACAGAGCCTTGGGGGACCCCACTGGTCACAGGACACCACGATGAGTGACTTCCATCGATTACTACCCTCTGGGTCCGACCCCGGAGCCAATTTTCCAGTCAGTGGATCGTGGAGGACCCAAGGCGACAATTGGCCAGTTTCTCCAAGAGGCGATCATGGGACACCAGATTGAAGGCTTTTTTGAAGTCAAGATATATGACATCAATCTCTTCTCCCTTGTCCAGGTGATAGGTCACCTGGTCGTAGAAGGAAATGAGATTGGTCAAGCAAGACCTACCCGCAACAAACCCGTACTGGCTATCCCTTAAGATGTTGACGTCGGCCAGTCCATTAAGGATGGCCTCTTTAATAAACTTTTCTAAGATCTTCCCCGGGATAGAAGTCAGGCTGATGGGCCTATAGTTAGCCGGATCCACTTTCCTCCCTTTCTTGAAGATAGGCACCACATTGGCCTTCTTCCAGTCTTCGGGCACTACACCAGAGCGCCAAGAGTTTTCAAAGATCTGCGCTAGAGGCTGGGCCTGAACTGTTCTAGATTTAATCAGCCAGTGCAATTCCCTAAAGAATTACATGATCTTGGTTCCGAAAGGTACTTGTCACAGCACAATGCAGCATTCTTTGCCCTGGTAAGTTGCAGCGATGTAAGTCCTATTGTGCACTGGTGAGGAACATCTGAATTTGTGGTTTGCAACTACACAGATATAGAGCAAATGTTATACTGGTACAAATTTTGCCAGTCCAGACAAGTCCTAAGTAATGCACAGAAGTACGTTTAATAAGTACCTGTATCTGAACTTCTGGGACAACTACCTATTGGATTATAGTGGCAAGCAGATATAGTCAGTGTTCACACCAGGAAGTGAAAAAGGACGTAAGACTTCCACATGCTCTTCCCAGTTTCACAGTTCCAGTATATAATTGTCTTCTGAGAGGCATCACTCTAAATCTTGGTTTCCTGACTTTTTGTCATTTTGTCAACAAGACTTGATTTTAAGGAATACCTACATGTATTGCATGCATATGCATTGCATGCAGTATACAAGTGGCATGCATAAAATATGCTTGTCTGTCTTGCAACTGTATCTTGCTTGTATAACTGATCTGTTCTAATGGTCTATATGTACAGTCATTGTAAATTCATACACAAATAAGTTATACCAATCTACACATACATTATTGAAAATTAGGTCCTTGTTCTGTTAATAAAAGGTATTTTCACATTTAGTATTGGGCATGTTTACATGAGATGCTGTAACATGCAGTAGCCTATTCTACTGCACATTAGTGTATCACAGCAAAATCCATGCTAATGAGCAGTAGAATTAGTCTACTGAGAATTAACCATCATTAAAAAGTTTGCCTTTGCTACTGCACATTAGCATGGGCTAATGTGCCTTTATGTAGTACCTCAGATTAGAGGTACTAAACTTAATGCGCAGTAGCAAAGGCACATTAATGAATGTGCAGATGCTCCCAGTAAGTTTTAACTGTTGATTAAAACACTGAAATACTTTTGCTCTGCTATCTTTTTTCATTAAAAGCATTTTCACATACAAACAATTTCAGTTCTATTTTAATGTCATCTAGTTAGTTGCTAATCAATTTAAATCTCAAGAAACCAGTCTTATGTGCATTTTAACAGTGGCATACTGTGTGTAGAATATCACTGCATGTTACTGGGTGTAAATAGTTCTTGGCTCCATTACATCCAAAGTGTTTAACTTGGCATAACCAGTAATTTAGGTTGGACGTCAGCTCAACCTGTAAACCAGCCAGAAACAAACCAGGTACTCATCTCTTCGGTTAGTTAACTTTAGCTGTGGGTGTTAAGTAAAAACACAGGTTTAAATGTTGGAGAACAAGTCTGTGATGCATAGGATTTCAAGAGGAGTTAATTTTTTTCCTGGCATTCAGTTTTCTTCCATATTATCCTGCCATACCATGAAATCTCCCAGGAACCCTGCAGTGTAAACCAGATGTCTACAGGTTGCAGTATACAAAGTATCATGAAGCAATATTACAGGGAAAGAATCTTTACTCTAAATGCTGTACCAGAGTATCTCAATTTTCTCTCTTGGGTTTTTAAGATAATATTTTTGTGGTCTTGCAGTAATAATAATTAGACCAACAATATTGAATAACTGCCCAGACACATGTGTTTAAATGTTTTCATCTGTAGGGTTCTACTGCTTAATTTTCCCCTAGCTCATTTTCCCTGAATATATTAAGTGCATTCTTTGAGAATTAAACAAGCACACATTTATATCATAAATTACTAATGCAATATACTGACATTGTTTAACAGGCCACATCCAAAACTGATCTATTCATAGAACATATATAAAAGTAAGCTTTCCAATTGTTTAGTCAGTCAAAGAGTCAAGAATGTGGCGAAGCCTGAAAATCTGGAATTTGATTCTTCCTTCATACACAGCATATCAATAATTGCTTGTAAATATCAAGTTTACAACATATCAAAATGTATACCACTGCAAGACTTTTTTTCCTCTACCACTGTGGGCTGCTAGAATGGAAGATGGAAATGCAATCCCTTATTTTTGAAAGGGAAGTAAAATGTCATAAAGTAATATACATGTGCTGTTGTCCCATTTGGTATATACTAGTACATACTTGCAATGAAAGAAATACAATGTTAATTTAAAACGTATAGAGCAATGGCATGACTTGCATAAGGACATTGGCAGAGGTCACCTAGAACCAACTGCAGTGCCCGCTAGGCCACATTAAGTCTCCTAATAGGTAGCAAAGCATAAGAAAAGCACTGGTAAGTATTAATAATAGTGGCTTTGTCAGATAATGGTTATCTTAACACATGATATTTCTGTTTCCTAGATTTAAAATGACTTTACCAGAAAACACCATTAAGGATAGCTACAATAATTCTTTTAGGACATGATCCAGCTCCCATTAAAATTAATGGAAAGACTTCCCTGAGAATTTGAGCAAGCTCTAAATAATGGAGGGAAAAAGAAAACAGCTTGAGCTGGCCCAACCATGACCCTTGTTCATAAGAGTAATCCTATTTAAATTAATAATCAGTCCTAAATCACTGGAATAAGGGCTGAAGGATTGGGCTCTTACATGTAAACTTAGTTTAGGATTTTTCAAGAGCAGTTTTGAATATGCCTTGCACCAAAATCTGTGGTAGAACTCCTGTTAATTAAAGTGTAGCAGTTAGCTGAGTATTGAGTGTTTTTGAAAATCCTCCCAGAGATTATACAGTAATTTACATGTAATCCTGTAAATTACTTAGTGACCACAGCTTCAGCTGTAATTACAACATAACCTGGATTCTGATTTAAACAAGTGAAATAGGAATATATTTACTATATATAATTATAGGCTATTCATATATTTGGTGAGTGTGACTGGATACATGAATGTTAAAGGACAATTACTTGTTCTCCCAAAGGTGGCACTACATGACCTGCACACATGATGTTCTCCTGGGCTGTGTCTACATGAGCAGGGGCGTGCGCTTGCAGCACCTCAAATAGTAGCGGCACAAATTTGTGCCATTACTTTGTTCTGCAGTGCATGCCCCTGCCCATGCTTTTTGTAGCAGGACATATTGTCCCTCGATCCATGTGCTGGAGGTGGTGGTGTTGCCTGGGGCACCAGCTGTCTCAGTGCAGGACTAGCTGGCAGGCAACCCCTGCACTGAGGCACCTCGTGCCCTAGCTACCTGGGGAGTGACACATGCATTGGCAATGCTTAAGGGGTGCACACAGGTGCACGTGCACCCCATGATATTGGCAGCGCCCCCCCTGTGATTGGCTGCCACTGACAATGCTGACGGCGCCTGTGGGTGGTTGCTGCTCAGCACCCTTCTTCCCCTTGCCGCCAACACTTCTGGTTGCATCTGTGGGTGGTCACCAATCACTGCTGGCTGCAGCTGGCACTGCCAGAGGAGTCTGTGGGTGGTCACTGACGGCTGGTTGGTGCTTGTCACCCCACCCCCCCACCGCTGTCAACACTGCCAAAGCCACCTGCAGGAACTCCCTGCTCACCACTGTCACCACCTATGGGCAGTCACCGTATCCCCCCAGCCTCCGGGGGCATGCGTTGTTTATGGATACATGAAGCTGCCTGCTCCCCTGTCTTGAGGCACACTGCATCCCAGCCAACTGCACCACTTTGGTATGCTTTATGCTGCTTTTTTCTTCAGGGTTTTTTATTGGAAAATTCCAGTAGCAAATTTTGCTCTGGTACTGCAAATTAGCAGAGCTGCACATGGTTTAACATGAAATTCATGCAGTTTGTGATGCCACAAAAGGTTTGCGGCACCACAAACTGCACATGCCTGCAGGTCTGGATCCAGACCTGGATGTCATGCTATGTCGTATATCATATATTCAGAGGCAGCAAGCTTTCCTGAAGGAGAATGTGTACTGTCTCCCTTGCCTAAGTAGTTTAGTGGAGCTGCCAGCAATAAAGTTTGTCTTCAGAAAGTAAATGCACATTTTTCTTTGCTTCAAAGATCCACAGCGCATGTCCCTAACTTACTATGATGATTCTCACCTGCTGGTATAGCGTGGGATGCATCTATTGTCCTTGCTTCATCAAGGTGAAGACTAATCCTATAAGGCATAAAAGCTTAAAAACAATGGCTATCTATACGCAAGCTGGTTCATGGGTGCCTGGTGCCTCCTGAGTCAGGGGGGGCAGTTGAGACCGGTAGGGGGGTCCTGCCACTGGCACTTCTGGATCAGCACTATCAGCCATGGGGGAACCCCCGCTGGTTGATGCAATTGGCAGAGATCGCCTCTCCTGGTGCCCTCACTCCCTGGCTGGCATTCTCAGGTGGGGCACCAGTGCTCTTGGCTTCCCCCCCGCCTGGTGCCTAAGCAGAGAATGCCAGCTGTCAGGGGGTGCACCAGTGCTCTCACAGGGTGCACATGCAACCCTGTGTACCTCCTACTTGTCGCCGCTGTGCTGGTTTGAGTTCTAATTAGAATACATCAGAGCAGATTCAATTAATTGAGTCTGCTCCATGTTCTAATCAGAACACTCCAGCTTGGCCTCACTGTCAAGTGTATAAGCCCCTGCATGTTTAAAAATGGCTACAGAGATATTTTATCTAAACCTCATCAAATGAGGTTTAGATAAAGCATCTCATGACCATTTTTAAGCCTGCAGAGGTTTAATACATGCAACAGTGAGGTGTTTTAATTAGAGGAACTCTCCAGGAATTCTAATTAAAATGCGCTCCCCACCCTCAAGCACGTGTATAGGCAGCCATTATGCAATTGTCAGTTACTTCTTAGTAATATTATTTGGTATTAGTTTTGTAACCAAACAAACCTTCTGTTTTACTGGTTAAACTTTGTTCCCATTTTAACTCCAGGCATCAGTAGGTTGCTTGGGATGTAAATCAAGTCAGAAGTTAGATTAATATGAAATCCACTATTTTTAGCCCCGGATTCAGCAGAAGGTTTAAACCTGCCCTTACCTTAAAGCATGTGCTCACATCTTTCGCTATGTTTGTTAAAGCACACTAATACAAGCCTAATGGCTTTACACAGTGAGTGTCTATAATTAGGTGTCTACTCAATTTGAGGTGGTGGCCACCCAATTTCATGGGTCAATCCCAGGGCCAGCTGCCATTTTCATGGGTTGAAAGCAGTAGGCCTCCTCACAACTCTGATTGGTGGAGGGGCCCCAGTAGTCCTGTCCCCTCCCTGCAGATTGCCAGATGGCCCCAAACCTCTGCTTAGATTGTAACCCATCAATGAATGGCTTCTGTGGGCTTAATTCCCTGTAAAAGCCATTAGTTGACTCATTATTAAGCAATCTAAGCAGTGGTTAATGGCTTTTTTTGTC
>NW_005841965.1:686201-688643 GCF_000455745.1 Alligator sinensis
ATTATTGACATGTTATTAAGCAATCTAAGCATTTAAGTAAGCTCTAAAATGAAGTATTAAAATAAAGCTATGTGCACCAGGAATTGCAGGTAATACCAACTATATACCTTTTATTAACTAATACCAACTACATACACTCTATTAACATCAATGATATACACTTTATTAAGTAATATAATCTAATAATTTAATTAAACTCTAAACTGAAATATCTTATGAAAATAAAGCTATGCACAACATGAATTGTAACTAATACCAACTATGTATACTTTATTAAAAGACATTATAAAAAGGAGTTTACTGAAACTAAATGCTAACCTTGAGACAAGCAGTTGATACTAGGTATTAAATGCAAGCTTATTGCACCCAGCTGTATTTGCTGGAGACATTCTTTTTCTCTGTGGGATGAACACTTGCCCATGCACTGAGATACCATGCGCAGGTTCCACTGAGTTCTTAGGAATGGTGAAGCAGTGTCTTGCTAGAGTGTAAAGATGTGGAAACCAGTCATAGACTGGGTGCATCTACACTTACTCTACATTTACCCTGGCCTAGATTTACTCTGCTGCAAACAAATCTGGAGTAAGTGGTCTTGGGCATGTGTCTATACATATGGTGATCAGGGAGAAGATTTGCTGCTCTTTGCACCAAGTTTCCAGCAACCCTGCAATGGGCCCCTGCCACCACTAGGGAGAGCTCCAGTATTTGGTCCTCTTAGAGGATTTCTTAGCATTCATCCTTCCTCCTCCTCAGGTGGGAGCATGCATATTGCAGCTACATGCCTGTGGATGCTTTAAAAGTTGGTGTCAAAACTTTCCCGCTCCCCTGGCTGGCCCCAGATTTGCTCCTGGACTGAGGCTTAGGGGCTCAGCCTTAGATTTGCTCCCTCTCCCCATCTCCCCGCCACTCTCCCACCACTGTTCTTCAGGACTCAAGGGCTTTCTGCCCTTTTCTGCTCTTGCAGACTTTTTAAAAAATAATTTTTTGTTTTGTCCTCTCCCTCCCCTCTTTGCCTCTCCCTCCCCTCTTTGCCTCTCCCTCTCCCCATGCTTCAGTACTCCAGGGCTTCCTGTCCTTTTCTGTTCTTGCAGCTTTTTCTTTTTTTTTTTTGCTTTTTCTTTCCTCACTTTAGCTAGCCCACAAAAAGCGCAGAGCCTCCATTTTTTTGGAGCCACCTAAAATGCCAGTTTCCGTGAAAATCTTGTAACTGAGATTTCAGTAGATGCCCATCTATAAAAAGATAAATGCACAGACATTTTAAAATAACACAATGGAAATGTATCTTATGTAGGAATTGAGAGATCATATTGTACAACCAATTAAAAAATAAATGTGGAGGACCTTGTGACACAAATGGGCACAGAAAAATCAATTGCTTCTCGGGCATAGAATGCAGTGGGCCAGTGTTTAATTAAGCTCCCACTCTTTGGTGTTAATGGTAAGTATTCTTGCTTGCCATGTTGCTCAGATATAAAGATGATAGTTCAGTGGTAGGCAACCCCCAGCACACATGCCAGAGCATGGCATGCAAAGGCATTTTGCTTGACACACGTGCCTTGGAGCAGATGGTGGGAGAACAGCAAGGGACCCAATCCTTGTTGTGGCAGTGCAGCCCCAGCCCCTTTCCTGCTGTCTACCTCAAGGCGTTCATGCACCCACCACCAGCAACAAGCTGAACTGGCCTTCTATGGACCCCAGTTCAGCTGCTTGTAGTCTCCCTACTGAGGAGTCCAAGCTCTATGACAGGCAGCAGGGGACTGCCCAGAGCCTGAGCCAACTGTGGCAGGCAGCCAAGAGGCTGTCAGGGGCTGCACTGGGATCTGTGGGCCCTGGCCCAGCTCATTGCTGGCAGTGGGTGCACGTGCACCTCAGGGTGGATGGTGGGGAAGGGTTCAGGCCCCTTGTGGCTCCCCTGCTGTCCTCCTCTGGCACACCAATATCTTACATGTCAAGGTTGTGGGTGTTTTTGGCACTGCCCAAAAACATTGTTGACCCCTGTGATAGCTGATGATGATTAGCAGGACCTTTCTGCCTATGAGAGAGGTCAGGCATTGGGACAGGCTACCTAGAGAAATTATGGAGTCTCCATGCTGGAAACTTGCAAAAGCACACTAGATATACTTGGCTGGTTGGGTTTAGTCAGGAGTGATCCTGCCTTGAGCCAGGGGTTAGACTAGATGGTCTTGTGGGATCCCTTACAGCCCTAGTTTCCTGTAATCCTATGATTGCTAGACAGACAGGACAGTGCAAATAATAATAGATTGCTTGCTCGATACTTTACTTATGGATAAAATCTTACAGGATTTAAGTTTGGAATAAAATCCATAAGCACATGCCAGTAGGCAGGAAGAGAGAAGTATTCTCTGGCTTTTATACAAATTGTAAACAATAAGTGGAACCTATGATGATTTCCAAGTGAAAAAGAAAGCTATATTGGGAAAG
>NW_005841965.1:688674-701858 GCF_000455745.1 Alligator sinensis
ACTGGGAGACAGTGACATCCTATGGTCCTGAGTCTTCTCCTTTGTCTTTTTTGTGTTTGTTTTTGTTGAAAAAACACGTGAGCCTTGTAGGTGGGAGGAAACCTCAATATTCATTTTTTCCCCCATAATGTTAGGCTGTTGTAAACTTGTCTGTGTCTGTAATGGAGTTTAAGAGACGCCTACAACTTAAAACTGTATATACCATTGGAAAATATGACATCACTTGATTATGATTCTGAATGCTTATTTTATTGAATAAGATGTTTAACAAAACTAGGCAGGAGACCTTGAGAAAAACTGAGAAACCATTTTCTTCACCTAACCTATAGTATGCTATAATCTACCTGATTTCTGAAATTCTTCTTCCATGCTACATGATAAAGACCCTCCTCCTTTTTTGATAAGTCTTAATTTCCCATCAGTCTTTTTATCTATTAATTGTTTGTTGGCTACTCCTGGGAATTTCTCCTTTCTTCAGTCTCACAGCTCTACCCACAGGAAACCTATATATGTGCCCAATGTGCTCCCAAAAGCCACTCTAATTAAAGCACCCCCCGACCCTGAAACACATGTAAAGATGCCCACAAGTTTAAACTGTCATTGTGCTTGCTTCTTTCTTCAGACATCATGAAAAATGTTTGTATTTAAAGCTTGTCTAACTTTATCCCTACCATGAAGTTGGTTCAATAAAAGATGTCAGCCACAAAAATCCTTGCCTTATGTACAATTAATGATATTCCAGGAAATTTCTGCTTTCTTTCCCCTTAGGATGTGTCTTATTTCTCAAACAAGCTAGCACTGCTGGACATATACCTAAATGTGTTTGTAAACACTGCAAAAATCAACTTTTGTAACTTTTATCTCACTTTAATAGTCTGTGTTATTCTATTTCATGTTATGCTACATTTTGAAACACTTATAAGAATTGATTATTGGACTTTGTGTAAAAAATAGTTGAAGTTTAATTACAAGTTTTAAGCCTATTAACAATGGTGGATTTTAAGTCTAGTAACAATTTGGTCAATAGTTGAGCAGCTGCAAGAAAGTTTCATTAAAGAACAAGATCACTTGTGTAAGATACTACTTGAACACAAGATCATTTGTATAAGATTCTTATGTCAGGAAAACATAAAATATTTACTTCTTCATAAGAGCCCTGACTTTCATGATAAATAAAGATATTCAATTTAAGACCCAAAAGAATATAGGCATATATTGTCAAAGCCATAAGCTAGGTCATTCTGCTCACCACTCTTTGCAAGTAAGAGCCTCTGGTTTAAACCTACTGAAAAGGTGTTTCTTAATGTAAGTATTTTTATTGTACTTTAAGAGAATGCTGTTAGCTCTACAGAAGATGATCATTTTTGGCACATAATTTATATTTCATTTCAGCTTTGGTGCTTCCTTAAATACCTGAAATGACAAGACTCTTGTGATGCTGAATAGAAGTCTTTATCCAGTAACTCTTGAAACGTTGCTATATTCTTCATGCATAATACAAAATACTTTCATGCTGCAGTTTATTACTGATGTAAGAAACAATTAAAAATAAAAAAGTAAGTTATATTAATTGGAAAATTATTTTTCTGGCACTCTTAAGTGACTTCTCAATGAAACAGAACAAAAGAACCCATCCAAAGGCTGTTAAAAGAAAAGACCATGTAAGTTTAAAGAACTCTTTTAAAGAATTAAATGAGTTTAAAAGACTATTTTGAGAACTAAAAGACTTTATATAAAGGAGCTATATTATTTAGACAAATATGAAAACATTTTGACTCCTATTACTCTGTAGGAAACACATATCCTAGAAAATGGAGCGAAGAAAAAATTAAACCTCTGAAGATGGTCTGAGAAGCTATATTCATGAAAAAAAGAAAGGAAATTAAAGGCTTGGTGTTTACACATTAATAGACTATATACAAGATGTAGATGTAACACAAATGAACAAATGTGCTGAGACAAAGAGAGGAACACAATATCTAATTTAGAATCTAGCCAAGAATGACAAAGAAGTGTGTTTTTTCTCCTTCCATGAAGTTATGGAAGAGAAGGTTACAGAACCCCTCCGAATAGCACAAACCATTTCTGTATCTTTCCTCTTACCCTCAACTTGACATCATGAATCATAGCTCTTCTAGTTTATGTCTCCAAGCAGGCAGCAATCAGAGAACTATCAACGACATCAAAGAACAAAAGAAGCAGCATGGGGAGGAAGCAGCTTTCCAGTTCAAGATGACATCACCACCAGAACTTCAACATGTGTTGGTGAAGCGAGGTTGTGACCTAGTGCCAAAAGACTAGATTTACATTTTTGTCTGTAATGATTTTAATGAAATATTGAAATGTTGTTGTCATATAGGATGCTAACATCTTCTCCTGTTAAATAAATACCAAATGGCTTGCACAGTGTAATTCTGAAGAGGAGATACGAGCTAACCTTTGAGTGGAGCAAAGGAGCAAGATTTAATTCATTTTTAAGTGTCTTGAAAGTAACCGATTTGCATGCATAAGGACAACTCCCTGAATAGTTTTCTTTTAAAAAAGGATTAAATACTTAAAAAATTTCTATGATGCTTAGTAAAGATTAGTCATATTTCCCTGTTTTTAAACTGCTTAGTTTATCCATAAAACTAAACGGGATTCACTTATCCTTAAATAGAATTCTTTTGCTCATCCATAAATTGTTTTAGTTATTTATGATACACTAAGCCAAAACCTGCTATCACATAATTTGAGGCTTTCTGGTCCTCTCCAAAGATAGACCTACATTTATGGTACATACAGACATTCATGGAGTTTAGGTGGAGGTTAGACAGAGTTAAAAATGGCTACTTAATCTAAGGTAATTTGAGATGGGGAGTTAGTGGGGGGGCCTTGGGGGAAATCAGTGGGGTAAGTAGGCTGGGGGTGGGATAAGAGGGATCAGGGAGGAAGAGGGGTTGGCAGCAGGGATTGTGGGGATCAGGGGGACTGCTGGGAGGGCTTGGTGGGATCCAGGAGGGTTAGCTGGGATTAGGGGGGCTAAGAAGGTCCTCAGGGTGGGGATTTCCTCTCTACCACCCCAGAACCAGGGGCTATTTTTAGCCCTCTGACCCCCACTTAATTGAGTCATTCAATTTAGAGCACCCTTGCCTGGGGTTTTGAAAGCTTAAAGTATATGTTACCTAAATCTGGTTGGAATGTATTGCATGAATTTATAGGGCATCACAAATCCCATAACACACTATGTCAGTTTGTTTGGTCACTGAATGTTTTAAGCCAACTCAACTTGAAGTGAAATGGCTTGTCCTTTCTTGAATAAATAGTTTAATAACTTTTCATGCTTTGAAAAATGTTCATATTTTAATTGTTTCCTGATTTAGTGAAAAAAAAGACAAAATATTGGAATTTTCCATGGGACGGAAAATTCTGAGTTTTGAACAATCTATGAACAGGGAGAAAGGTTACTGTAAACAGAAAAATTATTCACAGTAAATCATTTGACTATCTCCAGACATAGGGATGATACTCCTTGGCAATAAGGAAGTGGCAGTATTTAGCAGGCTGAGCTATGTGGAATACTTGACTCAGCATTTGGGATGACTGCCATTTTATTTTATTTATTAGTCTGTGAGGAGCAATTTCATGTTAATGTATTGCTTGCTAAGTAATTGGTGCTTGAGTCAGTTCTGATTGTATCTTCTGTTGTGGAGTGGGGTGAGTGTAGTGATCACCGGGTTTAATAAACACAAGCATACACAAATGGGAAGAACTAAACAACAAGCCTTATTTGTGGAGCAGTAGGAAACTCCTGAAGATGCTTTTTCTTTCTAAGTAGTTAGTTATTTAACTGAAGGGCCATCTCCTAATTACAAGCTTCTTCACTCTAGTTAGCGAACATCTTTAAATGGTAACTTCTATCACTACAGGGGGTGGGGACGGGAATTCTTTTTTTCCATGAAGTTGTCAAACCACAAAATTCTGGCCCTCATTACATCTAGACATATTACAAAATACAAGCTGCCTTTGAAAAAAAATGTTTTGAGTTAGAAAGTGTTTCATAAGAAGTATAAGGAATGCCTCTTACCACAACACTGACAAAGAGGTCTGGAACTCACAGTACAACTGAGTAGAGAATTTTAAATATGAAGCAGTCAACATTTCATTTGGTGGGGAAGAAACCAAAAAGACCTGCTCCCCTGCCATACATTGCCCTTTTCTAAGCCATCAGATCCGTTTCTTAGCTTGCTTACTTTAAAATACAAGGGCTTCCCTAATCTGACCAGCCTACAGGCTCAATGCTTTTATATCCCTCTCTCCACTTCATCTTGAGGGTTGTCAGAAGAACACTCAGCTCCTGGAATAGTAAGGGCCATCTAGGGGTTCTGTGGACTGCTACAGCCAAAAAAAGTCTGGCTGTGCCCTGTGATGTCCCAAGCCTTATATCATATTAATTCAGCTTAACAGCTAAGACATGTCTGAAGCATAAAACCTCCTCAGACCCTTTGCTCTGCTCACTCCATTGTCTTTGTTGATTCCTTAATGTCCTTCATGTAGCCATGAATTTTTACCTTTTATTATCATGCCTCACTAGGACTGGAACAGCCTCCTCAATCCAATCTGATGCATGCCCTCATTCTGTTCATGCAGAGTTGTGTTTTGTCAATCCATCGCCAACTCCTCTTGTATGACTGACATTGAACTCTAAAAAGGAATGAAAAAAAAGGGGTGGGAAAGAAATATGCTAGTCAAGAAACAAACAAACAAACCAACCATCTGATCTAACAAGACCCATGTGTGCAAATCATTGTCTGTGACCCATTCTTTTTCTGACTTCTGCCATTTTTACTTTTTTTCCTTCCTATGTATAAATAGAGTAATCAAATTGTACTTGTTAACCAGTATGCAAGATTATACAGGAGCACATCTGGGAAGGACTGGAAGGGGGGACGATGCTCAGGGGCAACCAGCATGGGTTTATTAGGGGCAGGTCCTGTCAGACGAACCTGATTGCCTTCTATGATCATGTCACAAAATCATTGGACATAGGTATCGCGGTGGACATAGTCTTTCTGGACTTCAGGAAGGCCTTTGACACTGTTTCCCACTCCATTCTCATTAAAAAGCTAGGCAACTGTGGCATTGATGCCTATACAGTCAGATGGGTCACAAACTGGCTGAGAGACTGAACCCAGAGAGTGGTGGTGGATGGGTCATATTTGACCTGGAGGGACGTGGGCAGTGGGGTCCCCCAGGGCTTGGTCCTTGGGCCCGCACTGTTTAATCTTTATTAGCGACTTGGACAAGGAGGTGAAAAGCACCCTGTTCATTCGCTGATGACACCAAGATCTGGGGTGAGGTGGGCATGCTAGAAGGGAGGGACAGGATACAGCTGGACCTGGACAGGTTACAGGGGTGGGCGAATGAGACTAGGATGGGATTCAATACTGACAAGTGCAAGGTACTGCACTTGGGCAGTAAGAACCAGCAGCATACCTATAGGCTGGGGAATTCCCTTCTTGAAAGCACGGTGGCAGAAAGAGATCTTAGAGTCATTATCAATTCCAAAATGAACATGGGCCGCCAATGTGAGGACGCAGTCAGTAAGGCTAACCACAACTTGTCATGCATCCACAGATGCATCGAGAGCAGGGCCAAGGAGATGATCCTCCCCCTCTATGTGACACTGGTCAGGCCATAGTTGGAGTACTGCGTCCAGTTCTGGGTGCCGCACTTTAGGAGAGATGTGGCCAGCATCAAGAGGGTCCAAAGGAGGGCCACTTGCATGATCAGGGGGCAGCAGGGCAGACCCTACGAGGAGAGGCTACAGAACCTGAACCTGTTCAGCCTTCACAAGAGAAGGCTGAGAGTGGACCTGGTGGTCATCTACAAACTTACTAGGGGGGACCAGTGGGGAATGGGAGAGACCCTATTCACCCGAGCACCTCCCAGAGTAACAAGGAATAATGGCCATAAGTTGTTTGAGAGTAGGTTCAGGCTGGACTGTTTCACAGTCAGGGCAGCTAGGATTTGGTACCAACTTCCACGGGAAGTGGTGCTGGCTCCTACCTTGGGGGTCTTTAAGAGGAGGCTGGAAAATTACCTATCTGGGGTCATATGAGCCCAGTATTTTCCCCTGCCCAGGGCAGGGGGTTGGACTTGATGATTTACTTAGGTTCCTTCCGACCCTACATCTATGAATCTGTACTGTACTTAGAATCAGATTTTAAATCCAAGGACACAACCACCAGAAGTTGCAGTTCTTACCTTCCTCCATCTGTTCTTTCTTATGGATGAGTATTTCATTTTTAAAAATACACATTTGATAATGCTCCTAAAAGTCCCCTCTTCTCTTGAAGTCTATTTTGTATAAATTATAGCAGTTTCCATTCACTGTATCAACTACAAACCATGCCATTACATTTTTTGTGTCTAACAAGCTGTTAATGTTATCACTGAGTGAAAATGAGAATTTCTATCATGCAGGAGTATCTAATATTTTGGCATCTGTTTTCATCTGAATCAGTAAAAAACTTGAAATATCGGTATTCTTAACATAGTAGAGAATTAAAAAAAATAAATTTAGCAATGTCTAAATGTTTTAGTCACTTTGATGTTAACAGTATTTCCCATGAGATATTTGTGATAACTGAAAGGTATACACACTGATGTCAAACACTGAAATAGACACCATGTTTGGTTTAACTAGATGTACTGTTTGGGCTCAGGTCAAACTAACTCAGACTGAAAATTTAAATTTGGAAACATCAAAATGCTTTGGCTAGTTTGATGTTAACAGATTTCATGAGACACTTGTGATAACTAAAGGTAGACTGCTTGGTGTCAAGCTGACCTAAAAACACACATTTTAATATTTATAACTGGGTCATTTGAGCCCAGTTCTCTCTCCTGCCCAGGGCAGGGGGTCAGACTAGAAGATCTGCAAGGTCCCTTCTGACCCTACGTCTGTGAAAACATTTAGAGTTTTTAAAAGACAGTTTAACAAACATCAATGTTTGGGTTTGGGTTGAATTTACACAGAAAAAGAAATATTTAGCTTTGTATTTTTCCCCAACAGCAAACTGAAAAAGGGAAAATATAACAATGTTTTTGTGAAAAATTCTGATTTTGCAGAAGTCATACTTTCCATCCACAATAGGAAATCACATTATATTTTTTTACCAGTTTACAAAGATTTCTGATAGCAACATGGCCGACAAATTCTGCAACAGCAAGTACTGCAAAAGGAAAACCTAGGTTTTAACCTAGGTAAATATTACTTTTTATACAATTGATTTATTTTATAATTTTGATTGTCTGTGGATATTTGTGACAGGTCTGGGTCCCAGGGGTGGCCATGATGTCCTCTGGGGGCCATGCAATTCCTGCCTGGCTCTAACTCTAGTGGGCTCTTATTCCTCACTTGCCTGTTACCATGGGCGATTGGTGCCTCCTGAGTTGGGGGGCAGTTAGCGACTGGAGAGGGGTGGGGGGCCAAGTTCCCCTGTGGCCAATTGTGCCAACTGGGGGGGCACCCTAAGCCAAGTGTGCTGACTGACAAGGGACCACAGGGATTGCTTCTCCTGGAGCCCCCACTCCCCAGCCAGCGCTCTCAGGATGGGCACCAGTGCTCTCATCTGCCCCCGCCCCGCCCATTGCCTAAGCAGAGAACACTGCTGTAAGAGGGTGCCCAGTGCTCTCAGAGGGTGCACGTGTATCCTCTTGCATCCCCTATGTGTCACCACTGCCTGTCATGCCTTTGATGTTATTGGAAAGGACATCCAATAGTGGATGTCCTCCCAGTGTCTCCCAGTGGAAAGGAGGGAGGCTGCCTGAGGATCTCAAAGTGAGCCTGCCATTGCTCATGTATCAGGCTTTGGCCTTCTCAGCCTCTGCCCTTTTTGCTATTGCTGAGCTCTCTAAATACCGTCACTGACTGAATGGAGCTTCGGGGTTCCCTGCTTCTTGTCTGTGTTTCAGGGCCTTATCTCTTCCCTCTCTCGGGTTGCTGAGCTTCCCCAGGAGCTCTGGGACTGCCCCTCATGGGCTCTATCATATCACCTCTCTGGGTGTGCTCAGTGTGCCCCTCTCGCACACTGTAGGATTGTCCCATCCAGGCTCTGTGTGGCTGAATTGTCACTGCTGCTGCCCCAGGAGGACTCCAGGTAAGGGATTGAGACCAGAGAACTTCTCTACATAGCTTGTTCCAATACTTGGCCACCCTCATAGTCAGAAACTTCTTCCTAATCACCAACCTAAATTTCCCCTGCTATAGCTTCAGGTCGTAGTTCTTAATTCTATCCCCAACAGCCATGGAGAAAAGCTAATCGCCATCCTTCCTGTAATTACCCTTCAGGTATTTTAAGATTTATCTAAACAACCCTCAGTCTTCTCTTTTCCAGACTGAAAAACCCTAGTTCTTTCAGTCTTTCCTTAAAAGTCTTGTTTCCCAGCTCCCTAATAATTCTTCTTTTCTGCAATGGACTCTTTCCAGTCCATCCACATCTTCCTTGAAGTGTGGGGTGAAAACTGGACACAGTATTCCCAGCGAGGCCTCACCAGTGCTGAATAGAGCAGAAGAATCAGTTCCCTTGATTTCAAGTGACACTCTTGTTAATACAACACAGGATGCTGTTGGGTTATTTTAGCAACAACTGCATCACATTGGCTCATATTCACGTTATGGTCTATTGTAACTTCCAGGTCCTTCTCTGCAGCATTGCAGCCCAGGAAATCATTCTCCAGTCTGTATTTGTGCATGAAATTATTTGATCCCAAGTGCAGGACTTTGCACTTCTCCTTTTGGAATGTCATCTGATTGATTTCGAACCACTTTTCTAGTCCATTCATGTAATTCTGATCCTAGCATACTATGACTAAATTTCCACTTTTTATAGGATTCCTTTTTGAGTTTCAACTAATTGAAGAGACTTCTATCTAGCCACATGCACCAGTACATAATCTTTCTAGCTACAGTCATCAGTTCTGCAGGCTGCGCTGAGCAGGGGAAACCAGAACCTTTCCAGTACTGTGGGACCCAGTTTATGCTAGAAGGTAGGATTAGGAGACAAAGACATCTAGCAATGGTCTCCAGTGTTTTATAATGCTTAACAGTTGATTAAATGAGCTTGTTGGCATGAAGCAATCCAGTCTGCCAAATCCCAATTTGACCCTGAGTCTCAGGACATCTGGTAGTTTTCTGAATGCACCAAAATACATAGAATAAATGAAAACTCCAGTTTTCCTTTTGAAGAATGTTTCTAGCCCTGTTGGTTACAAAGAAGCAAACCTAAAGATTCAAAATCCAGGAGACCAATAAAAAAAGATCCAAAACATATTGTTTTTATGAAGTCTCATGATGCTGGAGCCCTGACTTGTGGTTTTCTAATATTTTATGTAGCGTTACAATCATAGGAAAAGTCACTTGCGTGAGCAAAAAATGGCAAAACCAGAGGATTCAAATGTATATAGTAACTACATAAATCTGTAGGGTTCTGTTAGATGAGTGGAGTTCACTATCTGCACCATTGTAGCACAGAATGAGGATTGAAAATGACTATTTCAAGACAGTAACGTCCAGTTCTCGTCATTATAGTAAATTAAATGCTCTTGTATTATTGAAATCAGAAGTCTTCCAGGCATTTACCCATTTAGAGAGACTATCCAAATATTTGGCATGCATAGCATGAAACTTCCAGAGTAGCATACAAATTAGACTCCTTCTAGTTCTACTTTTCTATGTCCCAATATGAAACAGGGCATTTTAATTGAGTTTTGTGAGGGAATTGGTAAACATCACACAAGCCACCTAAGCATAAAACTTAGACAGGAGTTCAGCTTACATTTTACACAAGCCACATTCCTTGAACAGTGTCCTGATGATTGTTGATCCATGATGTGCAAGTCTTTTAGCACCTTCCATCCAAAGCCACTATAAGTCAATGACAGCTATTTTCTTGCCCCTTGGGACAATTTAACTTAACAGCTGACTCAGCTACCTAGTATATTTACCCTGGATATATACAGTGAACTGTAACAAAATATTAATCTTATCTTATGTCCTAGAGGTAGCTGTGGGGAAAATAAAAAAAAAAATCCTGCTAGAGATGTCCTGTCCCATCCAGAGAGAAAATCCCTTCTTAGTTTCAGAACATCATTGCAACTAGAACCACAATAATTCGGGGCCAGATCCTATTCCATTTATTGAGTATCTAAGTAGATTTAGTAGTGTTGAGGTGATTTTGCTATGATAGTCCAAGAGATGTGAGAAGCAAAAATTCTTGTGGGTGATATCTTTTATTGGAGAAACTGTCTGGTTGGTATTGGCAAGCTTTTGGGTATCATGGTATCCTTCCTCAAGCCTCTGAGATAGAAGCAGACATAGCTGAGCTAAATACTAGATGGAACAAAAACTTAAGTGGAATCATTATCATCTGTGAATTAAAGGTTAGGGAGTAACAGGAAGATTATAATAGACCATAAAGTCACTGTCTATGTCAAATCCCTGGTGTTTAGGAGTAGATTTAGGTATCAAAGTGTGATTTTATTCCACCTTGTTCAAATTCCTGAAAATCTATTAACGTATCTACTTGCGTATAACACTTACCTTAGCCTTAAGACTGGGTCAAAAAAAGCAGAGAGGAGGAGAACCTACCCACCTTTACATTAACACTTTTTCTGTGACTTCAACAGGATGGACTAGGATAGTATTTAAACAGCCAAGTCCACATATGCGCCTAATAGAATAGAATCTGATTTATTAAGAGTCTAATCTTTGAGCCACAGACACAATTGCAGAAGTTGCAGGTCTTTCCATAGGAGAGAGTAAGCCATAGGCTAGGAATTCTCTTCTTTTCCTTCCTCCATTCTCTCTTCTTTGCTTTGAGGGCAAGACACTACCTTGAAATCGGATGCAGCTTGATTGATGTTGTAGTGCCACTGGAGTCAGTTGGCAAGCAGCTCCTCCCAGCACATGATTTTGGCAGCCATTTTCTTGAGGCATACCTTCAAAGTGTCCTTGTAGCATTTCCTGTGGTCACCACAAGATCTCAGGCTGTTACTAAGCTGGCAATAGAGCACTGTTTTGGTAGTCAAGAGTTGGGCATCCACATACAATGTCTGGTCTACTGGTGCTTGAGGACCACTGACTCAGTGCTGTTAATACTGGTTTAGCAAGGATGTTGGTGTTTGCATAGTGATCTTCCATCTTGACATGGAGGATTTTCTGGATGCATCATTGGTGATACCACTCCAGGCTCTTGAAATTATGACAGTAGGGCACCCATGTTTCACATCCATAGAGAAAGAGGATTGGGTGAAATGATGGGGTGAGATGATGACTGCACCAAGACCTAGATCTTGGTGTCTTTCCAGAGATGACAATGATTAAAGATATGCCAATGTAATTTCCCAAAGGAGGCACTTCCACACCAGATCCTGTGCTGGATCTCCTCCTCAATGTTCAATCTGTGAGAGAGGTGGCTACCAAGGTAGGAGAAGTGTTCAACTACCTGCAGGGCCTTTTCCACAATGGTAATTTGGGAAGGAGGGCCACATTCTTGGCCTGGGGGCAGGCGGATAGAGCCCTCCAGTCTTCTTGATTTTGAGAGAGAGACCCAAAGTTCAGTAGGCTTCTCTGAAAACATCCAGCATGGTCTGGAGGTTTTCCTCAGTGTGCACAAGGAGGGTGCACTCATTGGTGTATTGAAGGTCAAGGACTGTTTTGAGTACTTTGGTCTTTGACTAAAAATGTCCCAGATTGAAGAGCCCTGCATTCATTTGGTATTCTTCGTCTATTCTAGAAAGAAAGCAGTCTTTAATGAAAAGCAAGATGACTGTTAAAAAAATAGAAAAGAGTTGGGGCTATGACACATTCTTGCTTGACCTCAGTTTGGATGTCAAATGTTTCTGGTCTCTGATCCACTACATAGAATGGTTGCACTCATCTGGTCATGGAGAAGCCTCAGAACCCTGAAATACTTCTCCAGACATCCAAATCTGGCCAGAACTTTCCACAAGAATTCATAGCTGATGGTATCAAAGGAGTTAGTGAAGTCATATACAAGTCCTGATATTACTCCTAACACTTTTCTTGGACCTGGCAGGCAACAAAGACCATGTTGGTTGCTCCATGTCTGAAATCACACAGAGATTCCAGCAGGACTTCCTCAGCAAGAGGTAGAAGATGGTTCAGGAGGATGCAGGCAAGGGTTTTCCCTGCTATGGGAAAGAAGATGATACCTTGATAGTTCCCACACACAGAGTTTTTCCCTACCTTAATTCCTTCCTTGAAGATAATCAAGATGTTGGCATTCCTCAGGTCCCCAGGGATCTCTATGTTGCTCCAAATGTGTGGAGTAAATTTGTGGAGTCTCAGTACCAGTTCATTGCCACCAGCCTTGTAGATTTCAGCAGGTATGCCATCCAGTCCAATAGCCTTGCTGTTCTTGCTTTTCTTGATGGCATGCCAGATTTCTAGGATAGGAAGGTTGGGAGATGGACTCGATGGTTGTATCCACCACAATTGAATCACAGTTCAGCAGTGCCTCAAGGTGTTCTTTTAATTTAATGTCGATAGATCAATTGTTTTGAGGAGTGTTGAGCCATTCTGAGGTCATAAGAAAGTAGGACCACAGGAAGCTGGGCCATAGATGGCTTTCATTGCCTGGAAACAGCTATGCATGTCATGTTTATTGGTATAGAGCTGGATCTCAGAGTTTTGATTTCTTAGATCCTCCTTTGAGCTTTGATTTTGAGGCTTCTTCTGCTGAGATGAGGTGCCATCTTACCAAGCAGAGTGAGCCCTTCTCTCTCAGTCTAGAAGGGCTTGCATCTAATTTTTATGTCATCAAACCAGTCTTAGTGTCGATGGGTGGTATAGCCAATGGAATTGGCATAGGCCATATGAGTGGTGGTTTAAAACCCCTTCCAGAGTTCCCCATGTTGCCTTTGTTTGTAGAGAGAGCAGAGAGATTTTCATGGAGACACTGTAGGAGATCTATACAGACCTCTGGGTCTTGAAGAGATTTGGTGTTGACTCCTTCACATTGATTTGGCTGTTTTCAGTAGTTCGGAGCAAGTCAGATGTTCATAATAGATCTGACATGATGGTGATCTCTCCAGCAGTACTTCTCACTTTGTCTGAAGATGGTGTTTGTGATGACAAGACCATGCTCTGTGCGCTTACCCAGGAGAAGGATGCCATT
>NW_005841965.1:701889-711336 GCF_000455745.1 Alligator sinensis
TTCCCTACTCCTTCCTTCCCACTGGTGCCACTTCAGATTTCTAGGTCATGTCTGACTCTGACACTAAAGTCACGGAGAAAAATGATCTTGTCTTCCTTGTGAGTATTGGTCAGAATGTGGTCAAGGTTGAAGTAGAAGTATTTTAATTACAAACAGCTTGGGTGGGTAGAGTGAACCAGAAGGGCATGCCTGTTAGGGCAAGTGAGCTAACTGACTTTCCAGAACAGCCAGTAGTTGTGCTATGAATCCTGCCTCTTACTCCCATGTACACATGGAAAAAATAAGGGTTTTCAGGAGGGCAGTTCCTTGACAACTGGGGAAGAACACTTCCTTATTGAGATGGGGAAGAATGCATTGGGCTCATAGGATGTATGTACCATATGAATATTATGAAAGAGTTGAGCAGTCATTCTTTCATGACATTAAGACCTGTTGGATATAAATTAGAAACCTGACAAACAGTTTGCTCCTTCTGATTATTATACATAGTTTTATTCTTAAAAAGATGACAGCAGTAAGTTCAAAAGACAAGATGGCAAAATAGAAATTAAAAAAATGTCTTTGCTCATCCAGTTTATTTCATCTATGCTTACCTCTCAAATTTTGGGTATCTGGCCTAATAAAAATGTTTTCCTTTAAACTTACATCAGTATTCCCATTACATTTTTTTTTGCATGCTACTAAATGATTTAACAACATTTTCTTCCAATTCATTTGGCTGCTTTGATGAACTAAGTTTACAAGCAAACTATGCTATTTATATAGAAAACCTAATTCTGCCTTAATTCTACATTTTGTTTTCAAATGAATGAATGACTTCCTCTGTTTGGTGTTAATGAACTCTGATGTCTGGAAAGGCTCAGACTGCTTTAAAATGCCAAGATAAACATGAGTGAAAATAACTCACCTCCTGCTATCTAGCTTTTACTTAAGGTTTTTGGAGTATGTCATATTGTATATGTATTAGAAAATGGATAGTAAAAAATAACAGAGCCCTTCAAATGCATTAGTGAGAGACAAAATAAGTCCAGGAAATTAAAAACAAAACAAAAACTAGAACCCCCCCCCCCCCCCCCCCACAGCATTGTATTGTTTGTTAGGAAAATACTACAGAAAACATGGCATTTTTACACATGCTCTGGAGGTGGGGAGAAGAGAGCGGGTGGCGCTTTAATTAGAGCAGCTGCACTTGGAGCCGCTCTAATTATAGTGCCACAGTGTCTTGTGTAGTAGTGTCCCTGCACTTCAAAATGATGGTGGGGGCACTTTAACTAAAGCTCAAACAAACTATAGTCAAAGTGCCCCCACCACCATTTTGAAGCACAGTAACACTGACACATGAGACACGGAGGCTGGTTGGAGCACACTTAATTAGCACACTCCAGGAGACTCCATTAATTGAGTCTGCTTCAATGTGCTGTAATTACAGTGCATCAGAGCAGCATCCTGGCACCCAATAGCATTAAAAAAACAAAAACAAAAAGCTGCAGTCAGTTTTAAAAGGACATGCTTTATTAGTTTGCAGGCCTCAAATCTTCAGAATGTTTGCTAGAAGTAATTTACCAAAACCTATTAAGGGGCAAGAGGTATAATTTCCCTAAGTACTTAGTGACTTAGAAATGTGCAACCTAGTATCAGAACTTTAGGACACCTCTAAAATGCAACTGTGTAAATTTAGAGGTATCTCAAGCTAGCTTTTTAGCAAAGTAAATTAGTCCTTGTGAAGCTCTGTGCTGCTAGTAGTTGATGTACCCAGTTTAACGATAGTTTCTTCTACAGAGGAAATGCAATTAATTACATCCCTACAGAGAGGGCAGCAACATAGACCTACCCAAGGTCCTTTTTTCAAAGGTGACTGAGGGTAGGTGCAAATGTTCAGATGAACTGGCGGAAGTTTAGCAGTTTAATTTAAGCTGTTGGAAATCCTCCCAGTAGAACACTGTACAAGTGCTCATGGGACCAGGTGTGTGCTCTGCAAACAACGTGTGCTGTCAATGGCACAAAGTCTGAGGGCCCAAAGCACACATCTCAAACTGCTTTGCAAGATCCTCAGTCTTCCTGGAGACAGCTGACAGGACCTCAGGACACAGGTCAGGGCTGACTCCCAAGGGATCATGCCTCCATCCTCACCCCTTTCCTCCCTTTCATCTGTCAGACTTTTAGGTAGGAAATCCTGTCACTTTTCCTTCCAGCAGGCTCTAGTCTAGTGTATGCACCCTGAAGTATTTAGGAGTTTGTGTTCTATTAACCATAAAATAGTCTTAAAATCCTAAACCTCCCCCAAGTCAACTTGAAAATGGGACTCTTGTTTTGTGAATCACTTTAATGCTTTGAAAAATCTATCCTATATCCTACATTCTTTGAACATTTTGAGTATGTAAAAATCCTTATTTGGGTTTGTTTTAGGGATAGTTCTGCAAAGTGCACTGTCTTCTGAAAACAGTTCAGCAGCAATACAGTATTGCCAACTAGGGCCATGCAAAAATTTTCCAGCAGTTTCGTTTCAATGCTGTTTCAACTCATTTCAGCAAACAGCAAAAATCAAAACAAAACAGAGCTTTGAAACAGCCTTGAAACAAAACGAGGCAAGTTAAAACGTTTAAAATTTTTTTAAACGTTTTGAGTCTTGAAGCTCAAGCTGGGCTTGCCTGCAGGGAAACAGAAACTAAAGTAAGGAGAGGGAGGAGGATGAGGGGGGAAGTGTGGGGAAGGAGGGCTCTCATTATTGACTATGTAGCTGGCCAGTGACTGTCATCCTTTCCTGAGGTCCCTTCCAATCCCAGTGCTCTGGGGGAGGGATGGAAAAACTGCATAAAAGGCAGAATTGTTTGAACTGCCATGCTTTCGGCCTCGGTGTCAGTTGAGTGAGGGAGTACCTTAACACGCACACAGTGTCACCCAACCATGTCACGAGTTTTGCCTGTCAGCAGCCAGAGGTGCAGGGCCCCAGAACCCAGAAGCACCTGCACCGATCTCCTCAACAGCTGGCAAGCTTTGTGGCCTCAGCAGGGGCTAAAGCCTGCAGCTTTCACCCTGCTGCATCTTAACACACACAGTATCACCCATGTCACAAGTTTTGCTTGCCTGCAGCTTGAGATGCAGTTTCCCCCAAACCCCTGCACCGATCTCCTTGAAACTTGTCAGGCTTTGGGGCCTCAGCAGGGCTAGCAAGCCTATGGTTTTGACCCCACTGTGGCTTAACATGTGACCTGAGGTTTTTGCTTTCAAGAATTTGAGGTTCAGTTTCCCTGATATCTCTGTACCTATCTCCTTGAAACTTACCATTTCTGTAAGTTTCATCCAAATAAGGCAAAAAATGACCGAGTTATAGGCTGTTTTGAGCATCCCCATTATAGCCTATGGGTGAAACGTTAAAACAGTGTTGAAACAGCGAAACTGTTTTGACGAAACAGAACAGCAGTTTTGAATCAAAATGAAATTTGAAACAAAATACTGTTCTGTTGAAACATTGAAATGCAAGTCGAAATGGAACAGTGTTATTTCACACAGCCCTATTGCCAACCCCACTGTGCCAAAAATCATGAGATGAACTCTTAAAAAGATCAAGAGATTGGTACATAAATCACGAGATGCTTTTTTTTGAGATATGTGTGTGTGTGGGTGGGGGGTGGTATTTGTGAAGGTGTTTGGGGCTGTGTGTGTGTCAGGAGGGATGTGGACAACATGGAGAGGGTCCAGAGGAGGGCCACCCGCATGATCCGGGGACAACAGGGCAGACCCTACAGTGAGAGACTGCGGGACTTGAACCTATTCAGCCTCCACAAGAGAAGGCTGAGGGGGGACCTGGTGACCGTCTATAAACTCACTAGGGGGAACCAGAAGGGTTTGGGGGAGACGCTGTTTCCCCTAGCCCCTGCTGGCATAACAAGGAATAATGGGCACAAGTTGATGGAGAGGAGGTACAGATTGGACATCCGAAAAAACTACTTCACAGTCAGGGCGGCTAGGAGCTGGAACCAACTTCCAAGGGAGGTGGTGCTGGCCCCTACCCTGGGGATCTTTAAGAAGAGGCTGGATACTTACCTGGCTGGACTCATTTGAGTCCCGTTTTTGTTTTTAGGGTGAGTGGTTTTGTTTGTGTTTTTGGGTTGTTCTCCCGCCCTGGCGGGGGGTCGGGCTAGAAGATCTATTAGGTCCCTTCCGACCCTGAAACTATGAAACTATGAAACTATGAAACTATGACCTGGAGATGGGGGTCCTCACACACCCTGGCAGGATGTGGGGTACAGTAGGTCAGGAATGAGAAGCAGCAGCAGCAGGGCTGGGCAGGCTGTGGCTTGGGAGTGAGGAGCAGACAGACAGAGACACAGACACACAGAGACACAGACAGACACATAGATAGCGTCTAGCTGGTAAGTGGAGGGAAAGGGGCAGTGGGGAGAGGGAACGGGAGTTGGGGGTGGGCAGATCAAGGCCCCTGCAGTGAGGGAAGGAGTGGGGCAGGAGCAGGGGTGATTGGGGCCTGGGGGCTGGGGTGGGTCATCCAGAGGCAAGGGGGAGGGGCATGGCCCCCTGCATCAGTGCACACCTCTGTGGTTTAGAGGTGGGATGCCCACTGCAGGCTGGGACTCTGTGCCCTGCTGCCTTGCTCCAGGAGCTCAGCTGTGTGATGCCATTACTGCCTGCTGACTGGGCAGGGGGTGTGAGGAATGCTGGCCGCATGGCACATCCCCTGCCTTCCCAATAGCAGGAGGCACACTGGGGTTACACAGCTGCACTCCCTGGGCAAGGCTGAAAGATGTGGAGCCCCAGCCTGCAGTAGGCAGCCTGCCTCTGCCCCCCGCTCCCAACTCTGGATGACCCACCCCAGCCCTGGGGCTCCATTCACCCTAGCTCCTGCTTCTGCCCCACTCCTTCCCTCACTACAGGGGCCTTGATCTCCCCCACCACCCTTTCCCTCTCCTCCCACCCCTTTCCCTCCACTTCCTAGCTGGGGAAATCTGGAGATCTGGGGATCGTATCGGGAGATTGTGAGTTGGAGTTATTTTGACTTTGAAATCCTGAGTCTTATGATAGTTTTGTGACAGTTGGCATTACTGGCAATATTTAATTTTTACCAAGTAATACCATTGTTTGCAGTGCAGTTACTACATTTATGTGAACTAGACCATTAAATGAACCTTCCAAATAATGACTTATACAAAGTGTAAATACCAGAATAGCCACAGAGGGAATGCAAAGGACAGATTTATAATCACAACTACAGAAAACTGTTCTCCAGTCACCATTTAAGAAAGGGCCAATAACAACTATGCAGTAGTTACATCATGCTAGCTCCATGTTGCAATCAATCATACATTTCTCTTTAGGAATAAATGTTTCCGGTGTAGCAAGTAGAATATAATTAACACAGATTTCCTAAATTGCCAAATACAATGCAAAGTTATGTACCAGTCTCCCTCCTTTCCCCCAACTTAGTTTTTTTTAGTAATTTTATCCATTTCTTTTGGTAGTCAACATTCAGGGTCACACAGGTTTTGGTGTATGCATAGTAGGGCTGTGTAAACCTTTGGTCACTGATTCGATTCAGCAGAGATTCAGCCTGATTTGGCAGCTGAATCTCTAAATCTGAATGAAATCAGGAGACCCTTTAATTTCTCTGAATTGAATTGGAACCCTCCGAATTGATTCGGAGCGATTCATAGAGATTTGATGATTTGGACATAGACGCAGCTTTAAATGTTTTTTCTACATACCTCAAGGTACCAGGGTGCTCATGAATGCTAAGATGGTGGGGCTCAAAGGCCATGAAAATGGATATTTTAGCTCTTGGAATGTTTTTTCCCATATGGTGTGAAAAAAAAATCAGCATTGCTCTGGATACATCATCCAAATATTCAATGATGTGCTTCTAGCTTATTGCATCTAAGGCCACCACTTCCCTTCCCTTCCCTTCCTTCCTTGCTCTCCTACCACATGCACACACGGGTACATGCACACACATTTGTTTTGACACTTCTGATGCTCCATTGTTCAGTTCACATTAACTCTTGCCCTCTGCTTCCTGGTGTTCAGTTATACTGACAGGAGTGTTTTTGCTGTTTTAATTTATTACATTTGTGGAATTGAGATAAGTTACCTTTACAAATAAGGTCAGATTCAGAGGGAGCCTGCAGTGATGTAGTTGCACCTGTTTTTGATTCCTGGTCCACCCAAATTTTAAAACCAACTGCCTGGGAAAGACAGCAGTATTTTTATTCGGGCAGTGCTGAGGGAAGTCATTTGACATCATGTCTCATTATAATGTTCACAATTCTGGCAAAATTTTCTTAAAGAGTAATAATGACCCACTCTCTTTTCAAATTATCTTGATGTCCCATTAATTAAGTTGCCCTTTCTTCTGCAATTTTCCTGTCTTTTAGCTATTCCTGGTAATCTCTCTTCTATTTTACATTGGGTGTGGTTACATTAATTTAGGTGTGATGGTGACATTAACTCAGGTGAACATTAACTCAGGCATGGAAATAACTGACCCACAGTGAAGTGTTGGATACACTGTCAAGAAAGCTATATTTTGTCTTACAAATTTGTATGAGAGATGTAAAATTAACTGTAATGACTACAGGACTAATAAAACAGTAGCTTTGGACTATTTTTGCTTAGTTTGTTTAGCTTTTTAAAAAACTATATATATAAGCTAGCAAATTATTGTACATTCCACTAAAGTTATTTTTGTTTTTGTTTTGATCTTAAACTAAATAATATAGTACTGGGCCCCTAGCATGTTAGTAAATCTTCTAGATTCTCTTTAAATAGAGAAAACATTTGTTATGTTATATGTGATGATGCATCATACCACCTGCACTCCCTTTTCAAAATGCTAGATCTGCCCATGTTTATAAAAACACATTTTTGCTGGTAAAGCTGCTTTAATACCTCTGTTAGTATAGTTAGACTGGCAGAATGTTTCTAGTGCAGGCTATACCTTTGATGTGCTGGGTGGCCAACTGGGAAAAAAAAGCCTTCGAAGGCAAAAGGAGGACTTGTTACCTGTAATGAAAATCATTGAGATAGAGAGTAAATGGGCTCAAGCTCAATTACCCACAGGAAAGATGAGTGTTTGAGAAAAGGGAGTTTCTCTGAGTGGTAGAAATAATACGTGGGTCATATTTTATGGAACCAAAATAGACACTGTTTGGTTCTAAGAGATCCTGGGTTTGTTATAATAATGAAGGCTGAATAGCTTAATCTATTCTTTTCCTAAATGCATGTAAACCCGTTTATTGTTTTAATTTAATAATTTATAACTCTTTCCTACATTTGCTAATAAATTTAATGGTTTAAGAAAGCTTTTGGCTATTACGTCACTGAACATATGTTCTTCAGGGAAGAGATGAAGTATGTCTAAATTAACCTCCATATTAATAAGAGACTGGCATAGATTGAGTGCTGATCCCCTAAGAGTAGGAGACTGCAAAATTCCACCCCTAGCTAAGTAAGAGCATAAAATTAATACCTGAGAATATGTGTTCAGAGAGATAAGAAAGGAACTGACTTGCAATCAACCCTGTAACAATCACATGGAATTTTTCAGGGCTTTTTATTCCTCAGACATTTGACTTTTTGTCTGTCCCATGTGAGAGAAACTCTTGTCTGTCAGTGTGTGCATATGTTAATTATATCTAGCACATAGTAAAGGGCCCTTTTTTTACCCTAGGAGAAAGAAGCTGGTTGAAATAATGAACTCAACCAGCTAGCACATTTGGGGGATCAAAAAATAACAACTGCTAGCTAGCAGCAGGAACAGGCAAGCAGCTTTAAATGCACCATAGCTCATCTTCAAAAAAACTATTCTGGTCAGCAAGATTCTGTGGCAGGCTGGCTGGAGGGCTCACTGGCAGCCTGGATTGTTGGCTTGAGCCCAAGGGGTTTGGGCTCCCATTGGTGGAGGCAGTTTCCCTTCTCCACCAATCAGGAGAAGGCAGCCCCACCCTGACCCAGGGGCAAGGTAAGAGAGAGGACCTGAAAGGGAACTCACCCCTCGAGCTTCTTGATTGGTCCATTCCCAATCTGGAATGGAACCGCCAGAGGGAATAAAAGCTCACATGCCGAGCACATGGGTGGCTTTGATGCGGGATGATGGAGAAAGGCTGAGAAGACCTGGGGGAGCTGATCAACAGGATGGAGCAGTGGTCCCAGAAGCAGCCTGAAGATGTCTTCACTGAGCAGGGAGTGGCAAACAGCTGTGTCCCTGCCCCACCACAGAGGGAGCTACGGCAATGGTGCACAGATGGCTTCAGAGAGGGTCTGGGAATGGATGGGGCCCCAGCAGCTGCATGAGGCCATGCGGGTCTCCAACCCTGCATGAGGCAGGAACAATGGTGCACACGGAGGGTCCAGGAGTGGACAGGAGCAGTGTACAAAGCTAGTGTACAGACCTAGTGGAGAGCTAATGGGACCCCAGTGGCAGCACAAGGCAGTGTGGGAGCAGTGAGGAGCTGGGCCATCGGTGCATGGATCAATGCATAGGGCCATAGAGCTGACAGGTTGCCGCAGCTGCATGAGGGTGCCCAGGGAAGTGCATGGCAGGCTGAGAGAGGGCTAATAGGCCCTGGTGGCTGCACCCAGCACCTCAGACCTTCCTGCCTCGAGCAATGACTAGATGGGTGGACGCTGGGAGTCATGAGTTACCCAGAAAGGGGATTCCCACAATGGAGGAGGGGCCTTCCTCACTGCAGGGGTCGAGGGAAAGCCCCTGAGGAGTGGGGATGATTTGCCCCTGGGCACAGAAGGGAGTCTAGGGCCTCTGTTTGTTAAGGGTGGTGTTGTGGTTATGGGTCCCTCCTAGTTGAGCAACCTGGGAGAGGGTAATGATGTTCTATTAGGTAATGGGATCTTTCCCTGGGTTGCCATTTCTTCTTAGGGCACAGCTGCTGTGCCATTAGTTGCAGTCTGGTTATTTATGCCATTGGGATTCTGTTTGTAATATTGTGTCTCTATTGTTGCTATATGAGAGGATTGTATGCTGTTTATGCCTGAATCTTTTGTATTAGTTATCTATATATGCTAGAGATCATACTGATGTAACCTGATTGTGTATGTTCAATCATTGTCCCATCACTGCTAGTTATTCCTTTTGTTGAATTGTTAATTAACTTGTGTTTTATTCTTAAGTGCTCCCTTGCCTGCTGCTAGAGGGCTCTGTCCAGGGGCAGGGGCTGCAGTCTAATCAGAAGGCTACAGGGGATAGGCCTGTGCCAGAGTTCAGGGTTGAAAAGAGCTATTTGGCAGCGTAAACCTATATCTGTAAATAACCTATGTACGTGTATGTGTGTGTGTGTATGTGTGTGTGTGTATCTACATAGTTACATACATATATCTATAGGCATCTATGTATATATATGTATATATGCATGTAACTTTAGGTTATAAGTTTTATAGTAGTTTGTATCATTAAACCTGTACATAGTTTAATATCACTGGGTG
>NW_005841965.1:711367-712163 GCF_000455745.1 Alligator sinensis
AAAGGAGTTGAGCTGGACTACAGCTAGGCAGCCACGCTCCCCACAGCACACCTGTACCCGCTGACATCCTGCTCAATTGGAGAGGGGGATACCTTTCTGCATACCACCTGGGTTATAATTCCTATAAAAAATAACATGCCACATGAGTCTGCATCCTTGCAATGTGCTAATCAGAGACAGTTTGGAACGTTACACTTGCACCTGACAGACCCATAACATTATGATGAACCTAGTGAGTTTTCTCTTACTAATGTCAGCTGGAAAAAATCTGTGGCTTTGAAACTAGAAAAGACTTTCTGCTGAACACATTGTTTATGTCATGAAAAAATACTTTTGTTGGCTGTGGTTTTGCTGGACTATGGGAGGAGAGTCAGAAAAAGTGCATCCATGCCAGGAATAAAACTATGTGTTGCTTTGTGTCTATCAGATTTAAAAATAACCTAAGAGAAATGAAAATGTAGCTATAGCTACTGCAAAATGAATGGTAAAAGAGAAACCCTGAGTATTGTTATGCAACACTTTATGGAAGTTCAGCTTTAGTGTTCTCATTATCTTTAGCTGCTGAAGAAACCACATTTTTTTTTAACCATAGATTCCAGATTTGGAATTCTGTGGGCATTAAGAGTTCTAGACACTTTATTAGATTGGTTGTCCTTTTTTTCCTTAACTTTTACAGAGGTTACTGAAACTTCACCTTGTAAAAGCCAGATGCTGATTGTGTTTATCATATTAAATGTTCATGAGGTTCGATGACTAGAGGCTTAAGCTTAGTCAGGTTGACAGATCAGGTTCAGCA
>NW_005841965.1:712194-722211 GCF_000455745.1 Alligator sinensis
AGATGTTCCTTACCAGCATGCATGGACCGTGGTCCAGAGAAACTATTCTTAGGGCTAGGAGAGTCATTCAGTCTCTATAGCTCACTGTCTTCTCTACTGGCATGGCCAGCAAAGATGATAATTGGCAACAGTGACAATGATTTTTTTCATGTGGTATCTGGACAACAGACAACAGCTCAAAACCAACTCCTTGCAGAGGTGAATGGAATTTTGATGGGGATAAAGTGTGCAGAGCGTCCTCAAGGGTGCATCTAGACATGCAGACACATGCAGTTTGTAGCACTGCTAACCTCTTTGTGGAGCCACCAGCTGCATGCCTGGAATATTAACACATGCCCTGCACTGCAGATTTGTTGTGAAGGGGCAAAAATTTGCTACCAGGAAATCGTGGTACTGAAAAAAAATCTCTGGGGAAAAAAAGCAGTACCGAGCACGTGTCCTCAGAAATGCTCTGGCTGCTGGTCAAGCGCTGTGCTGCCAGTTCTGCATCCCTGCTGCACTAGGACACTAGTAACACTGCTGGGGCCAGCACAGGTACTGGGTCCAGCCTCCCCTCCCCTACCCAGGACGATTTGTTGCATGCCAAAGCTCATGTGCAGGGGTGCGTGATTGAGCACAAATCAGCAGCACGAACTTTTGGTGCTACAAACACACACCCCTGCATATGGGGACGCACCCTAAGAGACTAAATGGTTCAGCAAAGGCATGACCTTTCATAGGCAACATCCTACTTTAGCAGCTGCTATCACAGTTGGCATAATGAGCTCTCATTTGTGAATCATGTTGTGGGATCATCTCTCTGTAATCTTCTATTACTCTTCCCAAGCTGGTTAAGTACATAATTGAATCAGAGGTTCGACAATCCAGTGTCCTTCAGTGGCTTTTCTAGCACTAGGCTTTGTAAGGATGATGCTCCAGTTTTCTGTATACATTCCTTGATTTATTTCATGTGTCTGCATTGCTTCAGCTATGAATCACATGGCCAAATCTTCTTGGTTGGAAAACAGAATTCCCAGGATTTTCTCTGCCAAATGATGGGATTCCATTACTGATGCAGTCTAAAAGGAACCAGGAGGCAGCAGGGGATATTTTTAAAAAACATAAAACTTTCTTGACAATTCCCAAATGTCACTACCTCTCATTTGAAATGTTTTGGAAACCACGAGTGAGATCCTTTTTGCTTAGCTTGGGGAAAATCGACACTCAGTCATGTTGGACAGGATCCTCTCAGAGCATCTAGAAAAAAAGTTCTTCCATTACTTTTGACAAAGGCTTAAAAGGACTGTTTTAGAGGGAACAAAGGGGGATTGTAATTTTAACACTAAAAGCTTGAGCTATTGTCAAAGCATGCTCCCTGCCTACTGCTGCCTAGTTCTTGCTGATGGTCACAGAAAATGTTCTGGCTGACTGGGTGAGAGGTTTAGCCTACCACTGAGATTAGTTGACTTCTTAGGCTGTGATTTGACAGTTGCTTAGGGGGCCTGCAATAACCTATAATTAGGTTTCTCTGACTATTGTTCTGATAATTCATAATTCTGAATCACCTGAGTCACTCTTAGATATACAAAACATGTTCTTGCCAACCCTCATCTATATGACATCAATGAAAAATACTTGCATCATCAGACCCAAATTTTGTATTTGATGTTTCTAAACAGGACAACATTTTAGAATGGGTTTCTCTTTCCAGGTTGTAATTCGGCAGCGTGCCCTACTTAATTATCTACACTTGCATATATTAATGAGCATGTTTTTTGATACAATACTTCCCATTACACGTGCAATTAATGTGAAACAATAAACTCCAGAGCAGTTGGAGCCAGAGTAAACTGTTCTTGGGCTCAGCATTTACATGTGTAGTCTAGCCCAGGACAGCAGCAATTTGAGACGAGGCGGAGCAGGCCTACAGCTCTCTGGGTAGACCGGGCGCAATCTATGCCTGCGGTCAGTGTCTACACATGCATTTTGGCACAGTAAATTACCCCACTCTAGAGAGTTATCCTACTAACAGAGAAGTTAATTATTTTACTGGAGCTTATGTAGATGAGTTTTACTGTAGGTCCACATTTTACTGTGGAGCTACTTAGTAAAGCATAAGTGTAGATGCACCCAGTGCATTATTTCAGTCCACCTGTATTTTGTGTACTTCTCTTCTTTACTTACTGCATTGTCTACTCTTCAAATCAAATAATTGTACCTGTTAATATTATGTTTTGGTAGAATCCTGGAGTACAGCCCTAATCAGCCAGATACGTATTGCACAAATGATGATTATTTGTCCTATCTCAGATCTCTTAAAAGAAAAGGACAACAGGTGGAAAAAACAAACAGCTGGGGAAACAGAAGGCAACCTTGAAGAGATTGTAGTCCATGGGGTAAGCAGTTAATGATCACAAGTCACACCATCTGATAACCCATTGTTGAGTGCTCTACAGTGGTCATAGTCAAAGTAATTGTTAAGGAGGGGCACAGAGGGAGTTCTGTGTATTTTTATGGGAAGATCCATCCAGGCATCAAGGGCAGTACGGGAGAAAGAAAGAAGGTGCTTGTTTGAAAATTTGACAAGTAGCTGAAGAAGGCTGCAAGAGCAGAACTCAATAGCAGATGACTACAGTAAGGATAAGTTAGGGGTCTAACAGACAAAAACTTACTCTCTAGTGCAGGGGTGGGCAAAATGTGGCTCGTAGGCCGGATGCGGCCCGCCAGGACATTCCATCCAGCCAGTGGGACCCCTAAAAAATTTAGAAAATGAATATTAATCTGCCCCTGGCTGCCTGTCATGAGGCCCTCAATGGCTTGCCAAAACTCAGTAAGCGGCCCTCTGCCCAAAATAATTGCCCGCCCCTGCTCTAGTGTGTCTAGAAGGTGTGGAGAAATTCAAGAGGTGCAAAGCAGGATCATGACATCACTGATATGAGAAGCCAGGAAAATTGTCTTTATACCATTGTTTTGATGTTACTAGAGAGAGATGACACACTTCAAGTCTAAAAAATAGCAGCTGTCAACATGGAAGGAAAAAATGGTGAGAAAAAAGGAAAGAAACAGTGAGGAGAAGGCTTTGAGAGTTGGAGATTAAGAGCTCAGTTTTAGTCATACTGACAGCTGGACCATTAGAAGATGTCAAACAGACAAGCCAAGGTTTTAGTTTTAGCAGAAGAAGATAGGGCCAGAGCATAGAGATGCTAGAGGAATTCATGTTTATGAATGGCTTTGTTCAGAGAGAGGGTGTAGAGGGAGAAGAAGTGTCCAAGGACATATGCAGTTTCAAAAGTAATAAAAAGCTGGAAGTTTGACACTAATCTCCATGGAACTCTTGCTAGAAATATCTTTCCAGTTTGAACAAATTCAGTTCTTGGCCACTCGTTTCCTGCCTTTTCGCCAATTTTCAGTCCAGGGAGCCAATTTTCCTCTTTCTCTGCAACTCTACAATTTAGGTAATTTATATTTCTGCCAGCAGAAAATCCCACAAGCACTAAAATGTTCTGACTAAATTAGAATTAGGACCAAATGTTGCTCCTCTCATCCCAAACATGCATATCTTTCCCTTATTCCCTTCCTTATGAGAACTTTGGGACCCAAAGCAGTGCAGAACTACAATGGAGATAGGTTGTGAACAGTTGTTTGGAGGTACTACAGTCTCTTGTTTCCAGAGCATTGTTCCACAGAGACTTAGTCTGCAAGTTTACAAAGGGGAAAAATATTTTTTTTACTTTTAATAGTATTATTTGTATTGCAATAGTGCATAGAAACCCCAGTAGAGCAGACCCCCATCATACACAAACTCATTTTACTACTGTACTAGGTAGTTCCTATTTGAATCACTTATGATCTAAATGACCACAACAGACAATGGCTGGGATGGGAAACAGATATAATGAGGTAAAATGGCTTCCCTATGAGTCCTCGCTGGCATAAGTAGAAATAGGGTAGAGTCCTCCTACAAATCCTGGTCTAGACCCGCGGTTCCCACTCTGTGGTATGGGTATCACCAGTGGTATGCAGACAACCTGTCAGTGGTATGCATTAACAGCTTTATTATAATTACTTTATATGACAAAAATGTGCTGGTGGTACTTAAGGTTGTATTGTTTTAAGTTGGTGGTGCTCAATCTGTCAGCGTTTGGGAACTACTGGTCTAGCCCATTATCCTATTAAGAGTAGGGGTGTAAGTGGTTCAACATCCATCATAAACTGTAGTAATTGGCACCAGAGTATGAAGTATGGGAGCATATGATCCTTTCAGTTCAGTCTGGGTGTAGGTCATATAAGCAAATCTGGTTAATAATTCATGTCTTGGTTTTGAATCTCACTTAGCCTTTATGTTCTGATTTTACCCCATTTTACCCTAAAAGTATTATTATGCTGTTTTTCCAATTCATGTTGAAAGGATTTGGAAGAGGAATTGGATCAAGATGGTGACTTGATAGTAGGACTGTGCATATTTGCTTAGTAAATTATTAAAAGTTAGTAAGTGAGGGACCAGAAACATTACCAAGTGATTTATTCTAAGCCAGCATAGCAAAAATTCCAAATTTCACCATCAAATATTGTAAATTTTGTTGCATACAAAGTAAGCCCAAATGAGATATACCTTATTCTGAGAAGGCAGAATGAAGAAAATAAGATTTTTCCATAGTCATGACTGAATTCTGGCCACATAGAGCAGGGGGCAGCCTCTCCTTTTCAGAGTCACTTGCCCTCCCCTGCCTGATCAGCCAAATGCTAACGATTTAACCCTGCCACAGTCGCAGGTAAAAGCTGCTGCCAATTTGTCAGTGACTTTGATAGGGTTAAATATCTAACTTTTGAAAGAAGTCACCTCATTGCTTCAAACATACAAAATGGACTGTAGTCATCTGCTATTGGGATGAGTTAATATTTGGGGGACTATAAGTTTGCAGGGTATACAAGTACTATAAATACAATTTAGATCTATTTCTAGCAGCTATTTCAATTTTTGAGAAAAAAGAATGACTATCAATATTTAGTGCTGGTAAATCATAACCCAAATATTTTTAATAGAAGTGCACCAATACATCGGTCCATATCATATCGGCACTGATAAAAGGAAAATTGACATTATCGACAACTGTGGTATTTTTAGCTTATGTGGCCAATAATGTTGCTGATAAATGCTACTTGCACACACACAGCTGAAGCATGCACACTGCCAGGAGTGCAGCCCGGCAGCTTGGGGCAGCGTCTGGCTGGTAAATCAGTGGGAGTGAAGGGCCGTGGGGGTGGGAAGGGGCATGTGGGGGTAGATTGAAGCTCATGTGATGAGGGAGGGAGTGGGGCTGGGGCAGGGGCACGCACAGATCCAGGGGGCACGTGCTCCCCATGCCTCCCCCTGGAGTGAGCACAGCAGTGAAAGATGCACCCCCTCCCCATTGCACACCCTGGATGAGCTGCCAGCTCTGTCCTGCACCCTGCCCCGCCCCAGCTGGGCGTTGCCTACCCCTGCCCCAATCCCATCCCCACTCCCTCCCTTACCGCAGGGGCCTCCATCTGCCACCCCTTCCCTCCCCCGTGCACCTTCCCCCAACAGACTTACCAACCGGATGCTTCTCTCCAAGCTGCTGGGCTGCATATCGGCAATCAGATTGGTATCGGTCGAGATAGCTGGTCAACAGCCGGCCATCAGAATTAGCCCAAAAAATCTTTGTCGGTGCACCCCTAGTTTTTAATAATCTCTGGTGGAGATGGAGACTAGAGTCATAAACATGACATCACCAAAACTTGCTTTCAAATCTGAATCAACATTCATGACAATTTTTTAAAATAAGTATGGCACCACCTATAATTTTTATAATTACTACCACCTACCTTCAAAAAGATAGAGTAACTCCAGATATGCTAAACCACGATAGGGGATTGTACATTGGCTTCTGAAGTGGTCTGGTTTCTCTGAAGGCTAGATTGTGACAACATTAGTATAATCCAGATTGTAAGTACTCCCACTGGCTTCAAAAGCACCAACACTGGCATGCTTTAATTACATTTGCGAATGGTTTACTAGACTCAACTGGACCTTTCACACAATATGAGGATATAACATTTGAGCCTGAAGAAATAGAAGATTTAATCATTTAATTCTGTTAGACTATGTAGTGGTTGCATCTACACATGTGCTTTACTGTGGAGTAGACTAATTAACTCCACAGTAAAGCATCACCATATACACATGGGCTAGTATTAGGGCATACTAAACTAATAACGCCTCCATAAGATAGTACTATTGGGGACAGTACTATCTTATGTCAGAGTAATTAACTGCAATCAAACTCATGTATGGATAGTGACTGAGGTGTATATTGGGCCCGGTCAGCCCAGCCAGCCAGGAGCCAGACTCCTGCTAGCCCCTCCACTGCCTGATGCCAACACCTGGAGCTTGGCCCCCAGTGGCTGACCCCAGTGCCTCCTGCCAGGCCAGGCCTGCTCTGCCCCAGCTCAGATTGCTACTGACCTGGGTGCATGTGTAGATGCTGAGCCCAGAAGCAGTTTATTCCAGCTCAAGGCGCTCTGGAGCTTAATTTCACCTTAATTGCACATATAGATGCACCCAGTATTATTAAGTAATAAGAAAAATGTATGTTATCAGATTCCCTAGTATGAGCATCAGTGTTTTAGGCTGAACTCTTATTTCAGCTTTTTTAAAATGCAGTATTGCAATGCTCACTGTATATAGCACAGCATGTAACCACATGAATAAGATAACACTAAATATAGCTTTCCTAAATCAATGTTGTTTATCTTCCATTACACTCTGACTACTGAATATGCCCTCTTTTTCTTTGCCCTAAAGTATTATGCCCATGCTTATTATAGACTACAGATGTTAAATTAATGGTCTGTAGTTTGGTAAAGTGGTGTTCCACTTCTCATCCACTGGTAGAATATTGGTACCATATTTACAGACTTCTAAACCTCCTGAAACCTCACATGAACTTGGAGAGTTTGATGACTTTTACTAACCCATGAAATCTAACCCCACATTTTCTTTCAAATACCAAGATAAATATTCTTGTAACTTTGTTGCTTCCCAGTGGGAACATCTACATATGCATTTGATATGAGATCAGTTTACTTGCAAGTAAACTACTTGCAAGTATATGCTCCCTGGCAGGCATCTATATATGCAGGGACATGGAAGCAGATTTGCTGCTCATAGCAGCAAACTGCTTCTGCTTCCTGCAGTCCTGCAATGGACCCCTGCCACCACCAAAAGGAGCTCGAGGCTCCAGCTGCAGCTGCCAACAGCCAACAACCCTTTTGAAAAGGCAGCCCCACTCCCTGATCCCTGGCCAGCTACTTCTGGGCTATGGCAAGTATGCACAACACAGGGGCAGCATGCAGCTGTTGCCTCATCTCCACCTTTGATTCCTCATGCCATGGCTGCTCTAGCCCCTGCCCCAGCAGTGATGCCCAGCACTCTAGGCTCTTGTTGGTCACCAGACTGACCTTGCTGACCACCACACCAACCATTGGCTGGCCCATGGCTGTCTGGGCCCTACCAGCTCTCCCATGCATAGCAACCACCTGCCTGGTTGCACTGCACCATCCCAGGGCCACCGCCACTATGAAACTACCATGTAGACCTCATCCTTCTGACTGGACCCCAACAGGGGATACCACCGCTGAGGCTGCCTTCACTTTCCTGGGCCTCTAGCCCCACTAGGCCAGGACTAGTGGTTGCATATCATCCAGCAGACCCAGGATGATGAGCATTAGCTGGAAGCATTCAGGATAACCTGAGCCATCTTCCTGGACCTCCTGGAGCAGCTCCATTCACACCAGGAGCAGCCATGTAGTCACCTCTCCCCACAGACACCTGGCTGGCCCTTGCCCTGTTGAAGTTGGCCATGTCTACCAGCCTCCACTATATGGGCCATATCCTTGGCATGGGCAATGCCACTTCTGGGAAGGTTGTCCTAGAAGTGTTCAGCACTCTCCAGGACCTGCTGGGGCACATGGTGCTCTGGGTGCATGACACCCTGGTGGTGGTGGCAGGGTTCCATGCCCCAGTGAATCAGGGCCCTGGACAGAAACTATATACCCATCACCTGCCCACCCCACAGTGACCACCCCTACAACATTCTGTTGTGCTCCAGGTCATTGTTGACCACTGCAGCACCGTCACAAATTTGAGTGCCACATGGGTGGGCAGTGGCCACAATGCTGTGTTTTGGAATTCCACCCTGTCAACCCTGGTGCAGAGCAACTGCTTCATGCCAGGGGTGCTGGATCTGCAGCTGGGTGCCATGGTGGTCTCACCACTCCTTATTAGGGACCCCACCTACCCTGGTTCATGTAGCCCTACATTGGACAGCTGGACCCCCACCATGCCCACTTTAATCAGTGCCTGGGCTGAATCCACACACTCTGGTGGAGCATGCCTTTGCCTGCCTAAAGGGATGCTGGTGTACCATCACCACCCAGCTTGAGTTTCCAAAGACAACATCTCTCGGGTCATTGTCATAACCTATGTGCTGCATAACATATGCGAGGTCCGGGGGAAGCTGTTTTGTGAGGCCTGGGCAGAGGAAATATGGTGGGTGGAAGAAACCTGGCAACAGAAGCACCAGCTGTGGTGGCTGCAAGAGCAGCAGGACCCCGCCCCCCCCCTCTCCCAGAGGTCCAGGGTGAGCTGTACACCTGCCAGTGGGGGCCAGGGCACTGGGTGTGAGAAGGTGAGAAGTACTGGCTGACCATCTCCTCCTGCAGTACCTGCTGTAGCCCACCTGGACAGCTGCCCATGGACCCTCCCCCCACCTCCACCCCCAGGACCATGCTCACTGCCAGAGCAACAGTTTTTATTCCTTTCACATAAAACAGTTCCCACCTGTCCTCTCCCTCCCCAACAAACTACCCCCTCACCCCTCCCTTCCTAACAACAGAACCCTTCCACCACCCATACTACCCACCAACAATAAAACACCATCTTCCCCATGCAAACTATTTACAAGTGAAGTGCTGTGCTTGTGTGCATGCCCTCCTGGTGTGGGCAGCTTTGAGGTGGGGGCACCTAGGTGGCAAAGCCCAGGGATAGGTGGCCAGTATCCCAGTCTCTGGCCATTCCTCCATGGGTGTGCACACTGTGGTGAGCCCAGCAGGTGGGGGGCTTACCCAGGGGCAATAGTAGCCGGTGGTCCTCCAGCATGGTGTATCCCCCTCCAGCAGCTAGTGTCCAGGGCCAGAAGGATCATTGTGCAAGCAGCTCCAGCTCCATGCCTGCATGGAGCCAGGTGAGCAGCAGGCCCGGGCCCGGGCTGGGGGGCTGGGTGGAGGTGGGCAAATGGGGCAGAGGCCGAAGCTGGGGCTCCTGGCCCAAGGAAGCAATGCTGGACCTCTGCTCGGGCTCAAAGGAGGGTCTGCAGGTGGGCAGTGGGTGGCTGCTAGGGGGCAGGGGGGCTTAGGGTTGGGGGCTGGGCAGTATGTAACACAAGGTGACCAACAAGGCCAGGAGAGTATCTAGTGACCGGTGGTCATCCTCCATAGCCTCCACTGCTCTGCCCATGACTGTGTTCTGCTCCCACAGGGCCTCCATCTGCTCATGCTCCAGGGCTAGGAACTGCCCCCTGAACTTTCGGGAATTTTTGGGCCAGCTTGCAGAGGCACTTAAGGCAAGGAATGTAGTGTCATGGGTGATCTAAATTACCCTGACATCTGCTGGGAGGAGCAGTCAGCCAGGTTGGACCGATCCAGGAGGTTCCTGGCTGAGATACAGGACCTCCACTTAACCCAGGAGGTGCACAGTCCCACCAGAGGAAATGCCCTGTTGGACCTGGTCCTGGCCACAGGCGATGATCTGGTAAGGGGCCTCCAGGTCCTTGACCACCTGGGTGATAGCGATCATCACTTGCTGGAATTCATCATCCAGCGCAAGGTGACAAGGGCCTGCAGTAAGGCGGTAGCCCTAGACTTCAAGAGGGCCAACTTCAAAGAGTTGAGGAGCTTGGTGGAAGAGGTGCTGGGGTTCTTGAGGGCAGGGGAACTCAGTGCCCAAGATGAGTGGTC
>NW_005841965.1:723610-735218 GCF_000455745.1 Alligator sinensis
TAGTCTTTCTGGACTTCAGCAAGGCCTTTGACACTGTCGACCACCCCATCCTCATTAAAAAATTAGGCAACTGTGGCATCGATGCCTACACAGTCAGATGGATTGCAAATTGGCTGCAGGGTCGTACTCGGAGGGTGGTGGTAGATGGGTCATATTCGACCTGGGGGGAAGTGGACAGCGGAGTCCCCCAGGGCTCAGTCCTTGGGCCCGCACTGTTCAATTTCTTTATCAGCGATTTGGACGACGGGGTGAAAAGCAACCTATTCAAATTTGCTGATGATACCAAAATATGGGGAGAGGTGGGCACATTAGCAGGGAGGGAGAGACTGCAGAAAGACCTGGATAGGTTGAAGGGGTGGGCTAACAAAAACAGGATGCGTTTCAATACTGACAAGTGCAGTGTGCTGTACTTGGGCAGTATTAACCAGTAGCACACTTATAAGATGGGAAACTCCCTTCTTGAGAGCACGGAGGCAGAAAGGGATCTTGGAGTCATTTATTGACTCCAAGATGAACATGGGCCAACAATGCGAGGTCATGGTCGGCAGGGCTAACCGGACCTTATCGTGCATCCACAGGTGCATCTCAAGTAGGTCCAAGGAGGTGATCCTCCCCCTCTATGCGACACTGGTCAGGCCGCAGCTGGAGTACTGTGTCCAGTTCTGGGCACCCCACTTCAAGAGGGATGTGGACAACAGTGAGAGGGTCCAGAGGAGGGCCACCCACATGATCCAGGGACTGCAGGTCAGACCCTACAACGAGAGGATATGGGACCTGAACCTGTTCAGCCTTCACAAGAGAAGGCTGAGGGGGGACCTGGTGACCATCTATAAACTCACTAGGGGGAACCAGAAGAGTTTGGGGGAGACCTTGTTTCCCCTAGCGCCCCCTGGGATAACAAGGAATAATGGTCACAAGTTGTTGGAGAGTAGGTTTAGATTAGACATCCATAAGAACTACTTCACAGTTAGGGCGGCTAGGATCTGGAACCAACTTCCAAGGGAAGTGGTGCTGGCTCCTACCCTGGGGGTCTTTAAGAAGCGGCTGGATGCCTACCTAGCTGGGGTCATTTGAGCCCAGTTTTCTTCCTGCCCAGGCAGAGGGTCGGACCTGAAGATCTGCAAGGTCCCTTCCGACCCTACTTCTATGATTCTATGAACTCCCACTCCTGTGTGTCCTGGTGGGCCATGTCCTACATCTGCCACCTGTCCTGGTGGGCCACATCCTTCACCTGCCACCTGTCCTGGTGGGCCATGTCCTCCCCTTGCCAGGCCAATATGTCTACCAGATGGTTCTCTGATGATGTCACCAGCCAGTCCAGAGGAAGGTCCTGTCCTGGGTCCTCATTTGGTGGAGCTGGCACATCCACAGGGCCTCATGGTCATGCAGTGCACCACAGAACTTGCAGGCTGTGGGCAGGTTGCTGGGCATGGGCTGTGGGAAGCTGGAGCTGGGCCTGGGTGCTGACAGGCCTGGCAGGAGCCTGGAACAGCCTGCAGGCCTGGATGGCATGGGCCTGGTAGCTATGTGACACTACAGTGCCAGGCAGCAGTGCCAGGGCGCAGGCAGGCTGGTGCAGCTGGCCTGCAGCCTGTACAGGGGACATAGGGGACTACAGTGGCTTCAGGCTGCCTGCTTGTGCCCCAGGGCTCTGAGCGCCTGCAGGCTTTTAACAGCATGAGGCTGGGGCTGCCAGAGAGCTGATCCAGCCCTGGGGCAGGAGAGGCTCCCAGCCCCAAAGCCCTGGGGCTAGCCTCAGGCTGGCCCCCTAGTGGTGGGGCTGACTGGGAGCAAATTTGCTTCCAGTTGGCATCTACATGTGTGTTACTGCGGAGTAACTACTCATGAGTAAATTTGCTACTTTCATTTGCAGATAGCAAATTTACTCACGAGTAACATCATTTACTGCTCAGTAAAGTGTCTCATGTAGACACTCCATATCCCTCACTTCTTTCAAATCTGTGGTCAGTTTTTACTAATATTATCCAATATCCCAAAACACATGAAATAGTCACTGTTAGATAGTCGCATTTCCACAGTCATGTAAGGTAAATTAATAACTACTTCAATGCCTCAGTCTGTTATTTTGCCACAGAATTTTTATATTGTTTTTCCTTTAAAACATCCAGGAGTTCAATACATTGTCCTCCAGAAAACTTTTAAACCAATTCTCTTGGTGAAAGAATTGCTAAGAGACATAGATTCTGCTATTATATACCTTCAGCTACATGGAACAGCAGGTTTATGCCGTCAGTAGTTCCGCTGAAGCCATGAGATATTGTGAAGGCAAGTGTTACTGAATTTAAAGGAGGCAGAACTTTGGCATTAGCAAGTTCAAGGACTAAACATGATTAAAAGCACAAACTTATTTTGCCTTATTGTATCGCTTATTCAGACACTGGCAAAAGAAAAATAATAGGATTTCAAATTATCATTTAAAAGTTGACAAAATTCTAAATGAAAAAAAATAATGATTTTAGCAGCATCAGTGTAAAAAATATCTGTAGGGGGAAAGAAAATGTATTCATCTTGGCAGCAAAGTTTTCTAAACTACATGTTGCAATCCTTATAAAACATTTTGGGGTTTTATAATTTTTCTATCGTGTTTTTCTGTGCATGCGTTTATGTATGTCAGTGTGCACATATCTGTGCGTGCATGTGTGTGTGCACCTGTGTTATATGATTTTAAACTAGGGCAGCATTGCTTTTGAAAACACATTCCTTCTCATCTTAAATTATAGTTTAGCTTAAATGCATGTGTGTTGTAAAATATCAGCTGACATTACAAAATCCTTCTGGGAATACAGAGGAAATACTCTTGCACTCCTGGTCTTTTCTAAAAAAATTACCTTAACTTTCTGACTCCTTTTGGGAGTCAAGAGAAAAATTTCAGGAGGGTTTAGAATGGTTTTTAACTTTTGTAAAAAGAAAAATAGCAAAAAAAAAAAAAATCAAATAATAGTCACTATATATTAAAGGCTAATCTCCTCTCATTCATAATGGTAGAAGTAACTAGTGGATGCTCTGTTCTCCCACTGCAGGGTATGAGAACCTGCTGTCAATGTTAATGGGATTTACTTGTACCCTGGAGCAGGAGAATCAGGCCCCTGGTGTGTAAGAACAAGAAAGTCTTCCTGCTGCCATTCTTAGTTTTATCTGGGCTAAGGATTACAATGCATAGAGTTGAAAAATGATAAGTTCCTGGACACACAAAACATTCCCTCTTTTTCTTACACATATACATACACACACACCAGGTCCATGTGCATGCAATTAGAAACACAGATGGTAAGACCCATAAGCGTTAGATTTCCAGGCTCTGTGCTCATAGTTTTCTGTTTCTTCTTCTCAATTTTCCAGATGAAAAAAAAGCAATAATTTAATAGACCATGGAAAAATGAATAGAGCAGGAAGAATCATTCATATAATCTACTTTTTACAATTAATTTGTATTAACCTTAGTCCCTGAAGCACAACGCATCCTTGATTTATTGCTTGCTTTGCCTGATATATTCTCCAGATGGAGGATTGTGAAAGACAGATAATTTGTCAAAGTAGCTTTTAATCTCCTGCCATATTATTTTGTCTACACTTGGAGTTCTGCAAGTGATTAAAAAGTATACAGAAAATGAATCTATACCTACAGAATATCAATGTTACCCACGGTGATTTTAAAACAAAAAGTCATGATTTCTGTAAGCAGTTTTTCTGGGTTTGATCATCTTAGAGGCTGAGATTCACCTTCCAGGCAGTCACCACCCATAGCTCCATTTTACTTTAGTATGACATGCTGGTACTGAGCACTGCATAGGAAGCTCTCAAGACATAGCTAGATAATGCGCATCCCATTTAGGATTGACTTTTTACATGATGGCATCTCCACAGGAACCAGGAGTGCTGCCAAGAAGCACATTTCTCACTCACTCCAGCTCAACATTCACCAAACCCTAGAAATCAGGCAGTTCAGTCAGTTTATTGCAGCTTTAAAGCACAAACTTAAGAGTTATTTTCAGGATTGGTTTCAGGCCTTGCTTCTTTCTATGAGTTCAGGCTATACTGCTCGATTCCTGGACTTTGGTGAGTGATGAACATGACGGTATGTGCTTCTCAGCCGTATTCCGAGGTTCACCAGAAAAGTAGTGTTGACGTGCCCTTACTGAGATCCCTAAATTCTTATGACCAAATTGGCACTTATTTTAGAGCCCAGATCTTTAAAGGTGTCTAACTACCACTGAAATTACTAGGAGTTCGGAGACTAGTAGCTTTAAGGAGCTGGGGTTAGGTGCCTAAAATAAGCATTTGCAGGGTAATTTAATCATTGAAACATGGGATTTGGGCACCTTACAAGGGAACTGGTATTTGTAAACCAGGCACATGATGTTAATTAACAAAGACATCACAAAGAATGGTCTAAGGAAATAAAAGATTTGGCTGTTTAAACCAATTTGGATGATTAAACAATAAAACAAGTTTAATCTGTTGCTGTAGCAGAAGAGGGAGTCTCCCATGATTTTGTATTATAGTTTATTTGGAATGCATATTAATTACACTTGCTTCTTGCAAATGGAACATTTGATTGAAATACACAAAAGTTAAATATTGCTTTCCCAAACCTAGTACATGGGGTAACACACTGCAAGTGATGGATTCAAATATGTAAACTCACATAAAAGATTTGACTGTTCTGCATCCAATGTGCTTGCACTAATCCCCAGCCTTAAATCAAGAATAAATGTGTAACCTGGGTCGTACTCAGTTATGTAGCCCTTCTCCAAATGAAGGGATGTCAGTAGGCGCAGGTGCGCTGTGGGAGGCATAGCTGCTTGGCTGTGCACAGCTCTCCTCTCCCTACAGAGCAGAGCCAGGACATGTGATGGACCTTAACTATGTACAATTTTAATAAGAGACAAAAGTTACAATATTTATATATATATATACACACACACACATACATAAAATACACGAACCACGTGCAATATCTATCTATCTACCTATCTATGCAAATACACTCTATTAGCCCCTGATCCACTCTCAAGGGCTCGTCTTCTGAGGCCCTCTGGATTGGAACCACAGGCCCCTCCTCCCCACTCAGTGCCCTCATGGCTCAGCATCATCAACATAGCATGATGAGGATCTGATCCTTTATCCCTCAATCATGCATCCTGCCATGCACCTGTAGCATGGCAGGAAACACAGGGTTCAGATCATTGGCTTCATGATGTATATTGTGTATATTGAAAGTTTTGCATCCTGAAGACCTTGGACTGTGAAGAGTTTAGTTTGTGACTAGAAGGGTAAGAAAATTTGATCACCTCTTTAAAATATCAATCTCTCCCTTTCACTTTAGTACCTATCTTATACTGTGCATGCTTTGTTTTTAATTATGGAGTTCATAAGCAACTTGTGAATCTTAGACCCTGACAGACTTTCAGTTAAAGGTGCCATGGGATCTGATGCACAATTTCAACAATTGTGTTTCCTGCCATGCACCTGTAGCATGGCAGGATGTGTGATTGTGGGATAAAGGATCAGAATCTCATCATGCCATGTTGATGGTGCAGGGGAAACCCAGGATCATGATTCCATGCTCCCCCAGAACCAGCAAATAGAAGTTAGTCCAATGATACCCAATCCCAGCCTCAGGAGTGTATAGGAGTCAAGGGTTTCAATGAACCCCCAAGGCTGAGAAAGCTGATCAGCTGACTGACACTCCCAGCTTTCAGCGTGCTCTAAAGTCCTTGACTTTGATACACCTCCAAGGCTGGGACCTTTTTACCAGCCCTGGGAGTGCAGCAGACTCAAAAGCCTCACTGCATGAAGAAGCTAGGAGTCCGATCGGCTGCTGTTCCCAACATTTCAGGAACAGCAGACTTAAAGGCCACAGTATGCCCCAAAGGCTGTGAGACCTGATCAGCTGGTCTGTGCTCCCAGCCTCAGGGTGCAGTGGAGTCAAGGCTAGAGGCTGGAAGTACACATCAGGTAATTGGGGCTCCTAATCTCTGGGTCACATTAAAGTCAAGGGCTCCACTGTGCCCCGAAGGCTGGGAGACCTGATCAGTTGCCACTCCCAGCCATGTAGATGCATTGGAGTCAAGGGCTCTTAAGCGCTTCTGAAGCTGGGAAGCCCCAATCAGCCCAGCCACACATGCAGTTTAAGGTGTGATGGGCACCAGCTACAAAGGGATGGCACATACTTTGTGTAATATGTTTGTGGTTTATTCCTTGTTTTATCATCCCATTAATTGCATTAATCTTTGACAGAGTTATTACTTAAGATATGATTAACTGGTTAATCATGTCTTAAATGTAATGTCTCTCAGGGGCCTTAATCACTGTCATCTGGTTCTACTGACATTTTTAGAACAATGAGAATACTGGCTCCCCTGACATATTCTACAGTAGCTCATCGTGGGTGCATCTACATGTGCAACTGGCATGTAGCAAGAAACTGTGGAACAGTGTGTGCTGGAGTTTTTTTCTCCCAGGTGCAATGTTTACACATGTGCCAGAGACTGCAGCGTGCTGAACTGGGGTGAAGCAGTCCCAGTTGGCAGGGCACCTGTGGGGTCAGCCTGCCAGCCTGGGCCTGCTCTGACTTAGCTCAATGTGCTGTGGAAGAGCAGGCTGGGATACAAGGGTGCTATAGAGTGGGGCTAGCTGCCTGGCAGCCCCTCCACTGTAGCACCCTCATGCCCTAGCCAGTCCCAGTCACCATCTATATGTGCATTTTGGTGCACATAACTAATCCACTGTAGGATAGTACTTGTCCTGGACAATACTATCCTACAGTGAAATTAATTAGTTTACTGTTCCCTAATGCAGGGGCACATATAGATGGCAATGCTTTACTGCAGAGCTAATTGGTCAGCTTTGTAGTAAAGCACATGTGTTGATGCACCCAGTGTCTCCTAAAGCAGAGGTTTATTTGATACTCTTCTAATGTACCAGTAAAATATTTGTGGCATTATTGCTATTTCTGGCTCCTGAAGTACATGGCCCATGTTTTGCAGGTTTGGCAGCTTCACTCCTAAGTGAAATAATGAGCAAACGATGCTCCAGAAAAACTTGCAAGATTTTGACAGGAATACTTCATATACTCTTCTGAGAGATCCAAAAGGAAGACACCCACACAACATGATATTGTATTTGCTTCCAAAGGAAGAACATTAGTTCAGGAATTCAAGACATTTCTTTTCAAGTCATTCACTTTCTCTGTGAAGGTTCCCTATCTTAATTATACAAGTTATTCAGTAGCAAAACATTTGGTTTGATGATCAAGTGAAAGTTTAATAAAATCTATGAAACCACTTTATATCCACAAAGAATGGAAGGGAGAGAGCTACATTCAAGCCTCTCCCACTTGCTTTAAAGTGTAAGTTCAGGTTTCCAAACACAGAAAAGCCCCTCTAAATTACAGCAGAATAACTACGAGAAATGAAAAAGACGACCATGAAAGACTGAATGAAAAAACACCAGATCAAACAGAACAAAACATTTAGAGTTTAAACTCTAAGTTTAAACTTAACACTTAGAGTTTAAGTATCCCTGCATCTTTATGCTACTAGTTTCATTTCTACTTAATTTTAATCTTAGTACTACTTGTATATCTATCAAATCCACCAATGCAGTCACCTACTTCATCATAGGTCCCTCCTCACCATAGTACATGAGCATTCTTAAATTCTTGGCTTATATTCATCCACTTGATAGGTCCCACATGCACAGCTACAAAGAATGCCAAGGACCATCCAAATTGGCATGGAAGGGTCAGGACTGGGACAATCAATTCATTTTCCAAAATGCTGCCAAGTGGTAATTATTTTTCAGTCTCTACCTGCATAACAAAGATTTGAGGTAAGCGGGTACATCTACTTTTACTTCATACCTTTTTAATTTTGGGGGGAAGAATATTATATCAGTTTTGCAGTACAACAGATTCTTACATATTGACTAGCTTCTAATTCTTGTAAGTCATAGTCACATAAGAATCAGAAGCATTTATTCTTTCACACATCATTTGCATTAGGGCCAGGTACAGACATTACACGTTTATCAGTATAAGTGATCAGAAACCGGTTTATAACCATGACAGAACAGAAGTTCAGCACAAACAGGCTGGTTTAAATATGGCAGAACCTGGTCTAAGATTTCCTCCACCCTCATCCCACCAAAGGACAAATGTGGGTTCTGTTCACTACTGATCTAAACTACGCTGCTTACAGAAAACCAGGTAATGTAGATTGATTCCACCTTGTTCTTTTTGGATGTCTGTACCTAGCCTAGATGTGTGTTGATATAGGGAGGCATTTGAAAATTTACTGTAAATAAAGTATAAAATGCTTTTATGCTTATTTAGACTATTGGGAAAACAATCACTCTCATTATGAAATGATAAAGCATAATCAGAGCCAGAATTAAAAATAATATATATGCTTTTAGTGCAGAGCACAAGGAAAAAAGATGACTTCCATTAGAGCCTGCAGCTGTGTGTAACTTGAAAAAAATCTTTTTCTTTTTACAGCTTTTTTATTATCACTGTATCACAAACAAACCAAGTAAACTTTTTGAACTTGTCTGGAAGGATACCATGATGACATACATACAGATTTTCTATCTAGTAACCATTGTAAAGTTCCAGTAAACACTCCAACACACAATAGACTTTTAGAGAAACATTGGCGTGAACACTTTTATGTTAAAGAATCCCAGTGCAACATTTGGGGATGCAGTAATATGTTTAATTTAAAGTGACATTATCAGAAGATATGAGTTGTAAAATGAACCTGAAGGCTTCAGAAATGCTTCTTGAAGTTTTAAATATAGAAGCATCCAAATTATATCATAACTAATGTAACCTTGGCTTTCTCTTACTATTCCCTCCATCTGCTCTGTTGTGTTCATCACTCACATATTACATATCATCTTGAAAACTGGTCCCCACAGTTGTCCTTGGTACCCATTAGGTTATACAGGCACAGAACTCCAACTACACGGAATCAGTCTTCTACACGGCTGTCTTCCTGTTGCTGACTCTGAGAGTGAGCTAATAACAGTGAATCACTAGTTTAATTTCATAGCCAAAGATGAAATAAATATACAGGCTAAGGAACTAGTACAAACATCATAGAGAAAATAAGGTGTGTACATTTCCTTTAGTTTTATTGATCCAGGATATTTATAAGTTTATACAGTTTGAGACTTGGTTGAAAGCCTAAGTCCATGGAGAGATCCCCATTGATTCTGGTGAGCTTGGATAAGTCCCCTATAAGAGAATCTCAAACAATTGGGCCTAGCTCCTGTGACTTCAGTACATCAAATCTAATTGGACTTTCTTTAATGAAGTGATGTTAATTTATATCAGCTATGGATCTGGCCCAATATGTGATTTTTAACTTTTCAGCATTTCTTGTATCACTTCGCTGTCTTAGGCATGTTCAATAGTAGCAGGAATTACTCTGATCTTTATGATCCTTCTGGACATATTTATAGCCATAGCTCTACCACATTTTCCAAACCCTTTTTTAAAGCCTTGTTTACTCACATATTCTCTACAGTTCCTCAACATTGGTGCAGCTGTCTCTCTTTGTGTGCCAGAAATCTCTTTCCTTTTCTTTCTCAATTTTGTGCTTTGTTCATGACAAACAATGCTAATCCTGCTGCTTATAGGAAAATGCATACGGTGCAAAAAGGAAGATTTATAAGGGTGCATCTACATGTGCATTAACACACTTTAGCACATTAAATCTTGTACTTCTGGGTACCTGTAGATGTGCTGGGAGGCTGCTCCAACATGCTATAAATCACAGTGTGTCAGAACAGACTCCATTAATCGGGTCTTGTGTAGCATGCTAAGTGACATGCTCCACCCAGACTTTGCGGACTGTGTATCCACACTTCAAAATGGTGGCGGGGGCACTTTAACTAAAGCTCATTGAATGAGCTTTAGTTAAAGTACCCCCATTGCCATTTTGAAGCGTAGGGATGCTGATACATGAGATGTTGTGGGCACTTTAATTAGAGTGGCTCTCCCCTCACTATCCTCAGAGCATGAGTAAAAATGCCCTCCATTGTGAGGTACTAGAAAAATATCTTAATGCACGCACATTAATTGAAGAGCACAGTTTTTAAGTGATACTTAATGGTCATTAGCTTATTTTAATGTGCAGTAACTAAATAACACTTTTTTCCAGTGACACTTCAATGCACATTATAATAGGCTAATGCACGTTAAAGTGTATATGTAGATGTGCCCTAAGCTGGCCATTATAAAGAACTTTCCAACTATGAGGGAAGGCAAGCACAAGTTACCTAAAGAGGTTCTCAAATCTCTACCATCGGAAGTTTTTAGGTAAAGATTAAGCAAACATTTGTTTGCAGTAGTTTAGACAGAAATATTCATGCCTGAAGCAGGGGATTGGACTAGATGACTTCCTGAGGTCTCTTGCAAAGCAGCTTTTCTATAATTTCATGACTCATAATGAAAATCACTAGTTTGAGTTAGATCCTAAGGGTGTGTTTATACTGGGTCAAGGTATTATGGAGAAATAGGCTGAGCAGACCCAGCCACTTGAGTCTTATGATATGCTCCAGAGCTAAAAATTTGCCTGCTCACAAACCTGCAAGGGACAAGGTTTCAAGAGCAGGTATTCAGATGGCGTCTGAAGCAGACTTGTGGGTAGACTGATTCTGGAGTACGTTAGTGGACTTGTAGATGCAGACGGGTTGGATTAGCTTAGTTCGTTTCTCTCAGGGACCTACTGCTAATGCAGTATAAACAAGCACTAAGGGCATTTTTACACAAGCTGGGGGATGCAGAGCCAGGTGCTCAAATTAGTGAGCGGTGCTAATTAAAAATGCCCACGTCACGTGTATCAGCATCCTGGTACTGAAAAAAGGTGGTGGGGCGCTTTGAAATACAGCTCATTGAACGTGTTTTATTTCAAAGTGCCCCACCACCATTTTCTCAGCATGGAGATGTGCTGGGATGCTGATACGCGTGATGTGGAGGGTTACTGGAATGCATCAACTTCTGTGCTCCAGCAGACTCAATTAATCAAGTCTGGATTTCCAGTGCATCAGAGCAGGCTTTGCACATGTATATAGGAGTCCTAAGACAGTTAGGATATGGTACTTTTCAAATGTACCAACCATGAACAAACCATGAACAAACCATGAACAAGAACCATGAACAAACCATGAACAAGAACAGAGAAGACTGTGCATCTTTAAAAAAAAATGCAAAAACAAGGAAGATCGTCTTAATTTTGATTCGTTCTGAGCAGGTGGTAACTAATAGAGGTTCCTGTGACACCAGGATGAGTCATCCTCAGGGAAGCAGCTAGTGGAAAATTACCAATATGTTGGGAAGACATATTTAATTATTGCTCCTCTCGCTTATATAGATGCTCTATATGTTTTATTAAAAAATTGCTAAAGTTAATATTGCTGGGCAGAAAACCATGAGTATAGCAAACGATGCGGGCATACATGAGTGTTAAAGAACAGGGCCAGTGTTGGATACACAACAGAACCAATGTCAGGATGATAGTGAGTTGTCTAAACAAAATGGGCCTTCCCAGACTTGCCAGCACATGGTAAGATTCCTGCT
>NW_005841965.1:735249-749135 GCF_000455745.1 Alligator sinensis
GAATTCATATACTACAGCATGCAACACTGACTAATGTGTTGTCATACTACATATTCTCACCAAAGGCTTTGTACTATTCCTTTTCTGTACTCTTTTTTTGAGAAAATCTCCTCCTTTTAGGAAGGTGGACTCCTAACATGACACTGTAAAAAATTCTTTACAAATGAGTCTCAAAAGATGCCACCCTTCTCCGATTTCTTCATTGTGGGAAGTTTTGTTTTGTTAGCTGTATATCCTGTCCTATCCAAAAGGCTCAGAGCAGCTTATAATAAACAATCAGCCCACAGATAGGATTCTCTTAATGCCACCCCAAAACCAGAAAACTCCAAATCCTCTCTTTCTACAACTATCACCTCCCTAACCAAGCTCCCACTCAAGCAAACCCTCCTGCCCATCCAAACCATGCTTCCCAACACCACTCACACTCAGATTACAAAAACCTTTACTAAACTCCTTCCCTTTTCACTTCCACCCCCACCACTTGGCCTCAACCCTAAGGGAGATTCCTTCCCACCCCACGCCACCCCCGAGTCCATGAATGTCCCCTACAAGACCATATCCCCTGTCCTACAGAGGGGCTGTAGCCATTGCTTCACTCCCCCTACAAAAAAGCATGCCTAACTTCTTCTCCTCTACAAACACAACACAAATTCCGAAGAACCCCAACAAAAGTCAAAGAAAAAAAGACCTTCCATTCCTGCCTTAGTTATTACCAAAGGGCAATGTCAAAAGATGCTCCTAAGCATTGTTCCTTGGTGATGCCTGCCCAGGGAGGTCTGCTGACTTAGTAGGGTGGCCAAGATGGTGCCTGTGGTGGGCTCCAGGCACCAGAGGAGAGTGATTTGGGGGGGGGGGTGGGGGGAGGAGAGATGGTCACAGTTCTTTAGCCCAAGGAAAGTTGCAGAATTTGCTATGTAAAAAATGTTTCTTAAAAATCACTTGTTGATTTTGGATAGTTAATATTTTGGGAAAAATTAGACACAGTATGGAAACACCTAACTTCTGAACCACACCTTGACTAGTAGTGTGTTTTTACTGCCGGATCCCTGGCGGGCATACTTCTATATAGTTCTGTTACCATCCTTTTCTCATTTGCTTCAATGGAAGTAAGATGAACAGGACCAATTAACAGTCTGGGCTTCTGTCTCATTTGCAGCTATTAGGGCTTGATTAGTGTTGAGGATAAAATGTTGTTCCAAATGTTAATGTTCCTAATATTTTCTGGATTTATTTTGTGTTTAATCTTTCTGATTTTTAATTTTGATTATTTATATTGTATTGAATATGTTGGCCTTGAAATTCTCACACTTCTGTGTCTTCTTTCAGCTACATGAGAAAGCAGTACGTGATCTGTGAATGGCACCTTTTAGTTCAAGAAGTAAAATAACACCTGTAAATTAAGTTGGTAGCAAGAATGTCTTTTTTCCTACCTTTCATTGAACTTTGAATGGAGATTAATTACTTTGTTTAATTGCACAAGAAATATTCGCTGACATTCCAATGCAATATTTGAGTAAAATTTAAGACCCATTTAATATTTTATGTATGGAGATGTGAAACTGAATGAATATTCAGATGTCTCTTACACTCATACAAATATTAAAAATAGCATGCCACACTTGAATGTCCTGGCATTAAAGAGATGTATAAAACAAGAATATCATTATACATGGGCGTCCATATCCGGAAGACTGATCCTGATTTAATATCTACAGAGAAGAAAGAAATCTCTGTCCTGCTGCAGTCTTTTTCATATATGTGAACCAGTTGAGCACAGCCACTCCTTTTAATCAGATTTTTTCTTCATTTCTCCACTTCTTACATAAGTGTCTAAAACTAGGTAAGAATATAGTACCTTTGTGCTGACTATCAGTTGTAAAATATATATCAGCTACTAGAGTGCATTTTAAGTCTGCAAGTAAGAGCCAGGCAATCTCATTTTTATAGCTAAAAAACTCCCCTTCTCCCCCCCCACTTTTACATTTCTCATTTTTCAAGGTATGAATTTCAGTCAAATAAGATGATCTTTATCCTCAGATTTGATTTATAATAAAAATCACGCTCTGCCCCAAATCATTGGAATGAATTATTCTTGTCACTTTTCACAGTATTGATCTGGGTAATGCCCTCTGCAGGCTCAATGTACAAAGGTATTCTATGGCCAAGGTATTCAAAAGTGACTACTGTTTTAAAATGCCTAGTCTGAGGGTGCTTCCCCCTGGAGGGATTTGATTTTCAGGAAGTGCACTTACCCTTAAAAATCAGCCCTCTTTCAGAAGTTTGAGATTGGGAAAGCAAAAATAGTCACTTTTTAAAATTTTGTCAAAATAGGAAATAAAGCCCAAGATATGATCACAGGATATATTTCAGTTAGTTGTACAGTAATAGACCCTAGACCAGCCCCTGGCTGATCATAAAATAAACAATTATTTAACTTTTGTTTCTAACTCATGGCTGAAACCAGTAGTTCATGGCTGGGTGGGAGAACAGAGCACAAGTCGCAGGTGCTACCAAAGGCTTGTGGGGCATGGTGTGCCAGAACAGAGCAGGGGGTGCCTGATCCTCCCACCTCCCACTTTTCCTCCTGCAACCTTTTGGCTTCAGCTCTGGCAGAAAAGCTCTGGTAGTGGCACTGGAGAGTATGTGAGTTAATGAAGGGCAACAGAGGAGTTTTATGCTGCTGGGGAGGTTGGAAGAGGGAGATGTCACTTCATTTTTTTCTGCCCTAAACAGATGTTTTGGGGGGCTCTTGATATGACCATCTGTAGAAAAAAGGAGGTGACATCACTCCTTAGCAGCAGTGAATTACATCTGTGGCTCCTGCTCACTGCTGGAGCCTCCAGAGTCAGTCCTACAGAAAAGATGCAAGGGGGTGGGTATACAGTAATACAGTACAGGGGGACTGCTTCAGGCACAAACCTGGTTAGTTATGTCTCCTGATGAAACTAACATGGTATTTTTTCCTGGTTACGGTTTGCTATGTCTCAGTGCCCTACCCTTTGTGCCCAAGTGAAGACTTATCTCACTTTATAAAGAGCTTTATTTACTGTAAAGTCTTTGATTTGGAAAGACGACAAAACAGACTTTGTCTGAGATTGGGAAAGCAAAAATACTAGTAGTTGCTTTTTAAAATCTTGGTCTTTATTTCCCATTTTGACTAGATAAGATCACAAATTATAATTCAGTTAATTGTACTGTAATACCTGGCTCACCATAAAACAAGAAATTATCTTCAGTGAAAGCCAATGCAAGTTTTGTGATATTTGTCAAAAATTATCTCGCAATGTAATTTGTTATAAGACATTTTTCTCCATATTAAGAGCAGGAAATATCTTTCATGCTGAGGTATCACTGCTAGTAGATGACAAAGGATATTCTTTTAATGGTAACTACTGAATATCCTGCAAAACGAAGACTTACCTTGAAAGGTCCTTCTGGGTTCCTACTTGTGCACGTACAGGCAAGTAGATTATTAGAAGTGCAAGCTGAATCTAACACAACTGTATTCAAAATATCAATTGCAGAGGCAAATATAAGCACTCCTGAATCTGGCTATTGAGATTCCCACTGAGTATTTGGTCTCAGACCTATATGACAACACAAGTATATAGTTTTTTTTTTATTCGTGGGGGCTAACTTGGATAGTAAATGCACAAATACGGTAACTATCAAATAATAAAGTCCTTATCTTCCTCATGTGCTTGTTCCTCACGGAGATTTGTTTTATTCCTTGCTACATTTATCTCATATTTAGTTAGACATTTAAAATTGGAACATATCAAGTCTTAGGTATACATTCTCCTGTATGTTCCATTAACATTAATGGAAGTTAAACTCACAGATGAGAAGGGAAGTATCTACATATGCTTGCTTTTCCTGCCCAGATTCATTTATTTTGCCAAAAAGAAATTCAGTTGGTTTCTCTTTCCTGAACAGTTATACAATATTTTGAAGTTATTCTCATGGCTAAAAACAAAAAAAACAAACAAACAAAAAATTTTTTTGACAAGAATTTCACCTTCAAAATCTATTCCCAATACAACCTAACAATTTATGCTAATTGAGAATGGCTAAGTATTTTATTATTATCTGTATTATGATGCATGGATTGTACTACCAGATGATTAAAAAAAAAATGTTGTCTGAAAGAAATAAGTGAAAGAAAAGTAAATACTAAATAAATGGCTTGTCTTGCAGATGTGCTGAATATCTACAACTGCCATGTAGCATGTATGATACTGTGTACTGCTTTGAATTTAAAGTGAATACAAGTAATTTTAGTGGAGAATGTGTGATAAAACATATATACCCATACTTTAGAATAGTATTGAAATATGTTGGCCTATGTGCAAGGCTCCCTAAAATTACCAGTGATACCCTAACTAGGAGCATCCATAAAGAAGAACCAGCTATTGCCTTTTCTATAACATCTGAACATTTACAAAATGATAATTATGTCAGTAATTCTGAAAGGAAGCCCTCTACAGAACAACTGTGCAAATTATTTTTATATATTAAGTAACAATTCACCGTGCCCAAAACCTCTTTCAGGCAAATGTAATTTTTTTCTTTTAACAAAATGTAACAAAGCACTGCTTAAAAAATTTTACTTTGACTCATTCCCAGCCATTTGCTATAAGCTGAAGTTAGTCCAAAGGTTTATTAAATCTACATTTTAGTTTCCAGGGCTGTTTCTCTCTTAATTCTCCTCAAGATATTTCAGTCCTCACCATTTTCCCCTCAACTCTTTTCCATGTTACAGTGATTATTTTGTTCAGTTACTAATCCTTTTGGAAAGAAATCCTGTAAATCCCAGTACATTATGGAAGTGATTTTACAGACATTTGATTTAAAGTACAGTTGTCAAGAGAAATGATAATGTTTAGTTTCCATTTATATTTGCATAATTAAATTAACTGGTTCAGCCTGACAGTATGTTGGAAATAAAATCATCCTGGTTCCTGAGTTTTCAGTGTGTATCTCAGATCTTACAAACAGAACAAAACATTCCCTGAAATACGTGTGAGACCACTGATGGGGCTAAGCAAAGGTATAGAGGGATCCAGCTGCAATGTGCAGGTCTCCAGACCACTCTATATTCTTTAGGTGTGTTTTATGAAGTCTCTTCAGTCTCAGCACCACAGGGAGTGTGTCTACTTGTGCCCCCCATGGCACAGTTATTACTGTGCCATCCTTTATTACTTGCTTTAGGAAGTACTAAATGATGGTGCAGTAACAACTGTTACTGTGCTGTCCTGGTGGTGTACGGTTATTAGCATTGTAGTGACATGCTATAGTGAGGTAGCTTGTTGCTACGATGACATAGTGTCAGCATCATGGTTTGTGCCCACCAATACCATGTTGCTGTAGTGCATCACTTTGGTGACACAGCATCATGTGTAGACACGTCCAGGATATACAAAATGGGCTCTCTTTTATCCTGACCCATCTTTTGCTACATGTTTAAGGGCTACACAAAACTGGGTGGCTGTATGATTCTTTCTTGGACTTTTTGCTATTTATCTTCTGTCAAACATCTACTCTTCTAGATGGTTTCCTGTGGTAAAGAGCGTATAGCACTGTATTACTTACCCAGGATCATATGGCCGGTTAGCATGAGTGAGGAAAAGAACCAGAAGTCCTAATTCCAGCTCTCTACCTCTGGGCAAACATTACATGAAAAAAAATCAAAGCAAAAACTGACATACCCCTCTGTCTTCTTGTGTTTTGTTTTGCTTAAAATAGAACCAGTGTTTCACAGATGTTACAATGCGAGACCACATGGAAAATAAAACCAACGGATCTAAAAGCAGAGCTTAAGGGAGGATATGGAACATTTTCCTGCCTCAAACAAGCACAAAAACAAACAGAAGTAGATTGAGTAATCAACAAACGAACTGAACAAAGAATCTAGGACAGTGCTACTGTTTTCTATGTGCAGTTTCTCAGCTACTCATCAAAAGCACATGGGTGACATAAAACCAGTTATAGCCACACAAGATCCACCCCCGCCCCTATAAGCCATGAATACCACAGAGCAACTGACTTCCTGGGACCCTTATGTGTTCTAATTGGAATTTCTAGATGGGAACGATTATTTTTAATCCTATGTTTTTGGCCACTTGTACTTTGCTGTATTGGTCTTTAATATACAAAAAGATACAGTGGGGGAAAAGATGTCCAATGCCATCTCATTTTAGGAGACTAATTCCGGTCAACCAAGAAACAAAATGGCTCTCTGAAATAGAAGTGTAGAGTTAGGTATAGAACTCACATGCCTTCAAGTAAAATTGATCTGGGCTCTATCCCTGCACATGGGGGTGCAGGGGATGGTTCTGGGAGCCATGCATCTTGGGATGCTGGGAGGACTGCAAATTGTTAATTTTAGCACTGTGGAGCAGACAGAAGGTACCCTAATATAAGCTAGTAGTCTGGCTAGGGATAACCCTTGCTAGAAGTGGCATAATTTGAGACACTTAGAAGGCACTTAGCATGAGTTAGCAAGCTTTAACATACAGACACTCATAGTTTAAGTCTCCTTAGTATGAGGGAAAGTATATACAACCTTAAGTGTGAACTATTTGATTTAATAGATTATTTCTAAAGATCCCTTCATGGTCAAAAGATCAAGGATCTTTTGTTTGATCTAACTCTATAATTGGTGTGTGTTTATCATCAATGTCTGCTTGCACTCTCAGCCACTTGCTGGTGTTGCAATTTCCCCCGCTTCTGCTTCCTAGTATAGTGCTCTAACCACAGGCCACTGCTCTAGCATTTTCCAGGGCCCTCTTCATCCCTCCTCCTGAAGCTGAGCCAATGGACCAGGATGAAATAGCCAGAGAGCAGCGGAGAAGTTTCTGGTTTATTAAGAGAAAGGGCCAGAGTCCAGCTCTGTGTCTAAGCCACACACTCTCAAGATAAGTCCATTGTTGGAAGCCCTGTACATCTCCCTCTCTTGGCTGCCCATAGCTCAGCTTTAGAGAGAGGGATGGGGAGGGCTCTGGAAAACACCTAAACCATGTCCTGGTGCTTAGGTTTGTACATTCACACTGCTCAAAAAATAGAGTCATAAACTATGCACAAGTGCAAAAGCAGCACATACAAGCCATTTACGTGCATAAAGTGTTCTAGTGCTCAAAAAACCTCACTGCTCAGACACACGATGAGGAACATCAAACAAAAAATGAGAACAGTAAGATGCAATAATAGTGAGACAGTTACATTTGGTATAATAAAAATCAGTGACCATCATATGCAATTTCCCATTTGTGCTATGGGCACAACCTGCATATTAGGGCTGTGCAAAGCTTTGGTAGCCGATTTGATTCAGAGGAAATTCAGCCTGATTCAGCAGCCAAATCTACGAATCGAATTGGGAGACCCATTAGAAGCTTCAAATCAAATTGGAAGCCTCTTAATCAATTCGGAGAGATTCGGTGCTGATTTGGAGATCTGGCCATAGACTAAACATGCAGCAGTCCTCGAGGATGCTGGACACAGATGCCTCCAGCTGGTAAGGATGCTGTGGTAGGTGGAGGGGGAAGGAAGGGGCGTGGCGGGTGGGCAGGTCAATGCCCTGACAGCAAGGGAGGATTGGGACTCAGAGAAACTGCCCAGTGGGAAGGCATGGGACTCAGGGAGGGGGCCTCCAGTCTGGGAGGGTATGGGAGCAGGCATGTGCCCCCAGATCTGCATGGGGCAAGCTGGATTGGGCTGCACTCCAGGAGGCTAGCCCCAGCCGCCCACTGTCGGGCTGCATTCTGCAGGGTAGGTGGAGCTAGGGCTGCGCTCTGGGTGGCTATCCCCAGTTGCAGCCTGGGGCCCTGTCCTGGCTCCACCCACCTTGCAGAGTGCAGTGGAGTGGGGGCTATAGCGGGGCTGCAGCTGCCCTAAATTCCCCATAGCCCATGCTGCCAGCCCCTCCCTGATCTGGGTGCATGAGCCTGCAGCCACACCCTATCACTACTTGCCCATCCGGGGTATGGCAAGGTAAAGCCACGGCTTGTCTGTGAAGTGCGGGGAGGCTGGAGTGGCTTCTACCATTGTGAACCGCTTGCCCAAGGCAGCTCAGTGGCACCATCCTGTGCCTCCCTGCCCCAGCTGGGTGAGCAGCAGGAAGGCATAGCCCCCACTCCCAGCGCACTGCCATGCCTGCATCCCATGCCCCCCTGCCCTGGCTGGACAAGCAGTAGCAGGGCAGAGCCCCCACTCCCAGCACCTTCCACTGTCCATTTGGAGCACAGCCCAACCCAGCCCACCCCACCCAGATCTGGGAGCACACACCCACTCCCATGCCCTCCCAGACTGGGGGTGCACAGTGGTGGGAGCCCCCTCCCTGAGTCCCGTGCCCCTCTGCCTTGGTTGGGCGGCTTGTCCCAGCCCCAGCCCCAGCCCCAATCCCTGCCTTGCTGTGGAGGTGTTGATCTTCCCCGCCCCCCACATCTCTTCCCTCTCCCCACCACAACAGACTTACCAGCTGGAGGCAGCTGTGTCCAGCATCCTCGAGGAGGACTGCTGCCTGTTTCATCTAAGGCCAAATCTCTGAATTGGCACTAAATCTTTGGATCTGAATTGGCCAAATCAAATCAGTACAGTGATTTAAATCACCAAATTGAATCACTCTCCATCCAGATCATCTGAATCTGAATCAGTGGCAAACATTTGCCACTTCGCCCAGGCCTACAATATAGATTCATAAATGTTAGGGTCGGAAGGGACCTCAATAGATCATCGAGTCCTACTGTCCCCCTGGGACAGCAGGGTTCAGGGGCTAAAGGCACAAAGTCTGAGAAGTTCAAGAGCCTAAGGTTAACAATAGCAGGAGCCCAAGAGCTGAAGGGGGTCATGAGCCAGCTGCAGGCAGGGAGCTAGGCAAGGCATGGGTGCAGGCAGGCAGAGGTTCAGGCAGGAAGAGAAACACCAGGGAACAGACTGAAGGACAAAGAACTGGACTAGGGTACAGGGAGCAGTGGAACAGGGACCAGACCAGGACACTCAGAGCCAGGGATGGGGACACTGAGTCTGAGGCTAGACTGAAAGAAAACCTATCATGTCGGAAGCAGAAGGAGCACTGCAAGGGCTACTGCTTGTAGGCTGCAGCCACAATCAACACGTAATGGGAGATGTCTGGGGGCACTCAGGCAGGAGGCAGCCAGTCCCACCCAAGCTATCAGGGCCAGCTGGGAGCTTGTTTGCCTGTCTGCTGCCCCAACTCCTGACAATTCAGGACATTTAGCAGTGAAATAAAAATGTTTTTTTGCTATGATATGAGGAACTGAAGAGTGATGTAGCTATTTGACCCAATTACTAATGTGATGTAGCTGTTTTTTCCATTACCTTTGCCATCCATTACTAGCAGGTGATGACCACAGGTCTGTAAGAAAGCCAGAGTTAGTTTGCAGCTCTATGCCTAAATGGGCCACCAGACTGAGAACTAAATTTGAAGATCTGTTCTGCACAGGAGTGGGAATTTAGAAAATTCTTCATCTGGGTCTGCTCTAATTCTGACTGAAGTCAATGACAAAAGTCCCCTTGACTGTTTGGGGAAATGGATCAGAAGGACTTTGGTACTGAACTTTAGTTAAACATGAGGAGACTGCCATCTTGTGGTTGCTGATATTTTTAATAAGTGTTTTGTGCTGTTTATATAAAATGTCCAATTGCCCAGCTATTTCTATGCAAATATTATTAAAGTGATGCAGGAAGTCATTACTTTTCAGATAGGAAGCTATAGGAACGTATTAAAAAGGCTATTTGAATTATTGAAACTTGTCTCAATTTAATCTTCATTATTCAACATGTTCTTTAATTGTAGCTTGAGGGACCCTAATATATTTACCTTGCAGCGTGGTCTTTCAAAAAAATGCACCTTAGTCCCCGAGCTTAAAGCATTCCTTAACATGTTACAGTCCTGTGTCATTTAATTTTTGAGCATGACATAGCCTGACCTACAGCCTAAACTCTACTAGACATTTTGGCATAGGTTTGTTGCAGGGGATGTTATCTGTCCCATTTATGCTTTTATATACTACACTGAAAGGCAGTATGTAGAACCCTTGCCCAAAAAGCAAAAGCTATCTAGATTTTCTCCCTTATGTACTTTCCTAAAATACCAGAATCCATACTTTTCTTGGATTCCTCTACATGACAAATGTTGTACCCAAAACCTAAGTGGAATCCAATAAAAGGTCTTTATGTCTTGCTGAAGACAATAGCTGTACACATAAAGGCTAAAAAATGGAACAACTGATCAGAACAAAAGTAGGATGTAAAAGTGAAATAAATTTGATTGGAAAAGCTTAATATGAGCAAATTCCCCAGTGGTTATACAGCTGTTCATTTGGCTAAGCCATCCCTCTTCCTGGTTTCATGGAAACTGCCGCAACAGCACATCATACATAAAGCCTGACATGAGGTACTGATCACTCCCTTAACTCCTACAGGAACTCACTAATGTGGCATGGCATGTGAACTTCTTACCTACTACTAAGGGCAGAATCTGTTTTCTATTAAGCTAAATACATTTCTCCAGTTTCTAGTGCTCATTTCATGTCAAATTCTATGTGGACCCATACAGAACTTTTTCCAGGCAAAGTAGTTTTTTAAATCAATTTCTGCACTCCTGGTTCAGACGGGGATAAAGAGGGTCTTTTCACAAATCACAGCATCTTTTTCTTGTGTGGACTTCTGGCTTAGGTTCATTTAACTGGGTAGTTCACTGAGCCACATCACTCTGAACTGTCATAGTGTGCACTGTCATTGGTCTTGTAACTTTTCAACTATTTCTTTTGGCCTGAGGATAAAGTGTCCTTGACTAAAACAGCACAGCATTTTTCACCGCTGGACAGTTTTCATCAAATGAACTTTGCAGACTTTGAATTTATTTACTGCTGCACAAGACCAGTGGGCAAAGTAGCCTATCTTATGATCCTTGCTCTCCTGCAGACTTTTACCAATGCTTAAATGGAAATATAATAGTCTTTTTTTAAGGATTGAAACTGCCACAGAGGGGCATACCACAGGTGGGGATCCATGGGGTGCCATGGCAAGACTGCACTCCCCTTTCTGACCACATGACAGGAACTTTTTTAAACCCCAAAGAAGGTAAGAATTCCTGCCATCCCTTCCCCTCCATGCTCATAGGTAAAGGTCCTGCTTGTCCCTTCCTCTCCCATGCCCTCCTTTGACTACTGCTGCCACTGTTCCCACTGTCCTGGGGCCAAAGGTAGCTCATGTCCTGCTCCAACCAGGCTATGAGGGGCACTGAGCTTAGCTCAGGACACTGGCAACAGTGGCAGGCAAGTGGATGGATTCTCTCTCCCTGCAGGCTCCCCTCAGATGTTCCCTGCCAGCCCAGAAGCAGGAATTGGGAAAGGGGAACCTAGCTGCCTACCACCACTGCTGCTGTCATTCTGAACAGCCTATTTGGATTGGGACAGCACAGTCCCCTGCTCCAGGACAGCACAGTCACCTGCAGTGACAAGTGGGGAGGGGAAAATGGGAGCAGATAGGAGTGGAGGGGAAGGAACATGCCTCTGAGCATGGAGGGAAAGGGTGGGAACGCTTGCCTTCCTCAAGTTCTCAGCTGCTGCTCCTGTAACATGGTTTGCTGTCCCTGATTGGGAGGAAGACAGGGAGGAGGCTGGAAGCAGGGGGTAAGGCCACTATTCCAGTGTTGCTCTTTGCTCTTGTGCTCCCTTTATAAAATCTTGGATCTTCTTCTGAGCACGTGCACACACACACACACACACACACACACACAGGAGGCAGAAAATCTTCCTGGGTTTTTTTTCATAGATTGTAAGGCCAGAAGGCACCTTGGAAGATCATCAGGCTCAGCCTCCTGCAGCAAGCAGAAAAGATAACTGGGGGACAGGTGACCCCAGCAAGGTGACTGTCTAGTCTCTTCTTGAAGATTTCCAGGGTAGGCGATTGGATTCAGTTATATTATGAATTTAAATTGGGTTTAATTTGGGTAAAAATATAGTTTGGGTTTAACCTCATTAATGCTAAGGACTAACTACCAGCCTTCATTTCAGAAAGAAGAAATGGTTTGTGAAACTATAGTAGTTACCTAACCAAAGCACAGGCATATTATCACCTAAAACAAAGGCACTGGCAAAGCAACTCAAGAATTCCAACAACATGGCAGGAGCTGTTTTGCTGGGTATAGTTACATAAATATTTAAACAACCACTGGGGACTGTAGCTCTGAGAACAGTCTAGGGAGAAAAACTTTTGTGCTAAGTGCTAACATAGCTGTGGTTCAAAGCATGCATGCACTCCTAGTGATGTCTCCTATGTTTAGGGAAACATGACTTTATATACTCTTTATAAAATATATAAACATACAAGATACCTGCCTTCATCTCCAATTTCTCATCCTAGGCAGAGCAACCTTTAAGGCTGTATCCAGATGAGCATGGCCATGCAGTATGTGGCTGTGGCACCACACACTGCACATTCAAGTGTTTGCCCCCACTGCTACCTTGCAGTGAGGGGTTATTTTTTTTACCCCTGGAGATCCAGCTATAGGAAGGGTCTCTGGAGATGCCTGGTGCTCTCCTTCCTTTGGCGGGGGAGGAGGGGTACTCTGTGGTATTCTTGCAGGAGACCCTGATGACTCTGGCTGATGAGCTTAATTGGCAGCTGGAGAGGGGAGGCAAGGTCCTTTTTAATCACATTGCAGCCACCTCTTGCGGGGTGGCCACGCTGTTTTCCCCAGGCCTGCATCTAGAGGTTCTCGAGGACATTGAGGTGGTGCCAGGCCGCCTGCTGCACCTCTGGGTCCAAGTGCAGAGGCTGGCCCTGACCCTTCTGAATGTGTACACCCCTGCAAAGGACCCAGAGTTGGCAGATTTTTTTCTGCTAGGCAGCCACTTACATCAGCACTCTCAACCCTTGCAAGTGCCTGGTCCTTGGTGGGGAATTTAATGTCACTCTAGATGCACAAGACTGCTCAGGCAGGGAGTGGAACCAGACCACCATGGTTGTCCTTGGACTGATCCTGACAGACTACTCCCTGATGGATGTCTGGCATGCCTGTCACCCTACTGAAACCCCTGCCTTCACCTATGTGAGGGTGGGGGAGGAGCAGGCATGCCACTTCTGGTTGGAACAGGTTTATATCTCTTTGATGCACTTTGCCTGGGCCCACTCGTCTGGCATCCAGTTGACTCCTTTCAGTGACCACCACCTTGTCCAGGCCCAGGCCATACTAGGGCCTGGGTATCTGGGGTTGGCCTACTGGCACTTCAGTGCCAGTCTTGTGGAGGATGTGGGCTTCAGGGAGAACTTCTGGGAGTGGGGAAGGTGCATATCCATTTTTTTGCTGCAGCTACACTTGGAGACACACCCAGCACAGGGAGGTGGTGTGGGAGCAGCTCAAGCAGGATGTGTTAAGAGGTGAAGTGTCACCTGGCCACCACCCCAACCAACCTGTCCCTCTGAAGAGAGTGTTGGGAGAGATGGGAAGAGCTTTGTGCTCTGGACAACCACTGCGCCCATGGTGCGTTTGTTCACTTGCACATCCAGCTCCTTTGGGAGATGGACCATGGCTCACACTTCTTCTATGCCCTGGAGAGGAGGTGGGGGGCCAAGAAGTATATCACCTGCCTTCTGTGCCCAGGAACTGGCTGAGGCAGCTTGCTCCAGGACCATGGTTGTCCTGGGTGACTTCAATTACCCGGACATCTTGTGGGAGGATCGCTCAGCAAAATCTGAGCGGTCGCAGAGCTTCCTCTCGTGCGTGGATGACCTCTACCTGACTCAAGAAGTCTATGGGCCAACGAGAGGAAAAGCGCTGCTCGACCTGGTACTGGCTACTGGGGATGACCTAGTCAGTGACCTAGTGATCGATGGGAAGCTGGGTGACAGTGACCACGAGC
>NW_005841965.1:750565-770639 GCF_000455745.1 Alligator sinensis
GACCAAAACGCTGGCTTGCATCCATAGATGCTTCTCAAGCAAATCCCAGGACGTCATTCTCCCCCTGTACTTGGCCTTAGTGAGGCCGCAGCTGGAGTACTGTGTCCAGTTTTGGGCTCCACAATTCAAAAAGGATGTGGAGAAGCTTGAGAGAGTCCAGAGAAGAGCCACGCACATGATCAGAGGTCAGGGAAGCAGACCCTACGATGACAGGCTGAGAGCCCTGGGGCTCTTTAGCCTGAAAAAGCGCAGGCTCAGGGGTGATCTGATGGCCACCTACAAGTTTATCAAGGGTGACCACCAGCATCTGGGGGAACGTTTGTTCACCAGAGCGCCCCAAGGGATGACGAGGTCGAATGGTCTTAAACTACTTCAAGATCGTTTCAGGCTGGACATAAGGAAGAATTTCTTTACTGTCCGAGCCCCCAAGGTCTGGAACAGCCTGCCACCAGAGGTGGTTCAAGCGCCTTCATTGAACACCTTCAAGATGAAACTGGATGCTTATCTTGCTGGGATCCTATGACCCCAGCTGACTTCCTGCCCTTTGGGAAGGGGGTTGGACTCATGATCTTCCGAGGTCCCTTCCAGCCCTAATGTCTATGAAATCTATGAAATCTATGAAGGTGATGGCACCCCCCTCACGGATCCAGGTGAGATGTGCCAGTGTGTGCGGGCCTTCTATAAAGAGCTCTTTTCCCTGGATCTGACCAAGGCTGAAGCCTGTTGGACCCTATGGGAGGGACTCATGCAAGTCAATGTGGGAGACCAGGACCAGCTGGAGGCTCCTTTCGCTCTGGCTGAGTTTTCGGCCACCTGATGCCTGGCTACAAGGCTCCGGGCATCAATGGGTTGACTGCAGAGTTCTACCAGGCCTTCTGGGACATGCTGAGCTTCAATTTTGCTGTAGTCTGGGCTAAATTTGAGGAAAGTGGGAACTCCCCCTGTTGTGCTGGAGAGCCATGCTGACCCTCCTGCTGCCGGCTGAAGAAGGGGGATCCCCATGACCTGAGCAACTGGCATCCTGTGTCCCTCCTCTGCACGGACTACAAGGTGATAGTGTAGTATGAATTTTTGCCTATTAGTTATTATGCTTAAATGATAATAGTATTGAATTGATCAACCTCTATGATTGTATGCACAACTAAGACTTCATTTTGTGCTTGTTCCCTGCTTGACATTAGTAAATGAACTTCATATGCCCTGTGTATGTGAGTCTCTGTGTGAGAGGGTGAATGGTGAAAGAATGGAAACAAAGAATGGAAACTATTTTCATGGAAACAGAAGATTTAACTGATTGTGTAAGCAACAAGGCACCAATGTATGAGTTACCAGAGAGTAAACTAACTAAGCTAATTAATGGATGGCTGAATAACTAGTCTGTAATCAAGTTCAAAGAAGATAATGAGAAGAAGGAATTTTGCATATCCTTCCATTTGAACTACACATGCTTCAAGGCAGAGATACCAACTACAGTGCTTCAGAGACACAATGCTTCAAGACCAAATACACAATGCTTCAAGGCAGAGATGAAGACTGAAATACCAACTTTACTGGAATAACCTCAAGTTGAGATAACCAGAAGAAACAACCTCTAATTAAAAACTGAGCATGGAAACCCCCCAATGCTGAACAAAGACTTGAAATCCCTATAAAAGTGAGATGTAGACAAGCCAAGATGGGGAATCCACTCTCTGCAACCTCATAGAGCACAGGCATGTATGCCTGTATGCCCCCACTCATATCCTCAATAAGCCGGGACCCTGCCATCCAGTGATAATATTGAGTAGCATCTACTGGTAACTATAACATCTTACTGGAGTGGTTTTGTCTGTATGTCTGTCTATGTCTGTTTGTATGACTGGTGTTTCCAAGCTTATGTATCTGCTTCATCTAACCAATAAACATGGCATTTTGCCTTATCTCCCTTTTTAAGGTCTCCCTCTTAATTTGAGCTATTGGTAATTTTCAGTAAGAAGAGCGAAGGCCATCTCGCTGCGCCTGTGGTCTGTGCTGATGGACATGATCCATCCTGACCAGACTTACACTATACCCATATGTTCCATCTTTGACAACCTGTACCTAGTTCAGGGCCTCCTGGAGCTAGAGCTCTGGGAGGGCCTGTCTTTCTCCCTCCCAAGGCCTGGACCAGGAAGAGGCGTTCGACAATGTGGATCACGGGTACCTCACAGGCACACTGTGGACCTTAGGCTTTGGGCCACGCTTTGTGTGGGCTCTCCAGGTGTTGTACACCTCTGCAGAGTGTTTGGTCAAGCTCAATTGGACCCTGACAGAGCCCATTCTGTTCAGGACAGCGGTGTGTCAAGGCTGCCTGGTGTCAGGCCAGCTGTACGCCTTGGCCCTAGAGCCCTTCCTTGTCCTCCTTCGGAGGTGGGTGGTGGGGTTGATTCTCCAGGACCTGGCGGTGCAGCTGTTCCTGTCAGTGTATGCCAAAGATGTACTCCTTGAGGTCCAGGACTCAGGTGACTTGGCACAGGTGGAGGCCTGCCAGGTGTTGTACTCGACAGCCTCCTCTGCCCAGGTCAACTGGATCAAGAGCTTTGGCCTGATGGTGGGTGATGGGTGGCAGGTGGGATCACTTCAACCCATGCTCCATGGGATCCATGATATGAGTGTTACAAACAGACAAGAGCTTTTGAGGCCTGGCCAGTGGGTATCTGGGGACACTAGCCCCTTGTGCCAGCTGGACTGCTGCAGCAGGGCTGACCTAAACTGACCCCAGCACCCTCTACCCACTGCAGCAGTCTGGCAGTGGGGGCTGCTGCCTAGCTGTGACCTGCTGCCACCTGCAACAGCATCTATCCACTTGGACCTGCAGCCACAACTACCAGACCAAGACAGGGACCACACAGCCACCTGGGCTATGGTATGGGCACTGCAGTAGAGTCTCCTGCATCTTTGGGCTAGCTGCCAGTGGGCTGTGGCTGCACAATTGGCCTTCATGTGGCACTGCTGTCATGTCTTCTGGTGCTCCTGCTCTGCCATCTGGGCAACTGCTACCCAGAAGATATGTTCATTGTGGTGGCCCACTTTGAACTGTTGGGTTAGGTACAGACAGTCAAAAAGTCTGAGGCTGAATTGATTCAGTCTTTGCAGGTTAGTCTAAGCTGCACAGATTAAATGGAAACAAAAGTAAATTGAAACAAAAGTGAACAGACACTTACCTTTGATTCAGGAAATGCAGCCACATGCCTGCAGTGGCTCAGGCCAGAAGCCAGGAGGGCACTAGAGCATTGCTCTCTGGCTGTGTGCTCTTCCTGCTGCCCCTGAGGTCTCTGAGATTTGCAGTCTAAAATCACTTGTCAGCCAGTCCTCACTGCTCCAGTGAGGGAGCAGAGGGGCAGGGCCAGCCCTGCTCTCTGGAGCAGTCCGCACAGCCCAGCCCAGGGCTAGAAAGCATGGTGGTATGCTAGGCGACTGTGATTTAACTTAAACCAGGAAGAGGTCAGGAACAGAAGTTTCATAAACCGGTTTGACCCAAATCAGTTAAATTTGATACTACATTCAGCCAGGTTTATCTTAAACCAGTTTCAGCCATTTTGAAACTGGTTTATGTGCACTGAACTTCTATTCTGATACAGGTTTAAATCAGTTTCTGATCACTTAAACCGGTTTATGTGTAACTTCTGTCTCTAGCCTTGAAGTGTATCTTCCTGGCCCCAAATTGCCAGGATGTCAGCTACCTCATCTGCCTTCCAGCTGGCTCCTCTGCCCAACCACTTGCCTCCCCAGCAGGGATCTTGGTTTTCTCTGTTTAAAAATTGCAAATTCTCTGATGATACATCCCAAATTCTCTGATTAAAATACCCCAAATCCACTTTATCTGTATTTAAAATGAAATAAGTGTATCTTCCTGGCCCCAAATTGCCAGGATGTCAGCTACCTCATCTGCCTTCCAGCTGGCTCCTCTGCCCAACCACTTGCCTCCCCAGCAGGGATCTTGGTTTTCTCTGTTTAAAAATTGCAAATTCTCTGATGATACATCCCAAATTCTCTGATTAAAATACCCCAAATCCACTTTATCTGTATTTAAAATGAAATACCACTATAGAAAAAAGTGGATTTGGGGTATTTTAATCAGAGAATTTGGGATTTTATATTGCAAATACATATACATATATATACAGACAGATAGATAGATAGATAGATAGATCAGGGCAATGTATTATTGATATATTTACATTTTTAAAGCAATTTGGAAGCTTACCAGAACCTTAATCATTATAAAAAAATAAATTCTAAATATCTATATACTTTAGCTTTTGCTTTTGTTTTTTTTATCATAGAAAATCAGAGCTCCCCCTGCCCCCTTCACTTACCAGGATGTGGGTCTAGCTGCTGCTGTCCCCACAGCTGCTTTGTGGTGCTGAGGAGCTCTGATATGTTGATGGCCTGGCCATGCTCTTGACCCTCACTCCCAACTCACAGCCCCACCAATGCCCCTCACTTCTGACCCACATCCCCTGACTGCCCAACACTTGCTCCATCCTGGCAGCAGCTCCCTGCCTGCACCAAGACATGAGCCCAGCTGCAGCTGTTCCACCCACTGCTTTGTGGGTCTGAGCAGTCCCACCCCTTGCTGTTCTGCTCCCTGCACCTTTGACCAGGTCCCAGCTACCCCATGCACTTCCTGGAAAGCCCTTGACTGAGGCTGAGGGACTGGGCTGAACAAGCCCCTTCCCTTCCAGGCGGGTCTCCCCCACATAAGCTGCTCTAGGCAGGCAGGGGGACTCCAAGCCTGGCTCTGGCAGCTTCTCCTACATGGAGTGTTCCCTCCCATATCTCTCTTTCTCTCTCACACACACCCGGGCTGCCACCCTTGGGCCATCCCATCACATATACACACACAGACCCTGCTACCACCTCAATCCTCCCTCACCCATCATCCACCCCTGCTCCCACCTCCACTGCTTCCCACCTGCCCATCACACCTCCAAGTCATTACTGGGATGAGGAGTCCCCCACAGGCTGGAGCCATATGTTCCAGCACAACTGTGGGCATGGATAGGGTTGCAGTATAGCAGCTGCCCATGTGGCTGTGGCTTTTGCCAGCAGGTCCTGTCTTGTTTGGCAGCTGGGCAAGTAGGGTGTGAGATTTGTGGGGAGATATGGGGTTTGTAGGGGGGGGTGTTATGAAGGGGTGTGTGGGGTGGAGTGGAATTTGGGAGTTTGTGGGGAGTTTGTGCAGAGTATATGGAGTGTGGAGGGGTGGGGGTGGGGTTTGTGTGTGTGTGTGGGGGGTTTGTGAAGGGTGTGGGGGTTTGTGGAGGAGGGGTGTCACATGCCCACCCCACCAAGGCACACAGTCCCCACTGCTTGCAGCAGTAGCAGTAGCCAGCAGTGGGCCCTTGGGGAATTTGTGGCCGGGCATAGACAGGGCCCCCACAATGGTATGTGGCTCCATCTAAGTCCCAGGGGCTGCATGTGGTGGCATGGAGCAAGCTTGGCCCACTGGCACACACCTTCAACCAGGACTGGGCTGGCTCCATGCTGCCACATGGGGCTTCTGGTAGTGCAAGTGGAAGCCATGCACCATTAGGCTGAGCTGGCTTCTGCCTCTATGTGCGGCTTCCAGTACTCTGACAGGGACCCACACGTGATGGCGCTGAGCCTGCCCAGCCCGAAGGTGTGTGAGTTCCTGCAGCTCCCAGTCAATATGCCATTTGGCCAGGTGGGCTCTGCGCTGCCATGTTCAGATCCTTGTGTCACCATGTGCAGGTCCCTGCTGGAGTGCTGGAAGTCGCATATGGAGGCAGGAGCTGGCCAGCCCAATGGTGTGTGTTTCCTGCCTGCAGTGCCAGGAGCCCCGTGTGGTGGCATGGAGCCAGCCTGGTCCTGGTTGAAGGCATGTGCCAGCAGGCTGGGCCAGTTCTGTGCCACCATGTGCAGTCCCCAGGATTCAGGAGGAGCCACATGCCACCCGGGAGGATTCTGTTTGTGGTGGGCCACAAGCACCCTGAGGGCTCACTGATGACTACTGCTGCTGCAGCCTACAGCAGGGGCTGTGGACCATGGCGGGAATGGTGATACCCTCCCCACTCCCCCCAACAGTCCCCATACCCACCCACACACATGCACACCATCGGGTCAGGTGGGCTCCATGTCTGCCCCTGGCTTAGGGTTTCCTGCCTGTTTGCAAGTAGCTCTTGCAGGTGGGAACTTTGCCAGCCTTCAGAGAGCTGTTTGCAAACAGGCCAACCTGTGATTTCCTCTTTAAAGGGAAAATCCACATTTTTCCCTGGGAAACAGAAAACCCATATCTCTCCTCACCAGGATCCCCCACAGCCCCTGCCGCAGTCTCTGGCTCCTTGCTTACCAGGATCACCCACAGCCCCTGCCGCAGTCTCTGGCTCCTCCTGACTCTGCTGCTGGCCTGTAGCCAAGACCTGGGTGCCTCAGCCTCCAGGGCATGGGTACAGCTGGCCTCTGTGCATGGCTGCAAGGCAGCCTGCCTGGTCCTGCCACTGTGCCTGGGCCCAGGGCAGACCCTGTAGCAGAAAGCCCCCTTTGTACATTTACCTATTGGACATGGATATAACAGAAGCTGCTTCTTGCCTGCACCCACTTCCCCCATTTTGTGCATTTCTTTTTCTTCTAAGTATTGGCAGAGACCTAGCACACTCATTGCATGGCTGTGGCAAGACTCAGAGCAAGCCAGAAAGCTGAAGTGCCTTTCTGTAGGAGAAACCTAGAAATTACATCTACATATCAATTAAGCTCAGTGTCACTAAAGAAAACAAAATAAGTAAAATATCCACAGCAAAGACTGTAAATATATCCTGTGCTAACCTAACTCACTTACTGTCCCCAGCAGCCTTTGATCCTCACTACCTCACATTGCATTTGTATATATTTATCACAGTGCATTTTCATATTTCAGCTGTCTCGTCTTTACCATGGCATTTTGTATTTTATATTTTATCCTTTTAAACTCTTAAGGAATGTACTCCCTGTAGAATGAAGTTACACCCTGGACCATTGTTAAAACTGCATTGAAATTCTAATTGTAATTGTAAAGTGATACAATCTGCTGAGTGAATGTGAGTGAATGATGATTATCAGTAGACAATAGCCTAGCCAAAGGAACTCCATTTTAAGCTAATCAAGCTAAAGAACTAATTTCTGGAACTGAGCACTCACCCTATGGACTATTCCTGTAACCCATGACAATATAGCCATTACGTCAATAAGTCAAAGGTGGACTCTCAAAACTTCAGGTACCAGCAGGCAGACTCCCCCAGGACTAACAGCTGTCAGGTACTACTCAAGACCCACGTGGGACAGCGATCTCCGGATTGGGTAGCCAAGATGATGCTGATGCTGGGTGCCTTCTCCAGTGTCTCAAACTCCTTTGAGATGCCACAACAGACACGTACAAGCTTGTGTGGATGGGGTCTAAGAGTCCAAATTGTTAGCTAACCATATAGTCAAGAAGTTCTACATTAAATATTATTTTTCTTTGCCTACTTATTTCAAAACACAGATAGATGACCTATACTGCTAGGCCCTGTAAAATACCAGACAGTCTCCTGCTTCAGAAAACTCATCCATATTTAGCCATATTTTCTGATCTAATATTATGTGCAAGTCCTGAGACCTGATTATTTTCTTACCTACTCTGACATGTAGTAACATAACAATGAGTGGGGCATGAACCCTGTGGGGGGGGTCACCTCACCCTCCATTCCTCCATCCTCTGCCCCTGCTCAGGCTCCAGCAGCAGGAGATGATAGAGCAGCGAGAGTGGTACGTGATGCAAGAGGAGTATCTGGAGGTTGCTGCAGCAAAAGGGGAGATGTCACTTCCTTTTTTGCCACTGAAAACTGTGGTTTAAGTAAACATATGACATGTCAGTGGCAAAAATAGGAGGTGACACCCTCCCTGTAGTGGTGAAACTTTGGCTGTTGCTCCTGCACCTTGCACCCCCCCTCCCCCTAGGGCATAGTACTTTCCACTTAAACCTCCGCTGATATGAAATAATTGAGTTTACTTCAACAGTTAAATTAGTGGAGTTATACTAATGTGAAACGTGTGGTAACAGAATCAGGATTCAGCTTTTTAATGGTGACCATTGTACTTATGTCCTATGACTAATATATTAACAAAACTCATTTTTGAGTTTTACAGAACCAGAAAGCTGTGATGATTTCTAATGATTGACAGAAATTTTCACATGAGTGAAAGGTCCAGCTGGTCAAGTACAGTTTTAATAGACCTTAAACCATGCTCCATTATAGTGGGTGCCAAAAAGAAGTGCTATTGTTACATATTGAGATGTTACTTTAAGAGAAGTAGGCATAGTTCATTTATCACTAATCATTAGAGTCCCAGGTGATGTATTTGAAGCTACAGTTTAGATACTTGCTTGTCGGTCCTCGATAAAGGACCAGCAAACAGCTCAGTTGATGGTGGGGGGAATTACATAATACTCAGGGTTCATGGAATGGAAACTCTCCACATCTATGGTGGGACTATGGGTAGTGACTCATGAAGAAGACATTAATTTACAAGGACCAGGCAAGACCTGGTTAATTTATTTGACTTGTGTGAAAGTATTTTGATTTAGAAGAGTAAACCAACCATAGTAGGAAGAGACTGACATTCGGCTAGCATTGAACATTATATTTGGTGCGCTTGCCAAGGTGTTTGTACTTTATTTTATAATGATCATTTGTGGTTTTGATTAGCTTTACTGATCCATAGAAAAAGCTCCTGAGAACAAATATGTGCAGACTTGCTGTCCTGAAAGGTTTATAACTTAGCTGAACTTGATAACAAAGGGAGTGGATAAGGGCCAAGTAACAATAATAAGATCATATGGTCATGAGAGCAGGTAGAAAGTAGGGACATTAGTTAGTCTGACAAATGCCCTAATTGGTTAGAGACTAACTCAAATTCTTACCTAGTTACCAGGCCTTGCTACAAACCAAGAGTCCAACTGTGCAGGATATCATCACTGGACTAAAATATAACACGAAGGCTTCATTCCCCTGCTCCTCTACTAACATTATATATGACATCACCTGATTACAGTGCTCTTCTGCACTGGCCAGTTGGAGCAATCCCTATGTAAAACAATGAATGGACACCAATTTGACATCAATTCCAGAAACACACAAAAGCCCATGGAGAACAATTTAACCATCCTGAACATTACATCGCTGACCTCAGAGTAGCTGTCCTTAAACAAAAGAGCATTTAAAACCAACTTGAACACAACATTAAGGAATTAGAAATCATACACAGATTAGACTGTGTTAAACAGTCTCAACAAAGACAACAGATTCTTATTCTATTACCTAGAATAGCTAGTAACTCCAGCTGTTTATTTCTATGTCCCTCAGTGTACTGTATCTTCTCCCATACCACATGTTCCCCATATAAAACACTCACCTTGTTTTTGGAAGGCAGAATGTAGAAAAAAAGGGATTTTCCCACAGTCATGGCCAGCTGTGCTACACAAAGGGTAACCATTCTGGAAACACAGAGGGTCCAGGAAGTACAGCACCCCAAGCAACCATCTGGGTGAGGCAGCAAGAACGTTCTGGTGTAGCATGACCAGAGCAGATCCGTGGAAGATGTAGTGGTGAAACTGCATCCTACCTTTGATTCCTAATCCACCCAAACTTTAAAACCAACTGCTGTGAGGGAAGGGGCGGGTGAGGGAGTTAATTGACTTACTGGCTCATTAAAATCAATCTGAGTCCTGCTAATTTCACTCCAAATGTGTTAATGATCCTCACTCCTTCTCAATGGTCTTGATGTTCCACTATTCAAACTATCCTTTCTTCTACAATTCTGCTGTCTGTTAGCCATTCCTAATATTGTCTCCCTTCTATCTCACAGCCTTGCAATCTGTTTTTAGCTCCATCTAATATTATCACACCTGAATTAAGGTTTTAAACTCAGAAGTAGAAATAACTGATAGAAATTACTCAGGTGTAGAAATATCTGACAGGATGCACTGTTGAGATGCTCAAGATGACTTGATTTTGTTTTATGAATTTGAATAAGAGATGTACATTTAACTATAATGACTACAGGACTAATGGAACAATATCTGTTGACTATTTTGACTATTATTTTGCCTAGTTTGTTGTGTTTTTTAAACTGAATATGATAATCTAGAAATTTTGTACACATTCCAATAAAGTTATATTTGGATTTGCTTTGTTCTTGAATTGAATAATACAGAGCTAGCTCTGTACCATATTAGTAAAACTTCTGGTTTCTTTTTATCTGAAGAAAAATAAATGTTATGTTATATGTGATGATGCACCATTCCATATGTACCAACCTTTTCAAAATCCTAGATCTGCCTATGGACACGACAATAACAAGGCTAGGTGCTAGTAAGATTGTTACTTCTGTCTTGTAATTAGTTTTTCATATAAGTTCACTGCAAATAATAGCTTTGTTAGCCTCATCATGATACTACAGGTTGCATTCAGTATCTCACTTAGCCTCAGTCAGCTCAGTGGCTCTTCAGCCAAAAAGCTACTGCCTCACCAAAAGCTGTGAGAGGGATAACATTGGACTCCACCCCTGCTTTTTGCAGCCCCAAAGAAAGTGGCCATATTGGCAGCCAGGATTCAGTGTCTGGTTTTTTTTTTAATTCCATCTACTTCTATTCCAGCAGGGAAAAAAAAATCAGCCTCGTCATTAAAGATATGCAGCACAGATTTAGAGGACTGATTTAGTGGGAAAAAGAGAAGATCAATGGGAACAGGGCCATCATAGTGGTGGCTCTGTCCCAGACCAGGGGTCTTCCCCCTGTTTGGACTCTTGATCAGCTGATTGGTGGAACCAGGCAGAAGATGGCTTTGGGGGCTGCCATCCTAAGTGTCAGGTTGCTTGCCAGTGGGGATCTTTAAAGGGAAGGCAGTCAGCCAGAACCCAGGTCTGGGTAGACAGAGCTAGAGCCCAGAGCACTTCCCTGCCAGCCCTTTAAACATCCAGGTGGTGCCTCCCTTCCAACCTATTGAGCATCTATTAAAGGGAGGCACTTTAAAAATTCCTAGCACCAAGGCAAGTGAATGGAACAGTCCAACCCCTCCAACCTTTTTAACCCTCCCTTTTCCTCTCTCAACAATGCTGCCTCTCCCTTTCCTTTGTATTTCCAGGAACTGCAGGAACAGTTCTGGTTGGGTGGCTAGGATGACGGGTCTCCCTGCAATCATTGACAAGAGCTGATGGGAGTTTGTATTTCCCCAATCAGCTCTTGCAGCAGCTTGCAGAGATCCCCATTCACCCTCACCTCTGAGCAAGTGTCTCACAGGGACTGATTAAGGGAGGAGCCTGCAGGGTCACGAGGTTTACAGGTTTGCAAGACAGAAAAGTAATAGATTAATGAGATTTTATATTAAATGTGTATTGTTTTACTTTAAAAAATTGTCCCAGTGCAGGACTATTACTGAAGTAGTGAGTGGAAAAGTGGGGAACAATGACTCCTTGGTGGACAGCTAATGGGAGCACTGCTCCATGCTTGACTGTCTCTGGGAACTCCGGGAGGTGGGAGGTCAGCTCACTAACTCTCTCAGTTGTTAAGCAGCAGCAACACAAGTTCACATGTTGCTTTTTTTTCCTACTCAAGTATGTGGGTGGTTTAAAATCTGGGCACGGATGTTTGTGCAACATTTCTGCTGTGTGACACAATTCAACAGTGCCTGTGTAACTGGGCCCAGCCCCATCACTGTGGGAAGGAGCATGTCTGAGCTGCCTCCAGCCCAGGACAGCTTTCCCCTCTCATCCCTGAGACAGATGCAGCTGTGCCACAGTTGCACAGACCAGCCAGAAGCATGGGTGGTGGGCACAGCTACAACAAGCAACCCCCACTGGCAAAGGGACCCAAGCTGTGGGCAATTGGAAGCCTGGCCACCTAGCCAGGGCAGAAGGGCCTGCCCTTGCAGGCACGGGGAAGTAATTGCAGCCAGGATTGGCTGCATGAGGACCACTTTCTGGTGAAAAGCAGACCTCCACAGAGATGGATGTGTGGATGGTGTAATCCCTTTGCAGGCTTCCCCTTATCTCAGATAGTCATCTTGAGCATCTTGGCAATACCTCCAGTCAATTATTTCTACACCTGGGTTATTTCTGCCTTCAGTTATTTGTACATCTGAGTTGAAAGCCTTAATTCAGATGTAATAAGTCAGGGAGCTCTGCCACCAGCCTGTGCCCAGATCTGGGCTGCTGAGAGCACCAGACTCACCATACAGAGAGTAGATGGCAGGGACTACAAATAGCAAGCACAATGCTAAGTGCAACCTCTTTTTTATTTATCATTACTATTGATTTGAATTAATGGTTATGGATTCTGGGTGGGGAGCCTAGGGCCTGGGGAAAAGCTTGCAATTTTAGGGGCAAGTCTCAGGCCAGTTGCCTGGGGAAGCCAAGGGGTAGTGCTATACCTAAACCCATGCGCAGTAAAGCCCCTCTGAGGCTGTGACTGCCCGGACAGCTCACAACCTCTTATGTGACAAAAATAATGTCTAGAGCCCCCTGCCCTATCTTCTTCCCAAATTCAGACTAACATGGTTATCTAACCCTATGATCGTGATAAAACGAGCATAGAGCTCGGTTAGGATTAGAAATAGAAAGAGAGACCAAATGTCATCTCAAGAAAAATCGAGGGTGGTGACTGATTTCACAGTCCTACTAATGCAAACTGTCCCTTGATTTCAATGTGTGTTTTATAGGAGGGAGTGAAAAGAAGGCCCATATTTGCAAAAATGAGGGTTTTCTAGCTGCAGTTCATTATAAAATTAGTACAAGATATCAAATTAATTTCATATTAATTCATATAAACCCTTCAGAGATTGCCTGCATTTCTTCTTTCACATTTACTTTAATATGATGACATAAAGGAAGATTGTGATATCTCTCATAGGTGCTGACTTTTATTTTTTCTGGGGTGTGGGGGGTAAGATGATGGACATGTGGAAAGTTTTAAGCATCTCAGGTGACAGTCCTCTTCCCAAGGGAGGCCAGGGCCCTGGGGCCCCCACGTACTTGACTCCTCTGGTATCTCCTATTTAAATGTACAGGAATTCCTATCCAAGCTATTCATAAACAGCTAAAGTAAGAGACCTTTGCCATGTACTCCATCAGCAAAGCTCCTGTTAAATGCAATTAATTTATCATCTTTACGGTCCTAAATTTGCAATAAAAACTCTGTTCTCTATTAAAACATTGTCATTGTGGATGCTTTCTTGGATAGTCCCATGCAGTATTTTACTGCTTATTAACAATTAAAGACAAACATAAATTACTTAGGCTTCTGATGCTTTTACCAGGGCAGAAGAACAGAAGAGTATGCAATGTTTTTTGTATCTCATTATAAAATACAGTCTGGGGTCTCAAATATTTTTCATTGAGAATGAAGTCATCATTCTGTTGCCTACCATTACACATATATAGTTTTTGCTCAGACAGATAACAGTCTCTTAGATGATAAGTTATTTCTACTGAATATAGTTTAAAAAATCATTAAGACATAATATTGTTATTTTTTTCACTCTGACTTTTGCCTTTTAATTAGAAATGGGTTAGAAGTAAATTGCTAATTCATCCATCTTTCCCTGGGTATTAACAGCTTACAACACTTGTTTGGCTAATGTTATGAAACCGCCCCCTTTTAATCTTCAGTATTGCTTTACATTATATTCCCATTATTGCTTGCAAGGCTACTTAAGCAAACAGAAGCCATTAGTAGTTTCGTATTCCATGAATTTTTTGCAGTTAATTGTCCAACCTTGTATTTCTGTGGGATTTCATAGATTTCATAGATGTTAGGGCTGGAAGGGACCTTATGAGAGATCTTTGAGTCCAGCCCCCTGACCAAAGGGCAGGAAGTCAGCTGGGGTCAGATGACCTGTGCAAGATAATCATCTAAATGCTTCTTTAACGTGTCCAGAGTAGGTGCTTGCACCACTTCTAGGGGGAGTCTGTTCAGACTCTGGAGACTTGGACGGTAAAGAAGGTTTTCCTTATGTCCAGTCTAAAACAGTCTTCCAGCAGTTTGTGACCATTGGCCCTTATCTTCCCTTGGGGTGCCCTGGTGAACAGATGTTCTCCCAGATCCTCATTCACACCCCTGGTTGCCACCAAGTCCCCCCTGAGCCTACACTTTTCCAAGCTGAAGAGTCCCATGCGCCTCAGCCTCTCCTCATAAGACCTGCTCTCTTGACCTCTAATCATGCGTGTGGCTCTCCTCTGGATAGGACCAGAGGGAAAGGAAATAAAGTAGACACCGCCTCAAGCCACACACACATCTTGCCACCAAGACCAGAGAAATGGACAACCCATTCAGCAGTGCAGAGACATACCTGGGCACCCACGGCAAAGTGGAAGCAACAAGTTCATGATTGTAAATATGCAGCTGCCAGGAGCATTTTTTTACTCTAATCACCCCCTACCTCTCCAGTTGGTGCCCAGGACAGTTGTCCCTATCACTTCCCCCACCCACGCACACGTTATGCCACTGCACCCATTTCTTGGGCTCCTTCTGGAGACTTTGGGCCTTGTAAAAATTGTAAGGCTGTACCTTGGATGGGATTTAAACACATAAAACATATTATAGTTTTAGTTGCAATGTAAGATAAGAATTACTGGGGGTTTAAAATTCCACCTAAAATCTGAACATTAATCAAATCCAAATTTTAGAAAGTGGTAGCATGGACAGGTTCATTGCCTATCAAAAGAACATTTAAGAGGTCATCGTCTCTTAGACCGTATCTTGGAGCAAGAAAGGATGTTTAGGAATGGCATGTCTTGTCTGACTTCTTCCTGTGCTGAAACTGGATCATTTCCATCTGAATGTCTAATTCTAGTTTCCAGCAGTTTTGCGTGACAGTAGAGACTCTTGCTTTAGACTGGAAAAATCAAGTCATCCCTTAAAATGGGGGGGAAAAATTAATTTGAATAAAATTGCTTCCCTATGACATAGTCAAAGGCATGTGATCGGATGTATCTGGCAACACAGAAAAGGAACTGTAGCCCCTAGAATTATATGCCCTTGTGTCTACTTGGACCAGGAGAATTTGTATCTGGGATACATCAATAGCAAATTTTTCCCCATTTTCTGCTAAACCACATTAGCTATGCTTGCTATTATACTTAATGGAGGAAAAAAGAGGAAATATAACTGAGCTGTTAGCTATGTCCTACTTGTCTTAAATCAGGAGACTATTTCTGAAAATGAAATTGTATTCATTAAGCAGTCTCAGTATCATGCACCCTGTTTGACCTTAATTTACTTGTTGCACAGATAACAGAAAACTACTGTAGTTCCATGACATTTTTAGCAGCCGTCTGCATATAGCATGGGGATTTCTAATGCATGTTTTTGGATGAAATAATCCCAGTCAACAGCTATTTTCACTTGCAGTATTTTGTATACCATGCACTAACATCATTTAAATTTTGTTCAAAATGTCATTGCCCAGTTAATTTGCCTAAGTCAGCCAGATACTAAAAAAGTTTCATTTTCTTTTGGGTTCGTTTTTATAAGCAGGAACACCTTCCACTTACATGTGGCTTTTGAGGACAAGTGATTCTGTAGAATTTTCAGTCTCAGCAAATGCTTTTCCTGCTGGTTTAATATAGGTTGAAAAGCTACTCAGCAAGTTAGAGATGTTTCAGCCCCCATTGCAGTCAGTAAAATCACCATCTTTTCCCCATCAGTTACAGTACTAACAATTATACACTGTTCTCAGGAGCCTGTGTTCTACTGAGCTATTGGAAAGTTGAATTTCCAAACTGCCAGATATTTTAACACCTTTTAAATTTTTTTTTTTTTCTCCAAACGAGCTTGTTGCTAACAACTTTGTGTTGCAGGCTGCAGATTCCTTTCAAGTTTCACTAGGCCTCAGCATTCACACACTATTTCACTCTGTGGATTAGGATACCTTGACTGTTATTGCATATTTTGTCTTGTGACAACACATATGAGAAAAAGAAACCATATGTGCCCTGTGGGCTCCAAATAGCCATGTTTACCAACCAGCATAGGAAGCCTGGTAATGTGCCCACACCTAGATATGCAGCTCTGGTACAATTTTGGTCTACAAAGTGGAAATCATGTTTAGGACCACTAGAAGGCTCAGGAACTATTTGAAGGGACCTTAGGCAGCTCCTATATGGTATGTGAAGATTTATTTACCAGGAGGTTTGTAATTTAAAACTCTCTGTATGAGATCTAAAGCAATATGTCTTTCTTGTGCTGAAGCCCATGCAATTATCCATGACATAGATGGTTCTAGAGGTCAAAAGAAAATTGAGAGGTTAGAAAGGTGCTAAATACAGAGAAAAGTAAATCATTACAAGTATTGTAAATCTTTTGTAAAGGATTAAAATGAATAAGTAACACTAAGAGGAGATTACTATGGAGTCAGAACAGTGATTAGAGCCGAGTAAGAAGAGACTTACACACTGGTATAGTCTCAAGATCGTGTACCAGCATGGAAAAATCTTTGTATCAAAGAGTTAAACTATCCAGTTCATAGAACTAGTTGCCGCACATTGCTTTGATACATATTTTGCAACAGTTTGATCACCCACCTATAGCCTCATCTGGATTCCAGGCTTTCCTGTGGAATCCTAGAGGCCCACAGCAGCCCTAAACTATCAAAACAATAGACCTGTTTGTCCTTGGTCTTTGGTCACAATTTCTTGGTCACAAGCTCCATTCAAGCTTTACTTATGGTTGTTCCCTAAAATGTCTCAGGGGTAGTCCCTAACAAAAGTAATACAGTTTAATGGGACTGAGAAAAAAAGAAGAGTGGCTTGGGTTATGTCTTGAGTACATCCAGTTCTTGAAACAGGTTTGTGAATATTTTTTTCCTTAAAAGTTGAAGTTTAAGTGTAAAGAAGACTTGAGTAGTAAATGACTTCCCCATCCAGAAAAAAAGGTTTTAGGTATTTGAAAAATGTTTCCCATTCCACATTAGGTCAAAATAGAGGCTTTTCTAAATTTTTTAATGAGAAATGTGACAGGGAAAGGAGGAGAGAGAGGGAAGAATATATCAATCTGATCTTGAAAAGCTAATAGCATAGTAGCACTTAAATGAGACTTGGGACTTGGTGAATACCTGGGTTCAAGTCTCTGATCTGAATCTCCACAATTGCCTTTGTTCTTCATTTCGCAACACAATGCCCTGATCACTGGCTTATTGACTATACTGTGGTATGTACACCATTGAAGTTGATACTTTTTCACAAAAAAAACCGTTTTGGCCATTAGGACTATTTCAATGAAAAACTATTTCATAAAAAATTCTCAGCCAGCTCTATTTTTCATTATTATAGTATCCATTTAATGAGATATATGTCTGATTGTTTTAATTACAATTAAGACAGTCATGGCATCTGGAAAACGTGGGAACCTTCTGATGACATGCTGGAGATGTATAAGAGTGGTGACTTTGGTAAAGAAAAAAATAAAATCATTTATAGCTTCTGGTACATACCTAGATCTTAAAGTACTCATGACCTTTGTATAAAGAGGTAAGCAATCATGATTGTTCACTGAAAGACGTAATCATTAATGAAGCCTGTAACAGGCAAAGTCCATTCTAAAGGCAGGAGAGAAATCGTTAACTTGAAAGCTGACTTTATAGACCACACACTTTGATATCAAATGTATCCTGTACACTGGGATTTTTCCTTTTTTTTACTAGCCTAGTTAATAATTCTTTATTAAGAATGAACTTAAAATGTTCACTTTGGAACCAAAAGAAGTCTATTTTTAATCAATTTTCACAGCACAATAGCATGAACCTAAATTCCAAGAATGCAGCTGAAAACCCCCCCTCCAAAAAGTGCACATTAGGGTTTATTCTAAGAAGTAATTGCGGTTTATTAATGAAAAATGTGTGTGCATGTGTCAGGGGATTCAATCTTGTATCTAGACACTTTACCTGTCCATGGTATTTATCTACCCCTTAGTATACTGCAAATATAGTTAAATAAAAATAAGATAAATATATATAGTACAGAGATAGCAGCTGGTCTTTATATCAGTAAAAAATAAATATGCTTGGAGATAAATTATACAATAATTTACACTTTCTCTTGCTCATAAGGAGAGTCCATTGATGTTTTATTACTTTCTCCACTGTAAATAGATGGTCTGTTTGTCTGTCAATGAGTCAATTTGCTTTTAGAGTGTTAAATCAGATTTATTGTGTGCTCAACACATGGGTTAGAACGAAATACATAGTTCTATGATATGATTAAGTTTGGTATTTAATTTAAAAACTGGTCAATAATGAAGCAAGGGCCAAAGCAAATTTCTGGATTCAGATGCTAAATTGGGGAGGCTAAAGGTTTTTCAAAGTGTGCAACGGAAGAATGTATATCTCATTTTAGCAGTGATTTAGGTATCTAGCAGTCATCATTTTTCAATGGGACATTAGAATCTTAAGTCTCACTTTTCAATATTTTTTCCAAGAGAGACACAATGACCACACATTTGACACTTACCTGACACACGCATAACCTTTAATTCATTAAGTCTCATAGCTCTCTTGTTTGAGTAAAAACACTAACCCTACCTATGACAAAGTACCAAATCTGGTCCATGGAGCAGATTATGAAATTGTTACTCCTGACAATTAAAAATAATAATTCTCCTAAGTAATTCTGCTGAGAGGACTGGGAGTATATCTTGCTGCATGGTTTATAATTTGGACAATTTGTAATTTGGACACAAATATATTCATCAAAGGTAGTGTTTAGAAATTAAAGATGATTATTGCAGAAAAACAAATGGCCAAATCTCCATCTGATCCCAGGGAAATGCAGCTGTTACCTCCCAGTCTGGCCACACAGTCAGAACTGCTCTCTGCACCCCCATGTGTGGGTCCCTTAGAAACTTCACCGTAGCCACAGTGCCATTCACTGCCCTTTCTGCATTGTCCTTTCCACCTCAAGTTCTCTGTTCTGTCCTGTTATTCCACATATCCTATCTCCCACCCCATTGTGCCTGAAATGCCAAAAGACTCCACCTCATCAGACACCACCATACCCCACCAAGTCCTACCCTGTCCACTTGTTGCCCCCATGACCCACTTCACCCTGCACTGAGTTATCCTCATCATGCCTCAGTCCACTCAAACTCCATTGAGCCCTCCCCTGTGTCTCTGAGCATTCAAACTTTACTACAGCCCCTCACCTACCTTGGGCCACCTTGCACACCATCCCTTTTGAACCCAACCTCCCTTACAGACCCTATTTCACTCCCACAGCACTCCTCCATCTGCTGAGACCCAAACCCATCTTTTACTTTCCCACTTCCAAAATGCTCCAGCACCTCCACACTCCTCTATCTCATCTATTCCCTCAAGGCCCCTGGCAAACCCTTTGCCTCAGAAACCCTCTCAAACTGTTTCGTCCAACCCTCATTGCTGCCCTCTTCCACACTACTCCCCCTCCCCACAACTTGCCCACAGCTGGCCTCCACTTCCTTCCACCCTCCACAAAAAAATAAATGGTTGGGGGAAGGCAAGGACCCACTTCAGCCTTTGGTACCACCCCTATCCCAGGGAGACCAACCACTCTGGATCTGCCCATGCCTGGCCTTAATCCACCCTGGTTGTGCCACCAGTTCAGCCTGCCACAGCCAGCATCATATGTTGCAATTCATAATTCAGGAAAAGAGTCACTGCAGTAACTTCACCTCATCTTTACAGCTCCCTCCTGCAACTTCCACTGCACACCTCAGCCTGCTTTTAACTCTGGACCTCCCTGTCTCTGATTTGTTATGGGTTCAAATCCCTGAGGAAGAAAATCCCACAATACAGATTCCTAGGTAACAGCACATGTTTACTGGACATGCTGGGGAGTGAGCATAGAACCATTATCAGGAGTAGACAGGATAATTGCGGAAGAAAGGATAATTGTGGAAGAAAAGCTAGCTTGATTAGAGGAAGATCGAATGTTGTTAACACTTATGGAGTGAAGAGATCAGCAGAAATCAAGTCAGTTGACTCGTCCAGCTCTTTCTACCTGACCAGAAATGTGGCTATCCCTGCCCAGCAGTTTGTTTCCGTGCACACGC
>NW_005841965.1:770670-788043 GCF_000455745.1 Alligator sinensis
GTGCAACTGTACCCCAAAACCTATCCCTGTGTCTCCCCTGCCAGACACTGTCCATTTGTCCTGGAATTTCAATTTTAACACTGAGCGGTTGCGACCCTATTGAATACACAAGTTCAATTGTTCTTGGAAAGAGTCTCCTGATGCACTGCTTGAATTGGTTAGTACATGATGATTCTGCTTCATTTAGGATAAAAACAGGTTAAGTAATAATGTGTTCTCTAGATTCAGCATTTTACAGATGAACTCTGAGATGAGGGCACCCCACATGCTTTCTTCCAGTCATTGCACTGGCTGTTTCCATGAGCTTGCATATAAGCTTCACAGTTATTAACATTATTGTTCTCTGGGATAAAATAAAGTGTCCTGGTAACTACAGCTATTTCTCTATCCCCAGAACTTTCAGTTCTCATATTATCAGTATAGAGAAGCTATTCAAAGCATACCACCTTGGGAAGAAATCCACCAGAATATTTTAACCCTTTGCTGATCCTCTGCTAGACTAGATAGGGTAGCATGGGGATATTATCTACTGAAGCATTAAACTCATTAGTGGGGGGCAAATCTCCTCCTACCCAAGAAAGCCAAAGTAAATGAGCTTATCACAGAGAGGGCTGGTGAGAAGGAACCCTGCAGCACTGGAGCCTCTCCATTTATATTAGCTATTCCTTTAGATGTTTGCAAATCAATATTTTAATGATATGCTGAAGTATCTTTCCAACTAATACAGCTAGTTTGTAATTACTGGGATCCTCCTTTCTCCCCCTTTTTAAAAGACGTTTGCTCTATTTCATAATGGGTGATTAATATTTTTCTTGAATAAATGGGAAGTAATACATGCCCCAATTCATGCTTGACAGCAAGGGAAATCTTTGGATTCTATAACTTAAATTTAATTTCTGAATTAAGTTGATTCTAAACTATCTAGCTTCTCTGGTGGTGGAGAGCAGGAGGGGAGGAGAGGGAATGTCAGTTATAGTTAATAGTTCAATAATATATATACAGCTGTAATTCAGAACATGAGTAGGACTTTATTCAGCAAAAGGGACACAAGTGATGCATTTAACAAAATAAATACCACTTAAGAACACTGAGATGTCAGTGCCCCATATGGTACCAAGAACCCACTGTGTATGAGGACAGTGGGCACTCTCTGCTTTCTGTGGCCTAAGAAGCTGTGCAGAGCATCACAGTCATTATAGCTGGCTTCTGTTGTATGGATCCAGGAATAGTCTGATTGGATCCTGGGATACATGGAATAGAAATATGCCAGCAAAATTCCTTCCTGAGGATTCTAGTTTGTTGCAGCCTTTCCTATTCAAGTAGAACTTGCTGCCTCTGCATCTTTAGCATGAAGAGCCTGCATATAACTTCACCAAATCCAGGTTTGGTGATAACTTCACCAAATCTCTTCCCACAAGGAAGAGAAAGCTTTATGTTTCTTACCTGCCTCCATGATTGGTGCGCATGTCACGTGGTGGGGACAAAAACACAAGTGGACAACTGGAGAACTTGACTGTTCATTCAATTGGCATGGCAGTGAAGCTGTCACCAAAGAAAGAGATGGGAGGAAATTAAGGTAAAATGTCTTAAGAGGGCCTACAGGAATTGTCATATTCAGTACATTAGTTGATTTTGTTGGCACCCTACTTCCAGTCTTGGCCAGTTGAGAAAAGTTGAAAAACAGGAAAAAATGTCCTGATGTTTTCCAGAAATGACAAGCTCACTGGAAAAGATGCCATGATTATTTTGTATGACTTGCTTAGCTTGTGTAGCTGTAACATTTCTTAATTTTCATTACTCACATTTCAGGACACAAAACCCAAGATAATATGATCACCTTTCATTAACTCAGGTACTTCAACTAAATACCCTCTTATTTCATTCTTTTCAAAGGCTTAATGTTTCTAGGTCTTGTATGCTCCTCCTTTAAAAAAAACAAACACACACTAACATATATTTAAACATGATCTCATTTGGATATTTCCCATTCTACTAGGTCTTCTTGGACCAAATAAAAATTGTTTAGAAAATATCGTGTCATAGTGGCAAAGGATCACACAGCACATTCCTTTTTTTTTTTTTTTCTAAAAATGCATTAGTAGCTTTATTAGAGTACAGGCTTATCCCTGAAGCTACTTCATCTCACTCCTGGCTTCCTGGTAGACTTCTGACTAAAATCTTTCCCACCCCCTTCAGCCTGGTTTTCTTTAATAGAGGTAAAGAAACAAGGTTATATTCGTTGCAACCAATTTCTACATAATGAGCAGAAGACCCTGGGAGTTCCCAGATCACATAAGCCATAATTGTCCTGAATTATAAACTGTTTAGTGTTTAGGGACTGCTCTAACTTCTAGTATATGGACAAAGGAAGGATTGAAATATCAATAAACACAGCAAGTATCCTTTTAAAAAGCCTTCTCTCCCCTCACTAACATAAAGGTAGGAAGGGGTTTCATAGTTTCATAGTTGGTAGGGTTGGAAGGGACCTGAGCAGATCATCAAGTCCGACCCCCTGCCATGGGCAGGAAAGAATCCTGGGGTCAAATGACCCCAGCCAGGTATTCATACAGCCTCCTCTTAAAGACCTCCAGGGTAGGAACCAGCACCACTTCTCTTGGAAGTTGGTTCCAGATCCTACCCGCCCTGACAGTGAAGTAGCGCCTCCTGATATCTAGTCTAAATCTACCCTCTTTCAGCTTGTGACCATTATTTCTTGTCACTCCTGGTAGTGCTCGGGGGAACAGGGACTCCCCCAATGCTTGCTGGTTCCCCCCTGACTAGTTTGTAAATGGCCACTAGATCCCCCCTCAGCCTTTTCTTGTGGAGGTTGAACAGGTTCAGGTCCTGTAGCCTCTTCTCATATGGCCTGCCCTGCTGCCTCCTGATCATGCAGATGGCCCTCCTCTGGACCCTCTCCATGCTGTCCACATCCCTTCTGAAGTGCGGTGCCCAGAACTGGACACAATACTCCAACTGTGGCCTGACCAGTGTCGCATAGAGGGGGAGGATCACCTCCTTGGACCTGCTTGAGATGCATCTGTGGATGCATGACAAGGTACGGTTGGCCTTCCTGACCGTATCCCCACACTGTCGTTCCATGTTCATAGTGGCCTCAATAATGACTCCAAGATCCTTCTCTGCCTCTGTACTGATAAGAAGGGAGTTCCCCAGCCTATAGGACTGCTGCTGGTTCTTCCTCCCCAGGTGCAGTACCCTGCACTTGTCAGTATCGAAACCCATCCTGTTCTCATCGGCCCACCCCTGTAGCCTGTCCAGATCAGATTGCAGCCTATTCCTTCCTTCTAGCATGCCCACTTCACCCCACATCTTAGTGTCATCTGCAAATTTGAACCCCTTTGCATTTTACCCCTTTGTCCAAGTCGCTGATGAAGATGTTGAACAGTGCGGGCCCGAGGACCGAGCCCTGCAGAACCCCACTGTCCACATCCCTCCAGGTCGAATAGGTCCCGTCCAACCCCACTCTCTGGGTGTGGCCCTCCAGCCAGTTAGTGACCCATCTGGCTGTGTAGGCATCAACACCACAGTCTCTTAGTTTTGTAAAGAGAATGGGGCAAGAGACCGTGTTGAAGGCCTTCCTAAAGTCCATTTATTTTGGGGTCTGTCAGAATAAACCACCCAAGCATGGCACCAGGTCATTAGCTTCTGCCAGAATATGATGCCTTTAGTCCACCTTAATAAACAAAAAGGCTGACACAGAAATATCACTGTTCTTAAGTGACGTTTATTTTATTAAATGCATCACTTGTGTCTCTTTTGATGCATAAAGTCCTACTTACTTTCCAAATTGCTGCTGTATATATATTACAGAACTATCAACTATAACTGACATTCCCCTATCCCAGAAGCTGGATAGTTTAGAATAATCAACTTAATTCAGAAATTAAATTAATTAAATTTAAGTTGTAGAATCCAAAAATTTCCCTTGCTGTGTGGCATGAGATAGGGCATGTATTACTTTCCATTTATTCAAGAAAAATGTTAATCACCCATTATGAAATATAGAAAACTGTTTTTAAAAAGGAGGGGAAAGGAGGATCCTGGTAATTAAAAACTATCTCTATTAGTTGGAAAGATACTGCAGCATACCATTAAAATATTGATTTGTAAGCTTCTAGGTGATAAGAAGTAGATAAAGAATAGTTAATATGATTGTGTCAAGAGTAAGTCATAGCTAACCAACCTGACTTTATTCTACAACAAAGTGATAGGCTTATTGAGATGGAGAGATCACTGGGTGTGACATAACTGAATGGATAATTGTGCTCAAAGAGTAATCATAAACATCTGTACATCAACTTTGATAGTAGCATCAAGTGCGATTCCCCAGGGATCTATACTGTGTTCAGTATGCAATTATATCTTTGTTAATGAATCTGGAGGATGGAATTGAGTATGCACTTAGTCGAATTGTAGATGGCATCAAGTTGATGGAAGTAGCTCAAGAAGTAGGATATAAAATGACTTTGATAAACTGGTAAAATAGTCTGAGATAAATAGGGTGAAATTCAATAAAGGCAACTGCAAAATCCTTAGAAAGGAACAATCAAATAAGCAATTGCAAAATGGGTAATGGTTGGCTAGGCTGAATTTTTGTAGAAAGGAACCTGTAGTGGACTTACAGTAGACTGTTACAGCTTAATGTGAATCAGCAGTATGATATTTATGCAATAAAGGCTAATATCATATCATATATAAAAATAATAATAATAATAATAATCAAGTCACAAGGAACAGTTTTTTTCTTTCTATTCAGCCCCACAAGGTCTCATTTGGATTGCTGCATCTGGTTTTGGCACTGCAAGAAAGACATTTACAAACTGGAAAGAGCTCAGAGGAGAACAACAGTGATGAGTGGAGAGGTTCAAACAACAGGATATAAGAGTAAAGGTTGGAAGAACCGAGAGTACTTAGTAAGGGGATATGAAGACTGAAGGGGATTTGATGCAGTTTTCAAGCACAAGAAGGATTCTTATACAGAAAGTGGTGATCATTTTTTCTCAGTGCTCATGAAGGACAAGATATAAGGTATTGCTGCAATAAGTGAGATTTAGGTTGGATATTCACAAGATTTTTCTGCCTGTGAGTTTGATCAGCTCTGACTCAGATTATCTAGAGATGCTGTGGAATATCCATCCTTGTGAGGTTTTAAGACTAAGTAAAACAGACAGTGGACCTCAGTTAGTTAGGCCAGCAGTGGCCAACCTGTGGCATAGGTACCACAATTGACACAGACAGGATCTGTGTGGCACATGTCAGATTGGGAAGAGAGCAGGAAGCAAAAAGCAAAGTAACAGATTAGGCAGGGGAAGGAGATCAGAGTGGTGCTTGGAGAGGGCGAGAGGCTAATTTGTGAAACACCTTCAAAAAGGGTTGGTGCAAGGGGCAGATCCAGGGGGTATACTTGTGCACTTTCATCCCCCATTTAATTCCTGCTCCACCCAAAGTTGAAAACCAACTGCCTGGCAGTGGCAGCAACATTTCTAGTCAGGCAGTGCTGAGGGAGTCAGCTGACTTCAGGGTTCATCATCTACCAGATTCCTTCTAAACTCTTCATTCCACAGGTGTTAATGGCCTCTCTCTTCTTTATAATGCCCTTGATGTTCTACCAGTCAAGTTATTCTTTTTTTGGAATTCTGCTTTTTGTAAGCTGCTCCTGGTAATGAAGCTCCTACTTCACAGCCCTGCAGTTTGTTCAAAACTCATTCCAATAAAGTTTTTGCTTCAATGTTGAACTAAATAGTATAGTAAAGCTCATAGTATAGTAACATATTATAGTAAAGCTCCTAGTTTATTTTTCATTCGAGAAAAATGTGTGTTGTTTTATATGTGATGATGCACGATTTGCAAAATTCTAGATCTGTTCATGGTTGGCCCTCACTGATCATTTTGCCTTCAGTAAGGAGCTGGACAGGATGGGCTTCCTGAAGTTACTTTCCAGCCCAATTTCTCTATAAATTCCATAACTATGGTAGTCCAACAATAGTAGATCCTTCTGGAGATTCTTTCAATATTCCCATTTTTATTCACCTAAAGAAGGTCAGTGTCATCACTTGTCCTCTATCTGTTCAAATTTCACTCTCAGATTGTAAAATGAGATTTAAGCCTACCTCATAATTGAACTGTCATCCAGTGACTATTCAGCAGTCCCTGGGCTTTCCGGTGGAAAGTTAGTCACATTAGAAAAGCCTTCATCAGAATCATTCCTAAATTTCAGTTTTCTACAGAAATAAAGGACTGAATGGGCTTGATGATTGATTTCCTTCTTATCCTTAAAACTGATGGAATGAGGAAGCTTACATTAGAACTACCCAAGTACTTAAGAGAACTTGTGAAGGCTGCGATACACACACTTTTAACAAATAGTATAATTAAATGAGAGACAGGAGCAGACTTCAACAAATGCTAGAGCTTGTTAAAATCTTAACCAGCAAAATTATCAAGAGCTTAGTTAACAAAAGTTTAATTTTGCTCTGAGACTTACCAGTTTTTTGTAACATTATTCAGAAAAAGCTATAAATTTTTCACTCATGAATTAGAGCTCACTCTAAATGCAGATGGCACCACCCAGAATCACCTATGTACTGTAAATGACTATCAGGAAGTGTTTTCAAAGTCATTAGTATCATCTTGCAAATAGCAGTGTTAAATACAGTCTCTCCTTGTTTAAAACTTACCAAAGATTAAAGCTGTTTTTTCATTAACATTCTTTGTATCTCTCTTCCAAAATGTATATATTTATTAGATTTGTATACTGTCTTTTCCTTTGTTAGGGTCAGGGTAGCTTACTTTAAAAGGCAGAAAAGCAAGTGGAATAGAATATGGAACAAAAACTCCTTAAATAATATCTTAGTCTAGTTTGGCTTGCTATGTGCTCACCCAAATAGGAAAGACTTGCAACTTTCAAAAAAGGTGATTGAATACTTCAATAGATATCAAAACCAAAAATATGTTCACTAAGAAAGAGAAGTGATGCCAATTACAGAAATATCCACAACACGTTACCTTAGGATGCATTGTGACCTACAAGGGAATTTCAAGTATTGCAAAAGTGTTTGCAAAGTTTCAGCTGAATTATACCAAGTGGCTTTACTGGGAATTGAATGCAATTTGAAAACCATGCATTTCTCTATAAACAAAGCCCAGCAAATCTCCTTATTTCTTACTTAGGCAAACCTTTACTGAACATTGTGACATTAATTAGTCTTAAAGATCAAATGAGGGTCTATATCAGTTCCTAAAGTAGGGACTCTCTTTCTGGTGGTCATTGACCCCAAGAGGATCATGACTTCCTTCCCCTTTCCAATACTGCTAACTGGAGAACGGCTTTTTGGTTAGAACTTGCTTCAAGCGAAAGTCCCAGTATTGCAATAGAGATTCCAAGATGGAAAAAGCTGAGAAGTTACTGGCCTAGGTGACAGAATATAGGCAGACTGGATTATTTGATATAAAACATGCAAAGAAAAAAAAAGGAAAGGTATTACTTACTCTAATAATTATTTCAAAGAGTGTGAATAAGGCCAAATACTTTAGACATCTCACTGAATTTGATGCAAACAACAAATACCCCTAACCTGTGTGCTTCAGGGATTACATTGGACTGAACACTTAGCTTTAAAGCATGTGTACAGAAGACGAAAGGGAAAGTCAGCATCTGCAACAACATACTTCAAAATTTGGTCACCTCAAAGTGCAGAGTGAACCCAGTTAGATTATGAATCACTTCTACTGCCTTTTTGTTACTCCACTGCAGAGTATGAACATCCAGTATGGAAACAATCAGTTCACGCCAAGAAACTAGACCCAGTTCTAAACGACATCTGTCATGAAATAACAGGATGTCTAAGCCACAGTATCAAAGGACAACCTGTACTTACTGGCTGGCATTGCACCACCTGATATCAGAAGAAAGGAACCGAGCCAAAAAGAAAGACCATGGCAGATGGAAGACCCCAGACATGTACTCCATGGTCACACAATTGTAAGTAAATGGTTTAAACTGCAAACGAGTTTTATAACCAGTGATGTGCTATTGGACACAATGGCTGACAAGGCATGACTGAAGGTATGGAAAGAAGGATTACATGCAATCAGGTGCTCTGAAATGTACCTGGAACCCCAGAGGGGCTGGTTCACAGAGGGGCTGATTTAGATTGCCAAACATGGCAATGCCTAAATTGCCAGTGTATGCAAACTGGAAGATCAAAAACTAACTTGATCAAATACGGTTACTCTAATGACATGAATATATGTGTGTGTGGTGAATTGCAGACTATGGAGTGCCTGCTTATTTACTAAATCCTTAGTGAGACCTGTATAAAGGAGGACCTCACTACAGCAATGGAAAGAGCCATTGCTTTTGCACAATTCTGGAAAAAAATCTCTAGTTTATGGCAAGGACACGAGAGGAAGAAAATGACCTCATTTTATGAATTCATTATGAAAAGACAGCTAAGCTACATAAGTTGTTGGAAATTACACGTACATTTTTCCTTTTGGGCAGAAAGATTTCTGTTTAAAGGACTAAAATTCACGTTCACAGTAAGTGTTGTTAAGCTAATAGGGTTAGAACCATTAATTAGGATTTTTAGAGGCTAGACCCATTTCCAAGCAAAATCATTCCAAATAATTGGATTTGAAGGCTAGGCCCCTATTAAATAATTATACAAAGACTCTTACGTTAGCAATTTTTTTGTTGACCTTTTAAAATTACTTCTTAGTATTTACATACCAGGTTATTACCCATTAGCGTAAAAAGGCAGAATAAATGGTGCTAAAATTAGGGTGACCATATGACCCAGTTTGGCTGGGGCAGTCCTAGATTTTGGAGGTCAGTCTTGGCCAATCAGTGACAACTAAAATGAGTCTCCCGAGTGCAGGTCATAGAGGCAGAGCAGCAGGAACTGTGAAATAGGACGCTATAGCAGATAGAAAAATTGCCCTAAAATAGGTTAGCTTGATTACAGGAATGACCATTAACACTAATTGTTACTTCACATGTGATTGTTAACAACTGTGAAGTAAAGAACAACGAATAATTAATGGGTCATTAACTCCTAGCAGCATGCAGTGGGGGATGGGGGGAGCCAGTGTCCTGGATTTCACATTGTTCAGTATAGTCACTCTAGCTAAAATGTAAGAAGAGCCCACCACATTAGCTGCTGGGATCTTCTGAAAGTTACCTGTAAATGTCACAGTTAGAGGCTGGGTGTTAAACACTTGCACATTTGTCTTGAATTTTGAAAGATGAGCACTTGCAAATCTAACCCTGAAGCCCACCCCAGTCGTTCACAACATGGACAATTAATAAATGTCACAGCTGGTCTTAGGAATTTAGCAATGCTTTAGGAATTCTAAATGGGCAGGTTTTGCACTTCAGCATTGCTGTACTTCACATATTTCTAATGCATACTAGCCCAAGGAATTGGTTACATATTAACACAATGATAAGAATAGGTTCAAAGTGAAAAATTTACAAGGGGAGATGAAGAGCAATTCTGAAGGGTTGAAGGTTGGTAACTTACCAGAAACCACAATTCAAGCACAAGGTTGTGAGATTTTGTGTATGAAGTCATGAAACATTTATGTTGAAGGGAAAAGTATTTTACTTACAAGTGCACAGAATCGGAGAGGCTAAACTTTCCAAGCAAAATAATTCCAAGTAATTAGATTATTATTCAATGACTATGTGAAAAAACAAACAAACTAAAAACACCAGGAAACACTTAAATACCAGTGGGGTACATTAGCATCCCTTTACTTCAGGAGTTCCCAACTTTTTAGATTGAGGACTGGCAAACCGTGGACCAGAAGTGGCCATGAACTGGCAAACCATGGACCAGCAGCCAACCCTTTTTTATAGTTAGTATAAAAAAAGGGTTGACTGCTGGTCTGCCATATGCTGGTCACTTCCAGTCCACAGTTTGCCATTCCATGGTTGCTTTTGGTGACACTATGTGGGACCCCGTGGCTGGAACTTCTGGCTAGAACAATGGTGAAGACACTTTCACCTGGTGGGTGGGATGTAGGGATCAAACCTCAACCACAGCAGCCACAGCCCAGGGGTTGGGAACCCCTGCTTTACTTGAACAAAGGGAACTTTATTTGAATGAACAAGGGATCACAGACAGCAATCCTCCTACCTCCCTCTTTGCCCCCACCACTCACTACACAGGTTATCAACAAGTTTTAAAGCCTAGCCATGCATTGCTGCACAGAACACCAAAATTGAAGGAATAACTCTATTAACTAGTAATAGTCATAGACTTGTAACATTTATTTGTACAGGGTACTAAAGGAGGAGCACCATGCCACTGTGTAACTCATTGAAAAGAGAGCATGGATCCTCAATCCTGTTCCTCAAGTTTTGCCAAAGTCCTTCTATACCTAACCTACATTGATACAACTCCAGTACATTCTCATCAGAGTACCCTATTTCCCCATCTAAAAGTTAATGCTGCAGTAAAAATGTGTAGTGGTTTTCCACATTCTTCAGGAAGAAATGTTTCTCACCAGGAGAAAGAGCTGGGGCAGTACTGCACAGGTTTGGGGGTAGGGGATGATATATTTTATTGGAACAATGATATAGTTGAGAGAGGTATTGGGATATACAGTTGACTCAATAAAAATATATCACCCCCCAAAAGTCCTTGTCTCTCATATGTAAAATGTGTACCTGAGGTGACAGCTGAACTACTCTGTAGAGAGAGTGCAGGGGAGAACAACAAAAACGATAAGATGTTTAGAAAACAAACTACAAATACTCTGATAAGAAACCCAAATTCTCTCATTAAAATACCCAAAATAGTGTTCTTCCGCTATTAAATGAAACACCACTATATAGAGCGGGATCAGCTGGACAACGTTTTATTGATATATTTACAAGTTTAAGGAATTTGGAAGCCTACCAGTGCTTCTATCATCATAATAAAATACATTTTAAATAGCTACACACTTTGGCATTACTTTTGGGGGGGGTTTGTCACAGAAAAATCAGAGCTGCCCCTACCCTGTTCGTTCATGAACTGCCTCCCCACAAAGGGCTCACAGATCCCCCCACAGGGCCACAGCACCACCCCCCCACAGTGGTCACAGCCCCCCTACAGGGGCCACAGCTCCCCCTACAGGGGCCACAGCCCCCTCACAGAGGCCACATGCCCCTCTGCAGGGCCCACAGCTCCCCCCACAGGGCACACCCTGACCCCATAGCAACTATTGGGTTCTCAGAGCTTGCTGTGGCCAGAGTCCCCTGTGGCATGGTGCAGACCTGGCTGCCTCAGACCCGGCACTGCCTGTGCCACTTGTCATAGCATGGCATGGGGCCATGCATCTTCCGGCAGCCCCGGCCCTCTTGGGCTGTCACTTGGGGCACTAGAGGATTTAATAGACTCTTTTGAGAGACATGTTCAATCTAATAATAATTTAACTATCGAAGAAGGGAAATCATTTCAATATGGTATTAAGTTAATCTTCTGCATGCCTCAGTTAGTACTTGACCTCAGGACCTCAGGGTTGTAATAGCATGGTATTTACCACTGTCATGGACATTTAAGTTGTTAATCATACTGTGGAGGTTTAAGATTAAAACTGATATCCATGAAGAAAACATGTTAAATTCTATGTATTTACTCAAAAGAGATGTCTATCAAGAAGGAAATGAAGATTTTAAAATGGAGCCACCTTAAGACAAGTTGTACAGTACAAACAGGGATAGTAATCAACTCAGATTGTATTTTACCCCAGAAGTATGTAAGGCAGAAGTGTTTCTTTCAGTTTTAGATGATTTAAAAATTTCAGTTTTAAATAAAATCCCATTTGAAAAAAAAATAGCTTTGGTAGTTGGCCATCTGTTTTCCTACAGCACTTTCTGTCAAAAAAGTGTTGCCATCACTTGTGTGAAACATGCTGATTTCTTTTGTTATCTCTTGTACTTTTCATAGAAAATTCTGGTCTCATAGTCAATTGTGAAACTGATTTTTCTCTACTTGTGCAAGAACTAATATTAGTAAGATCTGCCCTTATGTCTCAGCAGGAGTAACTTGGACATCATGGGTATGTGCAGGCATTACACTTAAGTCAAAGTAATTAGGGCTCTGTTGATCTAAGTGCCGATCTATAAATATGTTTGGGAAGGTTAGATTGGGCAAAAAATAGCTGATCGAATCTAACTTAGTTTACCTGAGAGGTGCAGTATGTAGATCGGGCATGGGTTAGCCTGATGTAGCAAATGTCTGTACACATTTGGAGAGCTAAGAAGGCCCAGTGGCTGAGAAAGCCTAGCTGCTCATGCCAACCATGGGGCTGTGCTCTTCCTTGGCTGCAGTACTGTAGCCTTGCCAATCCTGTATTCATGTATGCAACTGTTCTGTCCCAAGTGCCAGACTTTGTATTTTTCCTTATTCAGTTTTACCTGATTGATTTTGGACCATTTTATAAAGGTCATTCTGAATCTTATAATCATACCCTCCACAGTGTTTGCAACTCCACCCAACATGATATTAGCTTTTGCTAACTATGAACTCCAGATTATTAATGAAGATATTAAACAATACCAGAGGCAAAAGAGGCTCCCAGGAAATGCCTCTCAATAAACTTCTCCTAACTAGAAACTGAGCCACTGATGACTATTCACTGAACTCAATGATTGAACTAGTTATGTATCCACCTTACAATACTTTCATTTAGTCTGTATTTCTTTAGCTTATTAATGAGAATATAATGAGACACTGTGTTAAGCTTTGCTGGGAATGAAGGTATATAACACACACTGTTCTGCTCCCATCCACAAAGCCTGTCATGTAATCACAGAAGGAATTCAGGTTGGTCAGGCATGGCTTACTCTTGGTGAATCTATGCTGACTCTTCCTGATCACCTTGCCCTTCTCTGGGTGCTAAGAAATTAGATTCCTTAAATGACCCTTCTTAAAAATGTTTGCTGCTATTGAGGTCAGGCTGACTGATCTGCAGTTTCCCAGATCTGCCCATTCTCTTCCTTTCCTTTTTTTTAAAGATGGGTGCTATATTTGCCCCTTTACAGTCAACTAGAATTTCACCCAATTTCTATAGGCAGGCAATGTTCTTTGAGTAGATGGGATATCTTTTATTAGACCAACTGAGTAGTTGGAAAAAAAATTCTAGGCAAGCTTTTGGGCACAGTCATGATTTTTCAGTCATAGGGACTTCTGCTGGCCTGCAACTCAGACCAGAAGAGACTTCCTATGCCTGAAGAAGGATGACTGTGCCTGAAAGCTTGCCTGGAACTTTTTTGCAACTACTCAGTTGGGTTAATAAAAGATATCCCATCTACTCAAAGAACATTGCCTGCCTATGTCCTTAGACCAACACAGCTACAACCAAAAACCTAACTTCCATAAATTTCCAAAGATGATAGCCACTGGCTCCAAAATTGCCTCAGTCAATTCCTTCAGTATTCTGTATCCCTGCCAGCCCTTCTGATCTAAAAATACCCAGCATCTCTAAATAATCCCTAACCTGTTCTTCCGGTACTCTAGGCTGCTTATCCATTTTCCTATCTTTGTTGTAAACTTAACTCATCTGGTAACTGACCTTATGTAAGGAACCAGGCACAGGCAGTTTTGCCTAATGGTTAGGCTGCTGAGGGAAAGCACTTGGACTTTTAGGTCAAGGACTTGAACTGTCCAGTGCTTGATTGCAGTTGTGACCCAGGAGGGGTCCATTCCACTTCCTGGTCTGTGGACTGATGTAAGGCCACTCAAGCTGTATGGGACTGGGACATAGACAATCTTGCCTAATGGTTAGGCCACTGAGGGAAAGCAGGGGCTGGGCTGGGTCAAAGGGTAGGAGCTGTATACCAAAGTCAGAGGGAGATCCAGAAGCAGAGTCCATGAACCAATCCAGTGTCAGGATCTGGGGGTCAGATGCAGTGTACCAATCCAGGAAGCAATCCAAAAGGCAAAGTCCAAAAACAGAGCCAAACTAGGGTCAGGGGTCAGGAGAATCAGAGTACAGGAACAAGGAGCCTTGCCACTGCAGAACTGTTGACTGGGCTGAAGATCTAGGCCCTAGCTGGTGTTAAATGGATAGGTGGTGCTCCCAGCAGCCAATCAGGATGCCTGCTGCTCCTAAACTAGGGAGTGTTCACTACCTGGGGCTTACAGCAGGTGCGTCTGCTGCGGTACTTGGTTCAGGTTGGCCTGCCTGCTCAGAGTCCCTGCCAGCACTGGCCCAGGCTGGTTTGCCCATTCAACACCTTAGTCGTAGAGACTGAAGTAAAAAAGACATTACATACTTGAGCCTTTTCCACATTAACCATAACTAGATTGCCTTCTACATTCAGTAAGGGACCTATACTTTCCCTGACATAATTGTAGAATCTTCTGATATATTTGTAGAATCTTTTCTGTCTCATGCTAGCTGCATGTCAAAGCGTGCCTTTGCCTTCCAGATTTTCTCCCTGCATGCCTGTGCTCGTACCCTTTCTTAGCAATAGCTTGGAAGTCAGTTTCATGGAACGGGGAACCAAAATTTGGTTGGTGGGCCTGAACGTCACAAATGTGTATGATATAGAAGATTAGCTCTCTTTAACTGCATGTTCTAAGCACAGAACAAGTTTCAGATGTTCCACAGAACATGTTTACAAACATATATGTCTGAGAAAAATTGCATGCCAAAATGAGGATGCACAAGTACCACATAATCAAAGTTACAATTTAAAATTAGAACCCACCATTCAACTGCTTTACTGTAGGTTCATACCACTTGACCCTGTCCACATCCCCCTTACATGATGTGTTTTATTGCACCCACATTTTATTCTTTATAGATGCTAAGCAGTAAAAATCTGTATCATCATTTTATCAAGAGTAATGTTTAACCTTACATAAAAACTCAACAGATAAAAAGGGTTGAACTATAGATTCTTCCCTTTCCACTGGTTATTTATTTCTCAGAGATACTGAAGAAGTTATCTGACTAGGCAGCTGACAGGGACCTTGATAGTGCCACGGTACAAGTGCACATAATTCCTTCTAAATTATCCAAATCTAACTTTATATGATATTTTATAATACTTTTGAAAGAACTTGAAGAAAAATCCCATCACTGGATATTGGAGTGTGCTGCCCTTGCTTTCCAATATTTTTCATAGCTTAGCCATGGAAATATCTCTTTTCTTAGCAAAGAATCACATTTAGAACACCAGAAGAAAACAAAAAGAATCCTTTCGAAGATCAGGGAATTATCCAGCCAGAAACAATGTCTCTCTTCGTACCTCCTGACATTAAAACATTTGCATCATGGGACTACGTTGTTTTTGCTGCACTCTTTCTAATTTCTGCTAGCATTGGAGTCTTTTTTGCAATTAAGGAGAGAAAAAAAGCAACTTCAAAGGAATTTTTAGTAGGTGGTAGGCAGATGACATGTGGGCCTGTAGCTCTGTCCCTTACAGCTAGCTTTATGTCAGCAGTGACTGTTCTGGGAACACCATCAGAGGTGTATCGCTATGGGGCATCCTTCATTCTTTTCTTCATTGCATATACTTTTGTCATCATTTTCACTTCTGAACTTTTCCTACCTGTGTTCTACAGATCTGGGATTACAAGCACATATGAGGTAGGTAAAACTGAATTTATTACAATCAGTTCATTAGCTAGACAAATGTTGCTACAGCAAAGCATTGCTTTTGGAATAGTTGAAAATCATAGTGTCACCTTAGAATTTAGACACAAATTACATTTATTGTATTATTTCATTATTACTTATTTTTACTATAGTAAAGGACATGAATCAAGGATTAAGGGCTTATTTCATATGCACTGTACAGATGTGGAACATTAAAAATGCGCCGTATCCCAAAGATATCACAATATAAATCAATATACAGTACAATAAAACTGGTTTAAAAGCAGCAAACTCAAAAAACCAAGATATTACATGAGAGACTGATATACACATTTTTACTCTAAACCAAGTAGGAAATACTATTTCTAATTGGGTGTGGAAGAAGGCTTAGAACAACAAAGTTCAGCATTGTTATATCTGGGATTTTGTTTTGTCATTGTAAAGTAGGGGGCATTTACAACATGTGGATATAGGTTTGAGGTTGAGATTTTGACCCCCAACAAAATTTAGTTGTGAGAGAATAAAATGTCTGAAGTTTTAGCTGGGTGAACGTTGTGATTTCCTTTATGATGCCTCAGCAGGTGTAATTATCAATAGTCACTGTCATGTTGTTACTGGGGGTATGATGCATAACCTCAATTTGTTGGATGTTATTGAGCACACTGGATAATTTTTGGACAACTGAGGTGGTTGTTAGTTAGTGGAATTAACAGACGTCATGGGACATGTTCATTAACTGAGGACTGGATAAAATAAAGCCCCATTGCCTAATCAATCAAACCAAGTTAATGCAAATATATGTATACAGCTCCAGAGGTTAAAAGACCAAGAAAAGCTTAATTTGAACATCTGGACTGTGAAATATTTCACTGTGAGGCTCAAAAAGTTCATATTGGAAACATGCTACAGTTACCAAAGGCAGAACAAGCAAAGACTTTCCCAAAACTCTTGAGATAAGATCAGAGAATCACTTTCTCCTCTCAGTTTCCTCATTGTAATTGATGGGACAGTTTACGTGTAGCTGAGAGGAGACTCAGTACCCTGGGAAGGGATATGTTGGGGCAAATCTGTAGAGAGCAGTGAAGTTTTCCCTACTTAAATTAGAGATGTCCCTAGATTCCTTCCCTATGTTGGGTGTTTATAGACATAAACACCCAGCTCTGGGAAGTGGGGGAGGCCTTCAATTAGCCCAGCTCCAAGACCTGCAATAATTAAAAGCGTCTTGATTGCCATGTGTATCAGGATCCCTGTGCTGAAAAATGGTGGTGGGGCCCTTTGAACAAAAGCTCATTGAATGAAGTTTAGTTTAAAGTGCCCCGCCACCATTTTTCTGCATGGGGATGCTGATACACATGATGCTAGAGTCTGCTGAAGCACGGTAATTACCATGTTCCAGCTGCAATTACAGCAGGTTGGAGCAACCTTCCTGCATGTGTATAGAAGCCCATTAAATTTAAAAATTGTTAGTTACTGAGTAGCATCTGGACTCTTCCAATAATAACAACACAATAATTTCTACCCAGTAATGGATAGGTCATAGTTACATCCCAATATATTGTCCTGGCTATAACATTATTAATAGGGACCCATCTAAATCATGGCAAGACAATGAGTTTCTTGGTGTGCAGAGATGATTTCACAGGCATTTTGCAGGGGCCTTGACCCTCTCTGCTGATTTACAGATGGTACCTTCCCTCAGTCTGCTGATTCACTATCGGTTGTTTTGCCCCATTTCTTCCTTCTGCTTGGTAAAGG
>NW_005841965.1:788074-796618 GCF_000455745.1 Alligator sinensis
GAGGGTGCCTTCACTTAGTCTATGTTACTACATTTTCTTTTTTGGTTGATTTTGTGGGAAATCATGGCCAATGTCAGATTTCCTGGCATTTGTGAACAACACTGTTTTTTGTGATTTCTGTAAAATCCATTAAACTGTGATTTAAGTAGATACCCTAATTTTTAAGTGAAGTTTCTTCCACATATTATTAGTGTCTGCCATAATAAATCTATCCTGATCATTAGTTTTGACAGCCATTTCAGTGAAGTCAATGGATTGCTTGGGGAGTGAAGTGCTATGCATTGCTAACAAAAGAATGATATTCTGGACCTAAACATCATATATGCTTTTCACTTAGTGTATTTCTCATTTTTCCCAGTATTTGGAGTTAAGATTTAACAAGTCTGTCCGTTTTGTCGCAACATTCATCTACATATTGCAGACGGTAAGAAGCATTTTGTATAATTTGTATAGTTTGTGTGACTTTAGTTAATATCTTTTCTCAGTAGTATTACTAGACAGGGGCAAGAGGGGCACCAGTCCTATGTACCAACTTAAAGTGGGAGCCAGTATGGCTATCCCCCCGAGGTGTCTTTGTTATGGCAGTCACAGCACCGTGCCAAGCAGTATATCTGGGAGAGGGATAGAATGACACCCTCCCACAAGGATACTTTGCCATATTTTTCCTTTTTTTACATGCCTTAATTTTCCAATTGGGTGATTAATTTAGGCACAGAGTACCAGATCCAAATGACTCTCCATATTAATCTCCTGTCAAAGAATTAAATCAACAGAATAAGGCATTTAAGATCGCTATACAGATAGTGGAGATCACCTGCTTAAAAAGAGCAACCCAGATTTCTCAGCTATACGTGCCTCCTTGCTGGCTTCTAATAGGGGCACAATGTTCAGATGTGGATCTAAACTCCAAGCCCTCTTTGGAGGTTGGCTGACCAAATTAGGGCAAGAAATAAGGTGCTTCTGCCACTGTGAATCACCAAGAAGATGCACAACGTGCACTGAGAGTTTATTTAATTCAGTGCCGATTGCAGCATCCACAAGTTTTTTTCACAACTATCTTATGACTGGAGCACTCAGGAAATGGGAGATCTGTTACAGACATTTCCCAAACACAAGGGGACTCCCATTTCCCAGGAGAGAGCCCTAAACACGAAGCTATAGAATTATTTTGTGGAGAGGAGGCTTATTCTCCTCTCCTCCATTTGAAACTAGGCTACTGATCAGCCCCAAACAATTGGGGGAATCCTTGTCTATGCCATGGCCTCTTTGTGCCACTCTAATGCAACAAAAGAAAAACAAAAATGAAATACCTACCTTAAGGAGAAGTATTCTGTGGGTGCATCTACATGTGAAATTAGTGTGACACAAACGCTGTCGCAGTTCATTCCCGAGTTTATTGTTCCTAGGAGCAGAGTTTACATATGAGCCTGGGACCATAGCATGTTGAGCTGGGAAAGCACAGCCTTGGCTAGCAGGGAGCCCTGGGGATCAGCTTATGAACCCAGGGCTACCCCAACCTGGTTCAACAGGCTGTGGAGGGGATGACTGGGGCACAAGGGTGCTCCAGTGTGGGGCTAGCCAGCAAGTAGCCCCCACACTGAAGCACTCTCCTGCCCCAGCCAGCCCTGTCAGCATCTATATGTGCATTGCTGTGGAGTAAAAAAACTCTGCTGGAGGATAGTACTTGTGATTACAAGTACTAACCTGTGGCAGAGTTAATTAGTTTACTCTGTCCTAGTAGCATAGTACATGTAGAAGCTGAGACTTTACTGCAGAGCTAATTAGGCCATGCCACAGTAAATGTCTCATGTAGATGTACCCACTGGCTAGCTGGTCCCTAAAGGTCCTGCCCCCACCCACATACAGTAATATCTCTGTCTTATAGATAGGGAAGCTGAGGCAGGGAGAGATACTTGGCTGAGATCACAAAAGGAGTCATTGCAATATACAAGATACAGCTTCAAATAAATCAAAAGATTAAAAACAAATAGTGACAGCAAATTATTTTAATTGCATATAGAGGAAAATGAATGCGGATATTATGATGTATGCGTTTAATATTTAATTTTCTTGGTTATTTACATTAATTGAATTCAAATAGCCTTAGCAATTGATTTAAATATTTTGCTTTTCTTTTCTTTGTCAGTGTTCTTGTCTAAACAGCGTGTATTGTGTGTGTGTGCATTATATGTGCATAGAAGTGTTCAGGTAGCCAGTTATGGTAGTGTGAGTTTACTAAGTTATTTCTACATCACTGAGTGTTTTTAAAGGCTATATATTACTGGCTGCTACCTTTTCTATCTGATTGATATTTTATGGCACATAAGCATTACAAAAATGGATGCATTAAAAACATTTCGATAAATGCAGTTGATATTTCCTTAAGTATGGAATTAAAAATAGCAATGGGTTTCTGATTTGTAGAAGCTAGGCACCTTAAACTTGTAGAATTTAGAATACTTTTAATTTGAAGACTGATCCAAACTTTCCAAAGAGACTGCAGATCTAATGTTTTGCTTCAGGGCCCCCTGTAATTGGGAGCTTTTGCTCTGAATTTTTAAGTTACCTTTTCACTTTTGCAGATCCTCTACACAGGAGTGGTGGTTTATGCTCCAGCACTGGCTCTCAACCAAGGTGAGTTTCCAGTCCAAAGCACATGGCTGCACCAATCAACCATGTCACTGCCCAAGCAAAATAACTGAAGCAGACAGATTTAGAAAAAAAGAAACAAACAAAACAAAACAAAAACCTACACATGTAAAAGTTTCTGTGCCTTCACTTTGGTATTTCTACATTTCTTACTCTCCATCTTCCTCATTCATGTCAGTACATTGGCAAGGGTCTACCATTAACCAAGTCTATTTTTCTTTATACTTAAGGAGTTACCTGAGGGGATGAGTCCTGAATTCATGCATCTCAGTATCCTGAAAAAGTGCATTGTACAAAGTGATGATCTAAAACCGTATTGTGTACTTTGATTGTTTTCTCTCCTGCCTACCTTATACTGCTGTCATCTTTAATCTCCACTGGATAAAGCTGATACATTTTTTTCACTGAAAACATTACAGTTCTCTGGTTGGAATTAGGAAGATGAAAGACTAAGGCTAGTGTGTCTGATAAAATGGGTGGCAATTCTTTTTTGGTAGTACTAATCCGTGTAGACTAAAAAGGGGTTGCAACCTTTTAACTTAGATCTTCATGACTGTCTTAAAAAATCCTACAATGTTTTCTGTAAGATAACTCATTCATTTTCCTGTTAAACTAACTTCAGTATCTTATAGCTGTAGCTAGACATGTTCTTCTTTACTTTTTGTGCTAAAACTACTATAAAGCCATCAACCTCCCAGTTTGATGAATGATGTAGCATACTATCTTACTTGATAGGTAGAAAAGAATCCTATCGCTGCCTGAAGCAGCTGTCTGTGATCTCAGTCCACCCCAACCAGAATGAGAGGAGTTGGAGAAAATCAAGCAAAATAGAGAGTGGAAACTAGTTACTCTTCTTCTTTGACTAGAATTTTGTTGACATTGATAATTTTGAAGAAAAAATAAGACAAAACTCATCCCTTAGGGTGAGAGAGAAAGAAGGCATTGCTGTAAAACAATTGTATGCTTAATTCTATCAAAAATATGAGATTTTTGTGTGTCTCATGAGGACAATTTTGATTTGGCCTTACATCATTATGCATTTTAATTATTACCCTCACACACTTGAGATGCAATTAGTCACAATTTGCATGAAGGCAGCAAAATGAAACCAAGAAGGCAAAACAACAGCCATTAATGTCCAGAAACCCTTATCATCTAGTGGAGTTCCCAGTAGAAATAAAAAAAAATTAAATTAATAGTTACTCAAGTCCAGGAACAATGATTAACTATTCTGTTACCTTCCAGATGACTGGGACTTGTTTTTTTTTTACTACTAATTTGATTTATTTCTGTGCCACAGTGACTGGATTTCACCTTTGGGGCTCTGTATTTGCAACAGGAATTGTCTGCACGTTCTACTGCACTCTGGTATGCAACTAGCACAGCTGAAATGCTTAAATATCTGATAAAGGCTAGACTTATTGTTATGAAAAATAGTAATTGAAAACAGGGTTTCCAATAGTAGTTTGAATAACTGGTTTGCATTTATAAATACAAATGTTGGAAAACTGTTTCAAAATCTTAGGTCTATTTTTGTAATTTTTACAGGGGAAAAATAGCTTTATAGCCTTCTTCATACTGTGTATGTTCCAAGATTTAAATCAGATAACTTCAGGCCAAGGATAAAATTCTTTAGTTTAGATAAGGAAGTGATACACTTTCATTCCACATGAAAGCTTCCAAAAAGAAGAGAAATATTTCACTCTCTGAATGTGTTTGTCAGCCTACAGTTTACAGAAAGGAAGAAACAAATCATTTCCTAGTGTAACTCCAGTTAAAGCCTAGAGGGATAGAACCTAGGATGAACTGGTCCCACTGATTATGAGCCTTACAGTGAAAGCACTGTAAAATACTGGTAATAATAGTTTGAAACAGATTAGCAAAGTGGTCAGCAACTTTTTCCAGCAGCAGACCAAAATGGCCCAGTTCATATTGGAGATGGTCAGCACTAAGACCCAGCTTTTGCTGTTTCTGCCCCCTATAGCTTTTCCCCATTGATCAGCTGCAGAAAAGCTTTCCAGTACCTGACATCCAACTACAGAGCAGTGCTAGCAAAATTCCTGCCACCAAATACTGACAAAACCTTAGGTCTGCAGGCTAGACCTAATGTGGGAAGGGGTAGGGGGGCAGGAAGGAGGACAGGGGAAGATACATTGCTGCAGACCACCAACCCATGGATTTGAGTCACTTGACTCTTTGGGGAGTCATTGAGCAATGGTCAATGATCACCAGGTGTGAGATGATAGCAGGAGGCAGAGCAGGTAAGAGGTAAGCTGGCAGTCATAATTTGCTATGGTTTTCTTCAAGCACTATGAGACTAAAATCTTGAGAGTGGCCACAAGGGGGAACCCTGAAGTGGCCTCATAGGATTATTTTTGGAGATGGAGCATCTGAGCAGGAGCGGAGGAGAAGGCATACTTGAGGACATCCCAGCTAGGACACATTGTCATCATGATCCATCTCTTTGTACCTCATTTTCTGATATGTAATCTAATACACCCTTTTGGAGAATTGGAATGAAACTCTTCAGGGCAGAGATTACCTCTAGGTGTATAGCAATTTATGGAATAAGGTTCTCAGCTCATTGGGAGCTCTACATACTATGATACTGAAAATAAAAAAAAAGAATATAAACATGCTACTTCTTATAATTTTAGGGAGGATTAAAAGCTGTTGTCTGGACAGATGCATTTCAATTTGTTGTCATGGTGCTTGGTTTTTTAACGGTTCTGATTCAAGGAACTCTTTTGAACGGTGGACCTAGCATGATTTGGGAAAGAGCAAACAACGGATCCCGGCTAACCATATTTGAGTAAGCACAACATAAAACTTTGCTGGTCTATCTTTTATCTCTTTTCCATGTTTAAGACTGGAGTTGCTATACACTAGTCTTTAGGAGTTAGTGAGCTGTAGGTATTCAAGCTCTGTTTAGGTCAATCAGCTTTTGAGCTGCTATACAAATTCCCTATATTATTGAGAGAAATCCTGTCCTCATTGAATTCAAAGGGAGGGTTGCACATTTGTATGTCTGTACTTGCCACTAGGGGTGTGTGAAATGGGCTGTATTCGATTTGCATTCGGCCCAAATTGGGGACAGTGATTCAATTAATTGATTTGAATCACTGTCCCCGATTCGATTTAGCTAAATCTGAATCTGAAAGTTCAGTGCTGGTTTGGTGAATCAGCAATTCGGCCAGCTTTAAATGTTTTTTCTACATATCTCGAGGTACCAGGAGCAACTTGTGAAAGCTGTTTTGGTGGGGCAGATGAAGCACCCCAAAGGAGCATGGGGTGGGGTGGGGAATGCTCAGCAGTGAACCCAGAAATACTTCCAGTCCACTGGGGAGCGCACTGGGCCCCACCCTGCACCTCCCTGGATTGGTGATCAGCTGCAGAGGGACCCTGGGTTTCCCCCGAGACCCAGGAGGCACCAGTCACCAAGCCAGAGGAGCCGGGGCAGGGGGCCTAGTGTGCTCTCCGGCAGACCTGGAAGCGGACTGGAAGTGCTTCTGGTCCACTTCTGTGTCTGCTGCTGAGTGCACTAGGGACCCTTCATGTTCCTGTGGGACACTCTATCCACCCCACCATTGCAGCATTCATGAGCCCTCTGGTACCTTGAGGTATGTAGAAAAAACATTTAAAGCTGTGTCTGTATCACTGAATCTTTCTGAATCTCTCCAAATTGATTTGGAGGGTTCTGATTCAATTCAGAGAGATTAAATGTTCTCCTTATTTGATTCGGATTAGGAGATTTGGCCACTGAATCAGGCCAAATCTCTGCTGAATTCAATCAGGGACCAAAGCTTTGCACATCCCTATTTGTCTTGCCATGGACCTTATTCTAGCACGCCCACTCCTCTGACCTCATTTACATGTCCTTTCATTCTCCATTTATGAAAGCATCACTTTGTATTAAGTATACTTATCCATGTAGCTATTACTGCTGCCCTGCTGTGATGAATAGGCCTGTCACTGATGAACATTTATACCAGTGATTAAAGAGGTCATTTATCGCAGTAAGGCACTGGTAGAAACTAGTACAAGCTATCAGGCAGCTTTTAAAAACCCTACCAAATGTGGTATTTTATCAACAATGGTTACTGAGTTTAAAATCAATACAGCACAAAAGACAAGGATATTTAAAATAAAAATAAATGTAACTTTAACTCTACTGGTTAAAATAAAATTACAAGGTTTATGAAGCCTCATCATAAGCTAATTATCAGTCAAGCTCAGGAATAAATTTATCCTTACGGGATAATATATAATAACATGACTATAGTAATTTGGTAAATTGAAGGGACTTTTGTCTGAGGTATATTAAGTGGCATCATCCCTTTCTGGGAACCAAATACCAGATGAGGTAGATATTTAGTCTGTTCTGTTGAGATATATATAAGAGTTGGAATTTGAGCATAGTACACTCCGTAAATTTGAATTTATTAATTTACTAGTGATTACACCTGTGGTGACTAGTTCAAGACCATTATAAGTTACCTTTCTCACACTGAGATAAATTCCTGTATATCCAGTATAACATTGTGATTAGAAATTCTCTTTAATATTGAGTAAATAAACACATGTAGGCTTTGCTGCTTAATGACAACCTTGTTCTCTATATAAGCCAGTGATTGTCAACTGAGGTGCCATTGCACCCTGAGGTGCTGTGAGATCCTTCTAAAAATGCCATATTTTGCTGCTCAATATTAGTACCAGAAGGTATTTAAAACACCTATATAAAATTCACAAGATAAACCCAGAGATTTCAAATAGGAACCCACAGCATCAAAAACATTCTGACCTTTGTAGTGTTTCTGAGCTCTTTGCAACAGAATTGCTTTATTACTTTTCCATAGTCAATAAATGAATGAAAGATAAGAGCTGGTACTTTCTGAGGGGTGTCTTGAGTCTAATGAGGTTGAGAACCACTGGTGTAAATTATACAGCATAGGATCTATCTATAAATCATACATATCTGCAGAATCAAACATGATATCTCTCAAAGCTCAGGAGTTGTTTGGAACTCATACTCTATCTTTATTCTACGTCAATAATATATTAAGCATGTGGAAATGAATTACTTTTCTCTCTGTCTTGTAGCTTTGATGTAGATCCCTTAAGACGACATACTTTTTGGACAATTGCAATTGGAGGAACCTTTACATGGTTAGGAATCTATGGAGTTAATCAGTCCACTATGCAGAGATGCATTTCCTGCAGATCAGAAAAACAAGCTAAATTGTAAGTTGTTTAGTATCCCATAATCAAATACAGTGCACTTTAATTCCAACTTTTCTTCTTTGGGGCCATACTAATCATTTTGTTCATTATATCTTAAGATATACAGGGATCTCAGTATGGAACCATTGACCATTTAACCCTTGCACCTGTGGCTCTGGAACTGATTACGTTTTTCTATCACAAATTTTGATAGTAAGCAATGTGCAGGTAACACACGTAAACATTCATGCAAAATCAATTTTTAATTCACATACACAGGTATTAGTAGAAAAAGTGCATCTATACTCATGTCTAGATCTGTCCAGATCTCAAGTGTCCAGATCTCAAATGTCAAACTGTCCAGATCTCAAATGTCCAGATCTCAAATGTCAAACAAGCAGCAAAAGAAAGTTCAAAAAGAATTTAAAATATATTATTGTTCAAAAAGATGATATTATTTTAAAAATCAAGTACATTCAAGGAAAGCAAAATCTTCTTCCAGAGATTCTGCAGCTAGAAAGAGTTGAAGTTCCTTATGAATTATTTCTACAAATTATTCATGCAGCTTGAGACATGATGCTCACTCTTTGATATAAGCACCCTTACCTTTGAAGATCTGCTCATGGATTGTTCTCCATTAATGGAAAATTATCAGTGTCTTTCAAGTACAGGAAT
>NW_005841965.1:796649-815975 GCF_000455745.1 Alligator sinensis
GGAGTGCATTCCATACCTCTCTCTGGACAGCATGCCTCAGGTACAAATTGATAGGTTCTTACATCAGCAGCGGTATATACAACAGTGGTAATTCTCTGCTTTGGGCCAGGGCCATTCCCCTCCTCTCCCCCACCTCTTCAGGTCAGGGTCAGGGCCAGGGCCACTCCCCACCCTGCTTTGGGCTGGGGCTGGGGCCAGAGCTGCCGCTTCAGGCTGGGGCCATTTCCTGCTGTTCCACACCACTTTGGGCTGGGCCACTGCCCCTGCCACTTTGGGCTGGGGCCTGGGCCAGGGCCACTCCCTGCCTCCCCCCACCACTTTGGGCTGGGGCCAGGGCCTGTGACCACAGTGGTGGTCGCAGCGGTGGCAATTACAATGATTGTGGCAGCAGTCATGGCCATGATGGAACTTACAGCAGGGCACAGCTACTGGTCACCCCCCTCCCCTTTCCATTCCCCTTCCTCCCTCCCCTCTTCCCCACCACCTCCTCCTCCCTGCCAGCAGCCTCTGGCCCCTGGCTCAAAGGAGCAAGGGGAGGAGGGGTGGTGGGGTCAGCACCGCTGGCCTTTCCCCCTCCGCTCTGGCTCCAGTCCCTGCTGTTATGGTGGTGCTCTGCTGTGTGGGGTGGGGTGAGGCCAGTGCTGTGCAGCCAGCACCCCATGCCCCTGCCACCTCCAAGGAGCAGGAGGGGAGGTGAGGCCACTCTCCCCTGCTCTGTCCCCTCTGCCACAGCAGTGGTCCCTCATTGTCCCCCTTTGCCTCCAAGCAGCCAAATCAGAGTGCAAATAAAGCATTATGGACAGACAAACTAAAGCTTTTATATTATTAGAATTAGGATTATCCTTGTTTTCATCCTTAGCGTGTTCTTCAAAATACTCTGTAAACTTATGCAAGGGCTCTGGATAAAATAATGATATAAGATATGATTTAAAAGGAGATGGAGGAGTGGATATAATAGAGAGGCTCAGTGGGAGTGGAGGACAGAGTTTAGAAAGAAGTGGCAGTAAAAGTGAAAATATACTCTCTGACTGTGAAGAGTCTTTCTAGATCAAGACTGGAGGAGTAAAGGATGCAGGAGAAAGGATATCAATGACTAGGAGGTCAGAGAGGTCATTTGTGTTGAGTTAAGGAGATCTTTGGAATCCAGTTGTGTAATTCTGAAGTGGAGTTGGCCATGGCTGGCAAGTCAGTAAAGGGAAATGTCAAAATGTGGTGTAGTTTATGTATGATCTGGTAGTTCACAGGAATTATGAGATTTTTAATCATTAGCTACCTCAAATGGCTGCTTAAGGGAAAGGTGGATTAATTTCAGTGGTGAAATCAGAAACAAACCAAATTCAATTCAAAACAATATTGCATCTAGTTTCAAGGCAGAGTTGTAACAACTTTTCAGAGATGAAATAAGTTTTTAAAGTTTTACGTTGAAGGAAAAGAGTTTCCTCACTTTGGTCTTAAGTTATCATCAACCTGGCGAGATCTGTGCATTGGGGTACTACGGGGCTTGATCCCTGGGCCTGCACTGTTTAACATCTTGATCAGCGACTTGGACGAGGGGGTGGAAAGCACGCTGTCCAAGTTTGCTGATGACACTAAGATGTGGGGCGAGGTGGACACACTTGAAGGGAGAGAGAGGCTGCAAATAGATTTAGACAGATTGCAAAAGTGGGCAGATGAGAATAGGATGGGGTTCAACGTAGACAAATGCAGGGTGCTGCACCTTGGGAGAAGAAATCCACAGCATACATACAGGCTGGGGAGTTCCCCTCTTGAAAGCACAGAGGTGGAACAGGATCTTGGAGTCATTATTGACTCCAAGATGAAACTGAGCCGCCAATGCCAGACCGCAGCCAGCAAGGCTAGCCATACTTTGTCATGCATCTAAAGATGCATCTCAAGCTGGTCCAGAGAGGTGATACTCCCCCTCTATGAGACTTTGGTCAGGCCGCAGTTGGAGTACTACGTCCAGTACTGGGCGCCGCACTTCAAAAGGGATGTGGCCAGCCTGGAGAGGGTTCAGAGGAGGGCCACCTGTTTGGTGAGAGGACAGCAGGACAGGCCCTATGAGGAGAGACTGAGGGACCTGAACCTGTTCAGCTTCAGCAAGAGGAGGCTGAGGGGGGGACCTGGTGACTGCCTACAATCTCATCAGGGGAGATCAACAGCAAATAGGTGGAGCCCTTTTCTCCCCAGCACCACCTGGGGTGACAAGGAACAATGGTAATAAGCTGGTGGAGAATAGGTTTAGGTTAGAGATCAGAAGGCAATACTTTACAGTTAGGGTGGCCAAAATCTGGAACCAACTTCCCAGGGAAGTGTTCCTCGCCCCTACCTTGGGCAAATTCAAGAGGAGGTTGGATGATCACCTGTCTGGGTTCTTGTGAACCCAGCATTCGTTCCTGCCTGTGGTAGGGGGTCGGGCTTGATGATCTGTTCAGGTCCCTCCTGACCCTAGCTACTATGAAACTATGAAACTTTTTGTTGTAGTTATGCTTCTTGCAAACATACTAAAAAATTGAGATTTCTACATTTGCCTTTAGATTTTAAGATGAATATTAGCATTTCCCATAAATACTTATGCAAACCTTACTAAATTTACAAATTTTAGTAAGGTTTCTTTAGATAAACATAGAACATTATGAGTTTTCCATATTTGTGTTGAGTTAAACATAAGTTGGATTTTCTCTCTCCCTCTTTTTTTCCTTTTTAGAGCACTTTACCTTAATTTAGTGGGACTCTGGATTATCCTGGTATGTGCAGTCTTTTCGGGTTTGGTGATGTATGCTCATTATAAGAACTGTGATCCTTGGACTGCTGGCTTCATTTCCGCACCTGATCAGGTATATCAGTAATTCTCAACCCAGGTGCTGTGTAGAGTTGCCAATATCCATAAATTTATGAACAGGCAGTAAAACTTTAGGCTAAAAATACCTGTCTATAAAGTCTGTAAATAAATTTAAGCTCTCTGTAAAAACAATATAACTCTGGCTACTTTGTGAAGTTGCCTCTAAGCATATACAAAGTCCAGCTGAAGTCTATGATAATATTGTTATGATTAAGTGTGCTTAAGTGGTAATGCTGGAGTGAGGATGTTGTTGTCATGGCTCAGAAAATATACAAGAGCTGAGGATATTTGAGGATGATCTTTTATCTTTCAGGTACAAGGCACAGGGACCTGAAGAAGGGTGACTTGTACCCAAAAACTTATCTAAATGTCTCCCAACCATGCAGTTAGTCCAATTAAAGATCTTGCAAACAAAAATACTTAAAAGTTTTAAGTGCCTTTTCAAGTTGATATTTAGAATGCGACAATCCCAACATATGCTATTAAATTACTATGCTCTCATGTATCTATTTCAGTTTATGTCACTGTCAAGTACAGTATAACCACATAAATCCGGATATCAAAAATCCAGAATTATCAAAAATCTGGCACCTCCCCCCGCTGCTCCAGGACTGGCTGCCACTCCCTCCTCCCCTTGCCCTCACGGATGTGGAGGGGGAAGCTTCACATGGTGGCTGCTATTGCCATTCACCACCCTGAGTCACCACTCCATGTGCACCCACTGCTCTGGGACTGGCCACCACTACCCGCCTCCCAACCTTCCCCCACTCTGCAACTGGCCACTGTGCCGGTTTCAAAAATCCAGCATTTTCAGATTTCCAGAAGATACTTGGTTCTGAGCACACCAGATTTATGAGGTTATACTGTACTTCTCTCTCATTTGTATTAGTTCAGTATGCCTTAGAGGCCTCTGTTTTGGCATGCCAATTAGAGCTGAGATACCTGAATTTGGATTTTTGTTGAACATTTTACTTTTACACAATAATGTGATTGCAAATGGCTACTGCATTGTCTCAGTCTAGAAAACTTCCCAGTTAACATCCTTTATTATTCTTGTGTTTCTTTTACCCTAGCTGATGCCTTATTTTGTTATGGACATTTTTTCCTCAATTCCAGGACTCCCAGGACTATTTGTTGCATGTGCATTCAGTGGAACCCTAAGGTCTGTGTTTTTGAAATTGTGTTTGCTCTAGCTATGTGCATTGCATAGGTGCGTTGCCTTGACCTTTCTAAAAGAGGGGAAGTAATGATCTTAAGACCTAAGTATAGATCAAAGTGCTAACTATGAGAATTAAGCATCATTTCTCCTCCACTGTCCCAGCTAATGCTTCAGTGGTTTATCTGCTTGCATTCAATTCATGCCAGAGCCTGGGTTCACTTTGTCAGATATATTTTACTTTTTCCTCTTCCAAAACCATATTTGAGAACCACACTATCATCACAAAAAAGGGAGCAAAAAAATCAGAGAAACACCACTTTCCTCTTTAGAAGCAGCTCAGCCTGCTGAGATAATGCAGCATCTGTGCGGAGTTGAAATCCCTTTTATTTAACCTCACTGGCACAACTATACAATTAGAGAACCAATGGAGGGCATGTTGATGATTCTGGCTGAACATAAAACAGCCATAGAGATAATGTATGTATATGGCCAACATGGAAAAAAATAATTTGTCTGGATCAATTACTATAACTGAATGTTCTCCCATGCTGCAGATGACAGTCATATTAAAATAATAGGAGCTTAGGGGATAGCAATTAACCCATCAATAGTTAAAGCTAGGAAAAAGACTGAAGGTTGAAGTCCATGTTACCAGTAGTCAGAGCTGTCACATTCTCAAGTTCCTGAAGGCTGCCCCTCCTGCCCTCCCACCTGCCCCACCAAAGTAGCATGTCAGGATCAAAGAGGTCTTTATTGAAATGAAACAATTTTAATCCCATACTTTTAGTATATGTGAAATAAAAGAATAGGTATTTCAAGGACATACAGTACACTTAATAAATTGCACCATCTTAAGTATGGAATATGAGCTATTCTATATGTAGAATAAGTAAGTTATGCCCAAGCAACACCACTGAGATGGATTCTGATTAGTTGAAATGTGTGAATTCAGAGCCACCATGTAGAAGGCAGAGGGTTGACACCAGCTTAACTGTAACAAGAATCTTGGCTACTATAGCACACTCAGTTTTGTTTTCAGTTTGGAGGGAGTCGAGAGAACCCACATTTATAAAAGAATGTCATGTTCTATCACAATTGCTGGTGAGGGGGATGAGCCCAGGGTTCTAATGTAATTGGTGTTATTATTTTAATAACTGTATTGTACAGACAAACACCAATAAGATAACTGAAAAGGTAGGAACTCAGCACACAGTAGGCACGTCTATGTGACTGCACAGTAGCACGCCACGTCAAAATGAGTGTTATATGATACTGCACAGTAGCATCACTAAAAGGCATGTGCTGGCACTAATGCACAGTAGTGCCAGTTACTGTGCATTGAGTTAGTACTTGATTATATGGGTATTCATTGGCAAAGCATAGGGGATGCACATGGGTGCATGTGCACCCCCTGAGCTTGGCGGTGCACCACCTGGAAAAAGCACTGCTGACGCTGCTAGTGGTGCCTGTGGGCGGTTGCCACATGCCAGCCCCCCCCAACTGCCGACACTGCTGGCAGCATCTGCAGGTGGTCGCTGACCACCGGTCAGCACTAGTTGGCCCTCCCCACCGCTAACACCACCGTGGCCACCTGCGGGAGCTCCCCACTCAGCCTGCCACCACCACTGACACCACTGCAGCTGCCCTTGGGAGCTCCCCACTGCCAACACTGCTGCTGTCACCTGCGGGCAGTTGCTGTGCTCCCCCAGTCTCCGGGGGCATGCAGGGTTCATGAGAGTACTGAACTTAATGTGCATTAACTAGGACACGCTAAGGAATGTGTAGATGTGCACAGTTGCTACTATACTTGTAACAACAATTTCTGTGAATTATTTGGTAGATATCATTTGTTACAAGGCTTCCAAAAGACTGATATCAGTAGCATTTATTAACCTCCTCACTAGAAAAGCAATGTCTCTGTCTTTTCTCAGTATATTGAAAAGGTATGAGTAGTTTGGTCAACTGGAGGACTTGTGAGAAGGTATATTAAAGTAGGCGTTTCTACCTTTCCATTCAAGAATAAAAGTAATGTAAATGAAAGGCTATTAGTGACTGAAGCAGGACTGGGAATGGTATCAGTGCCATCATCACTCATAGTTAGTCAGAAGAGTAGGAACTTCTGCTTAAAATCCTGCTAAGATGTTATCTCAGTGGGTGCATCTATACCTGTGCTTAACTGCGCAGTAGATTAATTTGCTGTGGTATAAAGCGTCACAGTCTACACATGCAACACTATTAGACCACAGTAAACTAATTTTCACTGCCATAAGATAGCAGACATTGGATACCTGTTACAGGCACGTGTAAACATAGACGTGGGTGTAAACTGTGCATGATCAGCCCAGACGGCAAGGGGCCCAACCTCTGCCAGCTGCCTAGCCATGCAGCTCTGCTCTTTGGGCACTCTCATGCCCCAGCCATCTGTGACCCAGAGCCTGGGGCTGACCCCCTGAGCCTTCTGCCAGACTGTGGCTGCTCTTCCCAGCTCATACTGCTGCAGTCCCAGGAGCATGTGTAGACACTGTTCCTGGGAGCTGTAAACTCCAGCACGAACTGATCTGGAATTTATTGTGCTGCACTAGTTGAACAAGTAGATGCACCCAGTAAGTGTCAGTGGTGGAACTTAATCTTTGCCATCATTTATTCAGTTATATGCACAAAATCAGCATCATAAAAGGAAATAATAAAAAAAAATTAATGTTAATCTTTTTTCTTCAAATGTTTTTGAACTGTCACAAGCAACCTGATACATCTTCTAATATTCTGGGCCAGCATTTTTGTATGTAGGTAATATTACCTGGCAGTTTACTTCTGTTATTTTGATCATCATTACCTTTATGTTGCTCTTCTTTGCCTCTACAGCACTGTAGCTGCAAGCATAAATGCTCTTGCAACAGTAACATTCGAGGATTTTGTCAAGAACTGTTTGCCAAATCTCTCAGAAAACATGAGCACCTGGGTCAGCAAAGGCCTATGTAGGTACAGTAGATGGCTCTTGTACTTACGTACATGTATAATGATGACATAACATATTTTCCTAACCCTCTCGTTTCCCATCAGGAACCTTTGACCATGTCTACATTGCCTACAGACTATGCTACAAGGGTCTGCCATGTAGCACAGTGTGCTGCTCTCCAAAATGGAAATGATGAAACTTTATAACAGCGCTGCTTATAGTGTCATGCCAGCACGACTAAGGCAGTCATCATGTCCAGGTTGGAGTTTAACATGTGCAGAACAGGTGTGCCATGGCTCACTGCAGCTCTCTAAGCAATGCTGAGGTGGCAAAGATATGCCCCTTGTATCAATGCAAACTTATAGCATGTGAATGATCATAGCATTTACACAGTGAAGTCTTGATATCACTAGCACATACAACTGCTTTAGTGGAATAGTCACCAAGCTTAGGTGACCCAAACAATAAATCTTTATGAATTCTGCAAATCACTTGTCTCTATAAAAGGGAGAATTTCAGATACTGAATCCCTTTCTAAACTATTTTATCCTTCAAGTGTTTCAAAATACTACCTATTGCTCATTCTCAGAAATGTGCACAGTGCTTTGTTTCACATAGTATGCTGAATAGCCACATTGTGAAAACAAATTCCCTCTGGCTTCAGCCTTGTAAGCAGTTAAGCACATGCTGAGTTTTCTGTTTCCTGAAGTCGAAGTGCATGAGCGAGCAGTTCTGTTGAGTGCACTGTGAATTCTTTTTACAGGATTGGAGCCAAAGTGAATGTTACATATGCTACATGATTAGAGCTAAGCATGTGCATGGTTATTTGTTAAATGGGAACTAGTGACAGACAACAAACCAAAGAATATGTCCAAAGCCTCAACAAGTTTATGCAGAAAACAGGCTATCAGGGCAGGGTGACACCTCAGAAACTAACTGGTTCAGACAGGCATGAACTTTTATAGGCAACAACCTATTTTGTCAGAGGTAGGTAGTGGTGGTTAACCTAACCAGTAGAGCAATGAGGGATGGGCAAGAGGGGCACCTGCCCCAGGCACCATGTTAGGAAGGGTGCTGAAACCACCTCCCACCCCAGCAGAGTCTGACTGCAAGACCAGCCCCAGGAATTATCCAAGCTGGGAACTCCAAAACAGTCTCTGGCTGCTCTGACAGTGGGGTGGGCAGAGTAAGTGGCGGTGGTGGCATCAGCAGTAGCAGCAGCTCAGCTGGGGACTGCTTAGGAGTTCCCAGCATGGGTGACTACTGCATTCTCCCCTTCCAAGATCATGCACCCCCCCAAACCCCTGCTTTGAAACTCTGGAACCAGCATGCTCCCTGCTCTCAGAATCATGCAGTTCCCCCCCGAACTGCATGCTTCCCCCACCCCTGTTTGCAGAAGTACCTCCCACCCCCTTCTCCAAACCTGTATTATCCCTGTGCCCTGCTCTTGGAACCCACATGCCCCCTGACCCTGTTCTCAGACTCATGTTCCCCCCTCCCCTGAACCATGAGCCCTCCCCAGTCTCAGAACCTGCAGATCCTGCTCCCCTGGGTGCTGACTCTGCTTGTTATGCCACAGCTTAACACAACTAATTACCCCTGTGCTCATAAAGGTATATTGGCAAGCTAATGTTGAAGGCAGAATGGAAGGATATTTTGTGCCAACAAAATGTCAAGCCAGTGACCATAAAACATTTCTGTCTTACCTTAGAGAATAACTTTTAACTTCATTTTTAAATGGTCAATTTTTCCAAACAAAAAAAATCATCTTCCTTTTAGTATACGCCTGCCAAATGCAAAACCAAAGAAACTGGAAAATGGAGGGTTTTGTTTTCTTTTTCTTTTTTTATTATTATGATTTTTTTTTTTGCTAACATCATTCAGTTATAATAATTTTTATGTTAATTGAAAGTATAGTAGCTGCAGCATTTTCACCCGGAGCTGTAATTTCCAAACTAACATTAACTCTTTAAAGCTGAGTTATTAAGCAAACCAGCAGGATTTGTTGTCAGACCCTTTAAAACATAGAAGTCCACAATGAGAATTCCAGCATGCTATCTGATCTTGTAGCTGATGGGATGGGTAAACAAAGAATTAATTTCAGGGTTGCAAGGGAATTTGAAGTCACCAGGGCTATTGATCATCAGTGTGCTAAGTAACTGCTACACATACTTGCTATTGATATCTTTTAGGTATATTATTTGGTGTCCTGTGCACTTCAATGGCCGTGGCAGCATCACTTCTGGGAGGAGTTGTGCAGGTACATAGACACTCATGGAACTGTCCAACCAAAGAAAACTGATCTTAATCGCCAGTTTGTTTCCTCAACTGGACTTTTCTGTAAGAACTCCTAGAACAGGATGTGCACTTCTCAGAAGCCATTTAATGAATAAATCTCTTTTTTTTAGGACCCAGTGAGTTACCATCTAAGTTAAGTGGAACAAGTTTGGTTTCAAAGAAAAATATTGTCAATCCAACCTTAGTATTAAGTCTAATTTTGTGATCAGTTACCCAAACAAGGGCAATCCTTCTAAAACGTCCTATATCCATTTTATCTTTGGGAAGATAAATAAATAAATAAAAAAAAAAAATCACACTTTTCATTGACACTACAATGGCATTAGGATTTGCATACCTTGTATCATTTGTTTTGTAATATTTTCTAGTGGAAGAAATAGTCATAAAGGCCCTGGAATAAGAACAGATAAACTACAGCTATGGGAATGAGGCTAATGTCAAATGACAGTAACTAACCCTCTAATAATGGTCTATTGTGCCTTTTTTTCAACAGGCTTCACTCAGCATTCATGGCATGTGTGGGGGGCCCATGCTAGGGTTATTTACATTAGGAATTGTGGTTCCTTGGACTAATTGGAAGGTAAGAGATAGCATCGTTAAAAAGAAAATCTCTATTACTGTGTGCATCTACATGTGCATTAATGCTCAATAGTTACTGCGCATTAGGTTAAATACCTGTAATAACACACCTTTGTATTGATGCTAATGTGCAGTAGACTAATTCTACTGTGCATTAGTGCAATAGCATGGCTTTTGCTGTGATGTGCTAATGCGCAGTAGAATTAGTCTACTGTGCATTTAGTGTCTCGTGTATATGCACCCAGTTTCTCTCAACTTGTATCTCATTTATATTATTCTGCTTTTAGATTTTGTACTTTGTTTAGAAGCTTCTCAGGAGAGAATAGTCCAAATCAAATCCCTAAAAGCCCAGGGAAATTCAGATCTAGATGCAAAATTAATGAAACAAGCCTTCACTATTGCTTATGTCTGAGTTTTTACTCTTGAGCTCTTAAGTCTCATGGAACACAATCAAAAATTGGAAAAAATAGGAACTCCCAATATATACAGAACAATGTAACTTCTCCTGATAAGGCAAAACTAAAGATGATGTCATTTCACATATGTATTCTCTTTCCTTCTGAATAGTTCCTATAACTCATACCATATGTAAAATTTACAGTAGCAACTGCTGCAATTTTAATCCCTGTGGCTTTCATTATCTATACGGCTACATTACTAGTTCAATTAATGTCTATTAACTATAGGTAGTAACAAATGCACAAGATCTGGTATCCAGTAATTTAGAATGTACACCTTAAAATGTCCACTTTTAACTGGTGATTAATATGAAAAACTGCACTTGGGGATATTAGTTTTAACTAGTAAACAAATAGGGTTTTTCCTAAGTAAAATTTCAGTTTTGGTTTTAAAAGAGAGTTTTGTCTTTTCACTGTGCAGATTCTAGGAAGATAGTATTTTCCTTAGCATGGATGAAATATAACAAAGGGAAACACTTTTCAAAATATTAGCTTCTCACAGGAATTCCACCTGCCTTCCCTCCCCCACAAATTTCCAGTTTTGTGGGATTAAAAACAAAAAAAACCTACTTAAAATTAAAGCAAAAAGACTCCAAAAACAATCAGAAACATCCTATTAACCCATCACAACTCAATTGTTTAACCAACTTTAACAAATAAGGCCTGAATTTGTGCCACTGGAGTAAATGGGAGTTTTTTACCCCTATATGAATGTCTACAGGAAAAATATCACCTAATGCAATGTACCCACCATCTGTCTTTTCAAACGCATGCATATTTCAGTCATCTCTGATAATGTCGCTTTGCATTAATTCAGGGTGCCTTGGGAGGCCTTTTGACTGGAATCACATTAGCTTTTTGGGTAGGTATTGGAGCTTTTGTTTATCCGGCACCATCTTCAAAAACCCTTCCTCTGGATTTATCAACAGCCAACTGCACTCTAGCTAACAGCACAGAGATACTAGCTACAATGGCTCCTACTCAACCTCCTTTCAGGTATTTTCCACTAGTTTTTGTGTGTATTAATACTCTACTATAAGAGGTAGCTACTACACAGCATTAGGTTTAGGCTGAAGTATGCTTTGAACACTGTGGCCTTGGAACTCCAGTGGTCTAAGAGCACATATTGATGGTGTGCAGACATCTGGTGCGCTGTGGGAAACATATTCTACTGAACACAAGAGAAAATGTTAAGCGCTTCCATCTAGCTTAGGTTGCCCAGATGCAGTCCTTACACTTAGATCCATAACTAGTTGGAGCTAAGTGCAAACTCCATAGAAGTTCCAGAAAGGCTGGATGGTCTCAAAACGGCTAACCCAATCTAAGTTATACTTCCAAGGTAGTCTGACTTAGATCGGGTTGACCATTTTTAGATTGATCGAACTGAACTGTATGTTCATGGTGAGCCCCAGGGCTGGAAAAGCCCAGCTATCAGTTTCAGCTCTAGAGCTGTACTTTTCCGACCTCCTCCCCAGGACCAAGCTATTTTTAGCTTGCTCCTTGTCCCACTCCCAGAGGGACAACCCTCTGCAGCCCACCAAAACCCCCATCCCACAAGCTGCTCTCAGTGCTGGTTTTATAAGCATTTGCTGATGTTAGGAGCTAAAAGAGTAAGTCCTGGTGGGATGAGGGGTGGGAAGGATGGAGGCGGGGGGAGGCATTGTGCATCTGGGGGTTAGGAGGGGGGCAATTAGGAGGCTAAAAATAGCCCCTGTTCCTGGGAGGTGGAGGAGAGAACTGCCATGCCATTCCCCCTGAACATCCCTGTGAACACCACCTGCCCCTCAGATTTTTCTGATTTCTTCCAGGGACTCTGCTTGCCCTTCCAATCCCTTCAATGCCCCCCCACACAGACCATGCCCAATTCCCCATTCCCCCTGCAGACCCTGCTAGCTCCCTAATCCCTCTTAACTCCACTGTGGACACCACCTGCCCCACAATCTCTCCCTCAGATCCTGCCTGCTCCCCATCTTCACAATCCCACCTGGGGACTCACCGATACCCTACAAAGCCTGCTTGACCTCCCAATCCCCCCACCCCCTCCAACTCAATTTACCTTAGATTGGGTGGCTTTTTAAACGCCTCACAACCTCCCCAAATGTCTCTACACAGCCCATAAGACAATTTCTGTATGTATGCAATTACTGCAAGGATGAATAGGGTAGAAGTATTAATAGGGAGATGAGGAGTTTGTCCATATGATGGCACTAAGATGTTGTCCACTTGTGGAAACCTTTGGGATCCCTTGAGTTATAAGGACACTAATTTTGTGAAAAAAATCTGGAAGTTATAAATTAAAAGTGAGGGGACTTTAGTAAGGAAGGGTCTGAAATTGTGAACTGAGCATTAAATGTGTCATCAAACTGCAGAACAGGTATTTAATACTTTGAAGGATTGGGCCTTAAGTTATTTTTGTATAACTTCTGCGTATAATTTCTGGAAAGGGGAGTGTGACATGCATAATGGAACTTAATAAAGTCAATTTTTATTACTAAGAGTTCTAGCATTGATCACAAAGTAGAAAATATGCACATATTATTTTAAAAATTACTAGTTGGACTAAATGCAATCTATGCATATTTCACTTTTGCCATTGAATTGACATGTATTGTATTCTAAAATCTGTCTGTATTAATTTATAAATTATGTATATATCCCTCTATATTCATTTTTGCCCTTACAAGTCTTTTACATGTTATTGCTAACTATGACTTTTATTCTTGTACTTCCATAGACCACAACTGGCAGATACCTGGCATTCCCTGTCCTACCTTTACTATAGTGCTGTGGGCTGTTTAGGGTGTATTTTGGCAGGACTTTTGATAAGCTTTATCACAGGTAAATTGTTTATTAAAGTTTTTTGCACTGGGGCTTGTCTAGAATGTGTTGTTCAAAGACTTCAACAGACAAGTTCAAGACTGCCAACTTAGAACCAGTGGAGTTGAATCCTGAGCAATAAAAGCTAATCTGTTTATAGATACCTATGGATTAATACTTGCCAAAAAAATTCTAGTTGTGTTAACTCTGAATGCTGAAGAATATCCATCTAAGCCGCTATAGCACCTTAAGGGAGCATAAAGTTAGAAATCTAAGGAATGTTTGAGACCTGCTCTAAGTTACACTGTGGGTTGACTTCAGTCACCTAGGATCTTGGAAACAGATGGTTGAGGATCACTTTTATCCTACATATTCTGCTGCAATGATAGCAAACATGGCTCATCCCAGGATTCAGCTCATTATTAGTTCTGTTATGGAAAAGTTCAACAAGATTTTAATATTAAAAGTGGTAAATGATAGACATATACTTATATCCTCTTCCTCAACTTGCCCTTCAAAATACAACCCTAAATAACATCAGTACAAAATCCCCAAACTGATTTACCCAACCCAGATAAATTAAGTAAGGGCCTTGTCACACATGCACTTGCAACAGTTGCAACTCATTGGAATGTAATGACCTATTTATGTTAGTGCATGCTAGGAGATGCCAGTGCAGGCTCAACTGAGTTTGTAAGTGCAACTTGCTGGAAAGTCTGCCAATTGTGCATCAGACTCCTCAGCCACTCAAGTAGCTGTAGTGGTACCTGGTAACTAGGACTGTGCGAAATTTTGCCGGCTGTTTCGTTTCAACACTGCTTTGATTCATTTTGAGCTTGAAACAGTGAAATGAAACAAAGGCCTTTGAAACAGCCTCAAAATGAAACGAGGGCAGCTGAAACATTTTGAAAGTTTTGAAATGTTTTGAGTTTCAAAGCAGCCAGCCAGGTGATGGGAGACAGAAGAGAACTAGGGCTGTGATTGGGCTGAGAAGGGAAACTGAGCTGAGCTGAGATCCCTTCCCCAGCCCAATCAAAACAGCAAAATCATTTCCACAAAACGGAATGGAACAGTGTTTTCAAAATGAAACAAAACTCGAAACAAAACACTGTTCCATTGAAACAGATGTCGAAACAGAACACTGCTGTTTCGCACAGCCCTACTGGTAACCTACCAAAGGTGCAATCCTCATGGTCTCCCAAGACCGATAGCTAGCTGGCAGTGAAGATGCTAGGAGATAACCCTTGCCTAAAAGAGAACACTTTGCAGTGTCACGTGGACATTTAACACAAGCTAAACTGTTTGAACTTGCATCTTTTTGTGTTTTAACTGCACTTAGAAAGTGTCAAATTGAATATGTGACACCACATTCATCTGGCCAAAGATAATATTTGAACACACCCAAAGGTCATGATATGATTTTATCCAGTTCTAGCTTTGTTTCATCATTTCTTTGCTTGGCATACATATAGGTGTATGTAAAAATCACATCGCTAACCATCTTTTTTTTTTTATAGGACCGGACAAAGGTAAAGATATTAAACCAGTGTTAATTAGGCCTGTCTGCAACCTAGTTTGCTTTTGGTCTAAACGATACAGAACATTATGTTGGTGTGGTGTTGACCATGGCAGCAAAGTAATTCATGTGAGTATTTCATAACAGAACAGCCCACTGCTGTCTACATCTATACTATATAAAATATTTGATAAATGGATACGATTTAGATTTCACCTTCAAGATTTCTATTGCATACAGAAGCAAAGCCTGCACACTTTCTGAAAATCCTAGACCATTTTTTTTTTCTGACAGCCACCCACTGTGTCACAATATGTTACAATTTATCAGGGATGGAAAAGACTGTAGAATCTTAAAATAATAATAATCCCTGTTATGTGAGTCAATGACCTGGGAAATACAAGGTATAATCTATTTAAACCTCAACAGAAGGGAACTGACCATATTGTTCCTCTTAATTAAAAGAAGAGAAGCCAAACAAGCATTTTTTAAATAAAGAAATGCAGAAGGAAACAGGCAATAATTTCCTTGAAAGGTCTTAAAGCATTTCTAAATAGTAGATTTTAGGTAACATTTTTAAACTGCCTAATTGATTTAGAAGCCTAATTCCCATTTAACTTTCTTTGAGACATAGGAACTTAAGTGGAAGATTTATCTTTAGTGACTAGAGATACAGACAGGGAAATAGTAGGTTTTTCAATATCACCTAGCCCAGCAGTTAGCAACCCCAGCCGACGGGCCAGATCTGGCTTGCAGAGCCAGGAGGTTTCAGCAGTGGGGGGCTTAGCCCATGAGGCAGCAGGGGGAAATAATGACAGAAACTGTGGTAGTAGCATGGGTGAGGATGAAAATAACCTGCTCCAAAGTAGAAGATAAATTCCAACATATTGCTGTCCTCTGACCTAGCTGACTATAGCCAGCTTTTAAAAGGTGCCTAATACACATTGGGCACGTCTACACATCACCTTACAGCAACATAGCGACACACTACATTGCTGTGCTATGGCAACATAGTGATCACGCAGATCTACATGTGCTCTCCAGCTACGTTGCTATAGTGGCACACTCCCTCAGTGTAGTACAAAATCTAACTGTGTGCTGTGCACACGGCACAGCAACCACCGGTACTTTACTGTGGTACTAAAGTACAGTGATGTGTAGATGCGCCCATTGATTCTAATGGAAATTTAGTACCCCAATGTTTTGAAGCACCAACTGTGCTGTATGTCTTGTGTGTATAGCTTTGGATACCTATGTGCATAGGGAGCATGCAACTTTTTCAAGTTCGTATGACAGTCCCAGACACAAACAAACTTGTTTCTTTTTAGTTGTGCTTGATAACCAGATTAAGGGAGTATAAAGAAGTTACATTATTTGTGTGATGCGGTCCCTAAAAGTTCTCAGCAGCCAAAATACAACAAATGCTCATGGCTGCAGAGTGCTTTTAAAATGGCCAATCACATGAAAATTTAACCCTTGTCTGATGTAATGTAAGAGTGGGGCACTCTAGGGAAGGCTCCTTGCAAGGGTTAATTTCAGGTGATTGTGTGCCCACAACCCATGCAGTTTTGAGAGGCTGGATCCATGAGACAGGGGTTTTTGTTTCCCCCCTGCCCAGCTCCAGGCACAGCAACTTCTGTCACTGTCAAGGCACTCATGCAGGGGGCAGGAGGAAGGGATCCCCTGCCACACAGGCCCAGTCCAACTCCCACCAGGACCTGAGCAGGGGTAGTTGGGGCAGGCCACACAGCAGGGGGCTTTTTCCCTCTTCCTAAGCCCCAGGTTTGTGCACAGCAGCCTCTGCTGCTGTCAGGATACTCTCATAGGGGGGAGGAGGGCAGGTGTGAGGGAAGGGAGCTGTTCCTACCACAGGTGCTCCCCTCCAGCTGCCCCTGCTGGGGTCTTGGGGGCAGCTGGGCTGGGCAACGTGCACTGGTGGGGGCCTCCCTTCCCACCCTGTCCCCTGTGCAAGCATCTTGATGGTAGCAGAGTCTTCTGTGCCTGGGGTGTGAGGGGGAAATGGAGCCCCTCTGCCTTGCAGGCCTGCCCTGCCTTCCCCCAAGACCCCAGCAGGAGTAGTTGAAGAGGCTACACAATAGAGGGGCTCTGTCCCTCCCCCATCAGCTGTTGACAGTTGCCAGCTCTCAGGGTGGGGGGCTAGGACTGGGATGAAGGGGGGTCCAGCAGCCTCCTGGGAGACTGCTGGAGTGCCCCCACCTGGTGGCCTGGGCCAGCGTGGATAGGCTCCATGCCCACCACACCCAAGAGGTGAAAGCCAGTTGAGATCAATGACATTCTAACACATGGCGCTTCGTGTAAAGTGCCATAGTTAGACCACCTACCCGGTGGACTGCCTGCACTTCTGTACACACCCTAAGAAAAATAAAATAAAGTATTGCCTTTCTAATAGCACTCAAGTCAGTTGCTAAATATACACATGGGAGGGTCTTTCATTAGGAGTGAAGGAGGATAGAATCATTTACAACTCTGGTTGGACTGAGATGTATAAATAGGGTTTACTAGGGTTGGTTTAATTCATAGTTCAAACAACATGAATTATTTATTCTTCCTTTTTCTTTTCTCAGGAGGATTCTGAAAATAATCTGTGTAAAGATACTGCAAAGGTGATAGGAATAGACAAGGCCTCCCAGGATGGATTCAAGAAAGAAATTCCAAGCTATTTACCTGGTTATAATCCCAATGAAAAATCCTACACTAACCCAAGCTTAGACACAGAAACGCATTTCTAACATATGATTTGGAAAATAACATAATTTACTATGGCAATGAAACTGCATTGCTCCAGCTTTGAAAAACAAGGACCATCCCTGTCTGTTGCATTCTACAAAGTTGTAGATGACTAGTGCCACATCATGTTACTTAAGAAGACGAACTCAGGTTTTATTTATGAAATACATTTAAAAAACAAGGCATCCATTCTTAGGAGACAATGAAATGCTGTGAATCCTGTTATTTCAAAAGAAATATAGAAGGGAGTCATAAAATGTTAATACCCACATTGTGGCTGTATTTTATATATTCTGGCACCTACAATTTGGAGACTTCAACTACCCAGGGGGGGGATTCTTTAAGTTTCATCCTGGACATGTTTATTTTTGCTGCTGGCATTAGTGATGGCTATGTCCCAGTGGTGGCTGAGAGGATTTCTGTTTGATTTGTACAGTATGCAAAAGGTAAAGAGCTTTGGGATCAGAGGTATTTTGTTTAATTATCCTAGTCATTAGCCAACATGCTGTAAAAGGATGTACGTTCAAATAGCCTCAGTATCCAACTCTTCTATTAGCTGTTTCATTCAGACCCTCATTTGAGCAATGACCAAAGTCCCTAGCTAGTAAAAATGATTTAAACATGAATGAGATTTTTGAAAAGCAGTCCAAGAGGTTTAAGAGCTTCTGGAAATCTTATTTCATGTCTAGGCAGCATGGATCAAGCTGAAAAATGGCATGTCTTTCCCAATGCATAAAGAAGAGTTAAACTGGAACAATACCTTTATAGATTTCTAATCTCAAAATATCTGAAACACTTCCCATTCATCCACTAATCATTTACAGCTGAGATTAATGCATTATTAAGACTATTAATTCATACTCCCTTTCTGGCAGGCTAGGAGTATTTCACAATGCCTCCTTTTAAACAATGGAAGGGAATAGTGACTTTTAGGTAGGATCCCAGATGTCTGTGTATGAGTGTGTTTGTATACACACACATATATGTATACACACACACACACACACACACACACCACTATTTCTAAGACCAACCCTCATTTATTGGTATATGAATATGGGAACAAATCTTAGAAAGAGTGGTTGTATATATCTATATGGCGGATAGGTGTGTGTGCATGTATACACACTCTTTGTAAGACTAAGCCTCATATACATATAATGGTGAAAGTTGTTCTTAGAAAGCGTGTGTGTATATATTTATGTGGGTGCCTCTACACATACAATTAGTACAGAGCAATAAACTCTGGTGTGCATGTACATATATGGATGTATACACATATACATATATATACACATGTGCAAAGTGCTGCACAAGTATAAAGTGCTGCACCTGGGCAAAAAGAACCACCAACACACTTATAGGATGGGGGATGACCTTCTCAGCAGCACAGCAGTGGAAAAGGATCTTGGAGTCATAGTTGACTCCAAGATGAACACGAGTTGTCAATGTGATGAAGTGATCAACAAAGCTAACCACACTTTATCATGCATTAGCAGATGCATGATGAACAGGTCCAGGGAGGTGATGCTTCCCCTCTATGTGGCACTGGTCAGGCTGCAGTTGGAGGATTCAGAGGAGGGCCACTTGTGTGGTCAGAAGCCTGCAGGTAAGGCCCTATGAGGAGAGACTGAGGGGTCTAGGTCTCTTCAGCCTTTGCAAGAGAAGGCTGAGAGGTGATCTTGTGGCTGCCTATAAATTCATCAGGGGAGGGCAGCAGGGAATAGGATATGCTGTATTTTCTAGGGCACCCCCTAGAGTAACTAGGAACAATGGCTACAAATTGACAGAGTGCAGATTTAGGTTGGACATTAGAAGGAACTTCTTCACAGTAAGGGTTGCAGAATCTGGAGTGGGCTTCCAAGGGAGGTGGTGCTCTCCCCTACCTTGGTGGTCTTCAAGAGGAGACTGGACAAGCACTTGTCTGGGGTCGTCTGACTCCAGCACTCTTTC
>NW_005841965.1:815994-828381 GCF_000455745.1 Alligator sinensis
TCAGACTCAATGACCTACTGAGGTCCCTTCTGACCCTAACATCTATGAATCTATGTATGTATTTATGTATGTAACCCATGCTGGCATGCTAGGCTGGGTGATATGCCAGATTCTGGATCCTCAGGGTACCAGTAGCCCTGGGAGCTTCCCCAGGCAGGTCTGCTGACTGAGGTGTCCCATGGAGAAGTGTGTCCCTTACCTTCACGGCCCAAGAATTTACTCTAAGTTCAATAAAAACTTTGGGTTTTTATTATACACAACTATATACAGAAAAGAAATGACTAAGCAAAAAAAAAAAAAAGAAAAAGGAAAAAATATATAACGATATATTTAACTATAGTTAACAAAAAAACTAACAACTTGAATACAATCTACAAATGCAACATTAAGCAAACAATTCCAACACACAAAGAGGTGCGGGGCCTGCCTGTGTCTCACAACCTCAACAATTATATTCACCTTGTTATAACCTTTTAAAAACAGTTTCCCTTAGGGTTAGAATCCACTCCCATTGCAATAAATGGCAACACAGTTATTGCTATCGTCCACCACTAGATGGTGGAGATAAGGCTCCTATTGCTTTGGGGACTCTGAAGTCCCTTCTTCAGACTGGCCACTGTGAGACAAGCCCCCGGTCAGGAGATGCAGGCAAATGGCTTCTTTTTATTTTTCCTGAAATACACTATCTGCAAACTCTATGGGGTTAAGTGTCCCCTCACACTCCCATGAGGTTTGTGCCTTTTCAGCCCACTCCTCCTCTGGGGCTGTCTCCCCTCCCAGTGCTTATACCTGCAGACAGGGGATTCCCCCCATCCTGCCCCAGCCCCCCGGGCAGGTCTTGGTTCCTGCAGCCCTGAGTCTTCCTAGCTCAGAGAGGGCTTCCTTCTGCAGGTCTCTAACCCAGCAGCTTCTCCTAGCTCCCAGCCAGCCTACCAGCTTCTGCTGACCATTCTCTTCCCCACTTCCCCCGGGGCACCTGTGTCCTGAAGCTGCACAGTTCCACACCCGGTGGAGAAATCAGCTCCTCTTGGGGCAACACAGGGTCTCCCTCATCCTGGTATCTGTTTCCTGAGCAAGTCTCAGTTCCCATTCCAGTGGTTGGGTGGAGAGGAGGACTGCATCTCTGCGCCTTCTCTCCAGACTGGAATCGGATCCTCTTCTTTCACTCTTTTAATGGTTTTTGGCTGTTTTATGGGGCAAACACAACCAATCAGAGCCCTCAGTTTGCAATAGGGGCTCGGGTACAGTGCAAATGATCCAATAAAAAGAATGCATGGTGCACAGCATACTTTTCTGCCTGGAAAAGCCATGGCACCCTGTGCAAACATTTTGCTGCCCTTTTACAAAGGTTGTTAGGCATAGCACACCCGCTTAGCTTGCAGCCCAGTGAGCTGTGCAGGTGTTACATGTATGTGTATACACATATATACACATGCATATATGAGGGTTAGAAAGAATGTACACCACATATACTCTACTTTAAAAGATAACCCTAGAACTATATTTTAAAACCATTTATCAGCTTTACTTAATAAAGACAAAAATCACACAGAATGGGTGCATCTGACATGATAAACTCTGGAGTTCTTTCTAGATGTGCACCCAGGACAGCAGCGCTTAGAGCCAGGGCATGGCAGGCCTGGGCTGGCAGCAGGCAGTGGCAGAGGGACTGGCTCAGACATGAGAGTGCCTAATGTGCAGAGCTGTGCGGCTAGGCAGCAGGCAAGAATCTGGCCCCCTGCTGCCTGGATTGACTGGGTGCAATTTACACGTGTGTTTCAGTGCACTAAATGACCCTGCCATAAGATAGTACTGTCAGCAATACTACTATCTTACAAAGAGTTAATTAGTTTTCTGCACCCTAACACCATTGTAGGTGTTATGCTTTACTGAGGTGCTAATTAGTCTACTCCAGAGTAAAGCACATGTGTAGTTGCACCCTGTATGTTTTCTGATGGCTGATAACAGAAGTAAATCTTAAGGTTTGAAAGACGCTTCATTCATATACAGAGCAGCACACCCAAATTCTGACCAGTTTTCAAAAGACAAAAGTATCTTCTGGGTAAAATCTTACCTACCTCACAAACTGCTTTTTTTGCTACAGTAAGAAATACTTTCTTTGAGATTTCCCAATACTCAAAACAAAAAACCTGAAGAGAATTATACTTACCTCTCATATTGGCAGGTACCTGAAGCTCATATTAGCACAGATGTGTATGTCTTCATTTCACAAGAAACATAATATAAAAAAGAGGTGGGTGAAACTTCCAAGGAGAGGCAGAAAACTAGGTTCCCAATCACCAGTGAAATTCAATTGGATTTGGATGCTCAGCTTACTTGAGTCCTCTGAAGATCCCAATCATTGTTATGTTGCTCAAGGTATCCTTATTCCCTGTTCTCTTTCACTTTTTAAGGGTCTGCAGCTGCTTGTGCTGGAGAGGCAGAGGTGGGAGCCTGGGAAAAGAATGGGAACTCATCCATTCTGGGGGAATGCAGTGGAATCTTATGCCCTCATATATGTGCCCTTTTCCAACTCTAACAGCAGCAATGTTCATTAGAATCCTTTGGAACTTGTAACAAGAAAAGACTGTATACCTGCTGTAAAGGCTCCCTGGACTGTATGCCTTCCCTCTTCCTTCTACTAACAGATAATTAATTTAGCAAATGTCTTGCAGCTTTGTCCACAAGGCAAGATTCTCACAACATTTTGGGCTTCTTTGTCTTGTTTCTGAGTGCAGCCAGTAAAGCTCACATTCTCTCTCCTTACTACTTTACTTCCAGGTGCTTCTTCACGTTCCTCTACCACCTTGGGCCAGTTTGAAATGCAAGTTCTGAGAACTGTTTTTTTAATGCCCTCTCATAGACTTTACTGTAATGGACTCTATGGGTGCCTACATACATGCTCCAACACATTCTAATTAGAACATGTTGAAGCAGACTTGATGAATCAATTATTTGAGTCTGCTCCGCTTTCTAATAAGAACACTTCAGCGTCACATATATAAGCCCCTGAGAGTTTAAAAATGGTCACTGGGGTGCTTTAACGAAAGCTCATCTAATGAGCTATAGCAAAAGCGTCCTATGGCCATTTTCAAACACAGGGGCTTAATACATGTGATGCTGCATCATTTTGATTAGATAATAACTGCCCTGGTAACTGCCTTAATTAAAACACTCCCGCCCCCAAGCACATGTGTAGGCAGCTGTGCCTGGGTCTTTCCCAGCTTGCTCCCTACTCTGAGGAATGCTCCATCTCGGTTTGTTCCTCAAACATCCAGCCACACTTCTAAGATTCTGAGGTGCTAAAATTCACTTGGTCCTGAATCAAAATCAATCCTGTGCAGCCATGCATGGATCTATAGGATGTGTCCGCTCCTACCCAGGCCCTTTTTCTTGACTGGAAAGATGAAGGAGAACACCAACTAAGCCCTTATCTCCTTTACCCTTTTACCCAGAGCCCTGTAGTCACTTTTGATCTGCTCAGGGTCACCTCTGTCAGTTAGAGAGATGGGTGAGTCTCAGTAATTCTTCTGTGACATCTTGGATCTGGGCTTTAGACAAGAAACAGACCTCCTGACAAACAGACAACAGGTCAGGCTGGCAGACAAATGCCTACAGAATGGAGTCTCCATCCATGACCACCCATTGCTTCCTTTTGGTGGCAGTAGCGTTGATCCTCCCAATCTTGGGGGTGCCTGGCCTGGCCTCCTCCACCAATGGAACATGCTCCTCCTCTGTTGCTAGGGCTCTATCTGTTCTCCAGCCTGCAGGTGCAGATAAAGACTTCTGCTTGCTGCCAGAGGTCACAAGCTACCAGCTTCTACCTGCTTGGGAGTCCATGCCTTCTTTCTTCTCCAGTATTGCCTCTGGCAGTCCTTCCTCTGCAGTCTTAGAGGTCTCCTCTAGCATTGAATTGATGAAGACCTCATGGTGGGGGATGCTTCAGAGCCTTGCCATCTTCTCCTGTAGCTCTCTTGCCTGCTTCCTGAGTGACACACCAGGAGGCACCACTCACATCCTAACTGACTGTCACTGGAAGGAACCTGCAAGCTGCAGTTCACTCTCCTGATAACAGGCCTCTGTTTCCCCAACAACTCTAGATAGCACTCTTCTTTCCTCTGGTGGTTAGTAAAGTAGAGATTGTAACTTCTGATTTATTAAATACCTTGACAGCTTCTTAACCTCAAGTGGCATTCATAGGGATGCAAGATAAGCCACAAATAGTTGTCACATATTGGTAAAAGATAATCCCCTGAAACAGTGTAAAAAGGCTTTTAGCACCACTGTGCAACTGGATAGCATTTTATGCATTATTTCTTTCACCACCTGCTGAAGGGCAGTTTGTTTGGCTGGTAGTGCCCCTATTATGAGGTTAGTTATTACACAATGACAGCTATCTTGTGAGATGATCATCAGTGCCTTTTAATAATTTCACTAGCATTTCAGAATTTTTTTTGTCATAATTTCTGAAAAGGCTTTTTACAGTCTCTACCTTATCCATAAACTAGTTTACACAGCTTTTTAAACCAAGCACAGTCTAGTATTGTATTTGACCTGTCTGTCTTCAAACAAACAAAAGTGCACTCTTCATATCTCCCAATTGTTTTACCTGTAAACAAAATAAACTTTTTTTTAATGTGCTAAACGCAAAAGGCTAGTGAGATGCTGTGTGAGCTTCTTCATATAAATCTGCCAGTGAATTTTCCTTTAAGTTGTTATTCTAGCCCTGGTTCTGTTTCAAATCAAGACGTCTTGTTGTGCATAACTGAGTGCGGTTTTGTGAATCGTTAGAAGGATTTAAACTGGGCCTCATATATAGACTTATAAAAAGAAAAAGTCCAGTACATTGCTATGACATATTTCAGCCTTGTTGTCAACATTCCAAGGATATGTGAAACAAAATTAGAATGCTAAGGAGATACTATTTTGATATAATTAAGTCTTCATGTTAAGGCTGGGGAGAGTTACCTTCTCATTTCTATCAACCTGGAAGCCATTGTTCATTTCAAATCAATTCACACTTCCTCCTGCTTAGACTAGAACCAAAAAGAAAATACAAGAAAATATCAGGGACACAGATGAGCATAATGACAGAGTCGCTGTAAGCCTTTGGAGAGGTAGTCTTAACCCTTTTACTTCCAATCATTCAGCTAATGAAATATCCCACTATATAGTTGAGGCAGACATCATTTTTGCTATTTATCCTATCCCCCTTTCCTACTCTCTATTGACTCATAAGAGAGAGTAGCCAATATAGTCAAATGTTCATACTGGCCCAGAGAGAGAATTTGATGAATTCAGCTTTGGAAAATTTTGCCACAGTGTTTCAGGGCCTAAGTGGGAGTTAACTTATTTTGTAAAGCCATGTACACACTTAGTTGAATTTTTCCTCTCCCCAATTCAATCCCTTAGCTGTGTCATTTTTGAAACTTGAAAAACTCTTCCTTACCTATAAAACAGCTGCTTTCTGATACTGTGGTCCAGAATGCCAGAGTAATATAATTCTCTGACTTGGTAACTACAACCCCAAAGAATTACCATATTGATGAGAGCCTAGTAGCTCTTCTTCAGTTGTAGCTTCTTGTGACCTTTCATTAGTCAAGAATGAAAACTAAATACTTAGCACTTAAGCATAATTTTACAAAGTTGGAAAAGTGGATATATTCCCAAAATGTGATATTTTTGATGTACATGCTAAACCCTGATTTGGTACATGAAAATTAGTACCTTCACATAGGTCTCAGATGAAGCACTTTTACAAATTCCCAACCAAGCATGAAGAAACATTTGAAATTACCTGCCTGCTTGAACAAAGGTTGAGGCCTACATGCTCATTTCATGCTGGGATATTTTTTGATAATCAATATTTTGTAGTTTCAGAACTGCTCCCCATTACAGCACAGCCTTAAGCTTGCATTCCGAAGCTATTGAAATACTAAGCAACTAGGATTATGATGTCTTGAACGGAAGTCTATGAGAGACAGTCATAGAGAGCTGAAATAATTCCACAAGCATCATTTGTGGAACTTCTTCCCAATTCTTCCTTTTATAATATAAGTTAGGGGTGGGCAATTATTTGGGCCCACAGGTCACATAGGGAGTTTAGGGGAGCTGTTGCAGCTAGGTCAGAACCCCCTCTCGCCCCCCACTTCTCCAGGAAGAGCTCACCAAACTTCTCTATGTGGGATGAGGCTGTAGGTGGGTGGGGGTGGGTGGGAAATGGGGCTGGGGCAGCAGCTTCAGCAGGTTCAACCTACAGCCCACCCATCTATGCCAAAAATGGGCTTAGGCAGATGCTTTGAGAACCAGGGGGAAGCTACCACCTGCATCTGCATCTGATGCTGTCTTGGGGTTGCCCTGTGGCTCCTCCCTGCTGCTGCTGCCTCATACCACCTCCAGGTCACCCCAGGCCTGTGGGGTGGTGATGGTGACAGTGGGGAGGAGCCACAGGGCAACCCCAGTGTGGGCTCTGGGCAGCCACAGCCTGAAGGGCCCCATAAGAACTGAGTGCACCCACTGCCAAGTCCTGCTTTTGCCAGGTGCCTAACAGTGGCTACTGTCACTCATCATAGGCAGGGCCGCCTCTCTGTCTGCCCTTTCATCCCCTTCCAACCCCACCTTTAGTCCCATTCCCTTCCCCCCCACCACAACCACACCTACCCCATGGCCTTGTAGCTTACACCAGCTCCCAGCCTGTATGCCAGAAGTAACACTGGGTGGGTGCTGCCATCAGCTGTGGATGCAGGCAGTAGCTCCCCCCTGGGGATCAGGAGATCCTTCTTGGTCTGCAGGTGATGCTGCTACATCAGTGCATCAGCTGCAGTCCCAGGCAGTTGCCCTGATCCCTGGTGGGAACCTGTATGCAGCATCCACAGCTGATGCCAGGTGCACCTGGCACTGCTTCCAGCATGTGGGGCAGGGGCTGGTGTAAGTGGACAGGGCCAGGATGTGACTGCCTGCCTGACATGATGCAGCAGCTGGAACCACTGACTCTTTATGGGTCATATCCTGTGACTTGCAGCCACCAACCTGCAGGCTGGATACAATCAGTTGGTGGGCTGGACCTGGCCTGCAAGCTGTACTTTGCCACCCTTGGTCTAAGGTTTTGGTATTTTATTCCATAGGGAAATCAAGGTGCACCTCGCTCAGAAATTCTGGTTTTCACAGAGTCTGTATCAGATATATGGCTTTCCTGGATTCCTATCATGATGGGCCCTTTGGTTGATTACCCTTGAAAAAGGGATGTCCAGTCCAACAGAAAGGTCTCTAAAAGATAGCTGGTGCATTGGCTATGGCAATCACCCTGAAGAATTTTGGCAGGATGATAAGGTCGCTGGAGGAGCGCCATGCGTTATAGTGCCTACAATGAAGGCAGCTGGCTTCTATTAGCTTGGAGGAAATGTTATGTGTGGAGTTATTTACTTTGACCAAAGTCCATAAAATGACATGGACATGGATTATAGGCAAGGGAGACAAACAAAACACATTGAATTTTTAGAATGTATTAGTTATAATTGCAACACACAGACACAGGTGATCTGAAACTAATTTTTAAAGCTGACAATATTTACTTGTTAGGCATTAAAAAGTCTTAAATTCATTCTTTTAAATTATTTTAAAGATATATTTCAAGTCCTAAATGCTGAATAGCAAATATATAAAACATTCTGCTTATTGATCTCTACCATTATCAGAGAAACTTTAAAAATATATGTTTACCATAAAAAACCTCTTCTTTTAAGGTATGCAAAAATGTTGGCTTCTGTGGAGCATCCAAGTAGAGGGGCCAAATTAAAATATGTCTGGTTATGTTTTCCCATTATTCTGTATTATGGCATCCTGCACCTATGTTCTTTAGAGGCCAGGTACAGACATTATACTTTTACCAGCATAAGTGATTCAAAACTGGTCTATACTCATAACAGAAAAGAAGTTTAGCACACAAAACCAGTCTATACCTATAACAGAAGTTGAGCACACAGGCCATGTGTAGAGGAAACGAGGGCCGTGTGTGCATAACACTAAAGCAGGCTAAACGCTTTTTCATCGCTTTAATGGTGTCAGTGTTTAGATGCCTCAGAGGTGTATTGCACATTAATTCCAACCGCTGTAGGAAATGTGGCAGTGTAATGCACTTTTGCTGTACCCCAAGTCATTGCTGCACCCCAGTTTGATGCTCCTACAGCTGTGGAATGAAGTACTGGGCTTCGTGCAGCTCCATGGCTCTGCAGGCAGCCTGGCAGCAGCCTGGGAAAGCAGGTTCTGCTGAAGAAACGTGGCAAGCCTGATCTTTTTTTCCCCCACTGGAGCCTGCCTGCCTGAGCTGCATGGAGGCCTGGTGCTTCCCTCCATGGCTGTGGTGCCCCCTGGGACCACCCAAGCCAGGTGTCTGCAGGCAGGTGCCACTTGTGGGGAGGGGTTGCTGCTGCCACAGAGGGAAGCACCCCTCCCCCCCATCCCAGGGACTGCTCTGCCCACCAGCAGCTTGCCCTCCCCTCCCCACTGCTGGAGAGGCAGGTAAGTCGGATGTGTGCACAACACGGGGATTTAATCAGCCCTAATTTGAAGCAGTATTTTTAAAAAGCCATGCTTCAGTTTAGGGCCCCCATTTCATCTACACAGACCCACGTAGACTAGTTTTAAAATGGTGAAATTCAGTCTAAGATTTGCCCCCCCCCACACACCAAAAGGCAAATGTGTGTTGTGTTCACTACCTGATCTAGACTACGCTGCTTAAAGAAAACTGTGCAACTTAGATCCATTCTGCTTTGGGCTTATTGAACATCTGTACCTAGCCTCTGTGCAGGTTGTTATTTTAGCTTCTCATCAGGGCAGTAAGAGTATTTGTACAGAAAGACTAGCCTATCAGTAGCACAACCATATGAAGGTGGTACTTATCTACAGGCTGTTCAGACCATAGGAATGGTGTATACTGCAGCACCAACAGGTAGATTACATTTGCATTGTTGTCACAGGCTAATGTTAGATTCCTCTGTTGCAACACTGGGTGTCTGAGAAAAACAGCACATGAAGCATGGAGGTGAGGGTAAGGGTATTAAAGAAAAAAAATGGAAAAAGTGGTTTGTGGTCACTTAGAACTGCAAAAGAATGGACAAGAACAAGGTGGTACCAAAAGCTACCCGGAGAAGTAGGCTAGATAAAATGCTTTGTAAGCAGGTTGCTTAGTCCTCTGGATTCTGAAGACGGATTCGCTCCCTAAGAAGCTGCTCAGCCAGTCCCCCACCCAAGCAAAGCAGTGTTTTAAAAAAGCAAAACCAGAAGCCTTCTATCCTGTGTTAGACATGAGAAAGGAAGCCGCCTTTGCTCTGGCCATGGCATAGTATCCTGGCACCTCATAGCAGCACACTATTCCATTCACAGCTGGCTTCCTCCTCTTCTCTGGTTACTCTTCTGGGAGCTTTTCAAGCTCCCACTGGGGCACTCCCTGTGTAGCCAAATACCCCACAATTGGGCTTTCTCAACACAGCTGCCTACCCTGTTACATACTTACAGGGAAATTTGGTCCTGACATACAACTCAGGATGGGTACTAGTTCTGAGTGTTTGCCTATTTAAAGACTAAGTTCCCAATTTAGAAAAGTACTTAAGTTCTTGTCTAATTTTAGTTGTATGCTTAAAATGTGTTCAGGGTTATGGGGCTTAATATGTTCTTAAGTACTATGGCACTAGGTCTTAGAAAAAGTGTAAAACACTCCGGCCCTGATTCAAAAGCTTGCTTAACCACCAACATGTGTGTTGTCCATGTATTTAAGTGCACTGCTAAATTTGGTCCTGCATGAAGACAATGACCAACCTCTGACCCTACTAAAGTCAGTATGAGATCTACTTTAGACCAGAGGTTCCCAACCTTTTTTTACTGACCCGCTGCTGGGAGCAAAGTGTGGTGGCGGTGGGGGCGGCTCAGGGGCGTGGACAGGGGAGCTCCCGGCACACAGTGCAGCTCATCTTTTGTGTGCAGTGCCGCTGGCATTACCCCTGCAACCCTCATTTGGGTCACAACCCAAGGTTGGGAACTGCTGTTTTAAAATCTAATGCAGTCAAATTTTGGCCCCACAAAATTAAGAGTAGAGAAAAACGTAACATTCACACAAGGAGTTGAGAAAAAGGGAGGAGTCATGTACTTTAAACTTGTCACCACTTTTTTACATGCAGGTTTAATTTTTGTGTGCTGATGTGCTAGACACATATATCACTGGTGAACAAACACAGTTAAGCATTTTAAAGGAAAACTATGTTTGCTCTAGAATGGACATTATCAGTTTTTTACCAGTTTGGTGACTTGAAGCCTGAAAACAGGGGAATCCATCAAAATTAACATAATAGCTTCATTTCAACAACAAAAATATAACATAAATTTATAGCAATACAGTAGTTCCCATAATTCTTATGATAGAAATATATAGCTTATGGCCCCTGGCACACGTTACATTTAAGATATGATTAACCAGTTATTCCTGCCTTAAATTGTTAACTGGCTACACGTTAATGCCATTAATAAAATCAAATAAAGTTATTACACACAAAAGTTATTACTACAACGTTATTATACAAAAAATGTGTGGCTGGTTCCTATCACATTATTAATTGAATGTGTGGCTAGGCTGGGGCACCCAGCAGAAGGATGTTCCCCCATGTTGGGAGGCCATTGGGTGATGGGGCTCCCAGACATGGGGGTGGACCCCTGGGCTCCTCCTGAACTGGAAATAAAGCACGAAGGAATCTGCTGCTGATTCCCACAATCACTCCTCCTGCCATGCATATATGGAATGGCAGGAAGTGTGATTGTGGGGGGTCCCACATCAAATCCCATCATGCCTTTACTTGCACATCTGCCAGAGGCCTTAATCATGTTCAGGTCCTGGCACAGCTGCTTGCATTGGGTGTGCATAAAACAAAAAAGCATTTCCCCTCCCTACTTTCAGTGTTTAGAATAAAGACGCTAAAAGCCTGCTTTAAAGATATCCAAGTTTATTACTGAAAAAATGCAATATTAAAATGTGTATGATACAATAAGTAGTTGCATTTGTACATGTAAACCTTAATAAAGTAAACAGCATCTCAAGGACAAATTTATGCCAAAAGTGTCTTATAACAGTTAATCAGATCAGCCACTTTCCAGGGGAAAAAAAAAAGCCTTTGCCTTTATATGTCAAATAAACATTTTTCTGTGCAAACTGTTTAAGTTTAAGGGTATTAATTGGGTCATAAAAACTTATCTGAAACCTAAAAAGAAAATTAATAATTCACAGACCAGGGGAATTTTAGCATGTAGTACTTGAAAGTCAATTTTTTAAAAACATTTTGTGGTAATTATTGCAATTTTATTTTAAATAGTACTTACAAAGTTTAGACTTGTAAATAGAAAAAATAGAGGACATTTTATTCTAATTCTTTACTTAGAAAGCAAGTTGTATTTAAATATTACATAAATTTCAAATATATACACATATTTATTTAGAAATCTTTTATCGTGATATTGCAAGTCAGCCAGGACTATTAGAGTAAAAATGATTTACTGGTAACTATGTTATTTACTAAGATTTTATTTTCTACACAAGATTCTCTTCAAGCAACTGAAATTTCAGTGATACTAACCTAGGTAGAAATCAGAATAAACAGTTTGGCAGATTGTACAAATACAAAATTCAGAGTAATCCAAGTTGAACACAAAATTTAAAAAATTGAATTTTTTTCTTTTTTCCCCATTTATTAAAAGAGCAATTATCACATTCTCAGAAGTTAATTTTTTCTCTTCTTTAGACTGCATTGGGTTCAATGCCAATTTCTTATCAATTGGCATCTTCATAAATTCATGGCAATATCAATGAAAAACAATGATGTAAATATTACCATACAAAGGCTATGACAAAAAGTTACTGCAAGCCAATGGAGATATTATAAGGTACATTTTTCGATGCAGTGCAGACAGCTTCAGTTATATGAATATTTAACATTTCATAGCTAAATTACCATGCTGCATTAAAAAATTACCTCTATAATAGGAAACAGCAAAATGATTCCTATACACTCCATTGTTGTGCTATCATGATGAAGTTGTGCTGTCATTGCCAAGTTGTGCTGTCATGCCATGGTAATGCCAAACCATGCCAATAGAAATTGCTAGGAAATAAATTTACAATGTCAATAGGATGAATTTTTCAGCATAAATCAAAATCACCATGATCATTTCAAAATGAGGCCAATAATGTTGAGTTTTATATGTTACAATTGTACAGAAGGGCAAAGACCCCTACAAATACAGTAGTTTAAGAGTGATTAAACTGCATGCGAGTGAGAGAGAATTTAGCACTGCGTGGGCAATTCTAGAGACTAATACCTAAAAGTGCAGCTAGCAGCAGTGCATGCT
>NW_005841965.1:828441-847518 GCF_000455745.1 Alligator sinensis
CAAGGAGAAAAGAAAACCTTGTTAGCCAATACCAGTCATATGAGTTGTCCCCTCCCCTGACATGGAAGAAACATGAGACAATTCAGTAATTTTGCTTTTTCACTACTATGGCTTCTCTGATGTGAATGATAACAAGGGAACCTTTTCTGGTGGACATTTTTCCCTCCTCCTTTTGGATATTACTTTACAGGACAAAAACAAAGAAAAAGAAAAAAGAACACTAATTCTGCACAAGCTAGCTCTGGACCATTACCAGTAGGTCCACACTTGAATGCCACTCCTGGTGTTTCCTTCATGCTCTGAATCTGATTTAATTCCCTCAGCTGCTTCCAGTTCCAGAGCTAGGACAGGTTATCCATGGCACAGCACTGTCTCACACCTTTGTGATAAGTCATTTTTCTGGAGAGTGGACTTGACTCACAAAAGTTACTGAGAAGGCTTCATTGGATAACACCTATGTTGGATCTGCTTAGTTACCTAAAGATGAAAGATACTATATCTTACCAATGTCCTCAAGCCATCCAGATGAGGCTGAGGACATTGCTCACACTAGACATTTGCCCATAGCATGATATAGAGCAGGGGCGGGCAATTATTTTGGCCGGAGGGCCACTTACTGAGTTTTGGCAAGCCATCGAGGGCTGCATGATAGGCAGCTAGGGCATATAAATATTAATTTTCTAAATTTTTTAGAGGCCCCGCGGGCCCGATAGAATGGCCTGGTGGGCCGCATCTGGCCCCCGAGCTGCATTTTCCCCATCCCTGATATAGAGTCCAAACCAACACACACACAGGCCAGTGGGAGATCCATATTGCTTAGTAAGTGAATTCCTACAGCTTTGGATTGTTACTTTCCAACACTGTAAAATATTTAACTACATAGGTAGAGTATGGGAAGAACCAAAGGTGTTTTTAAACTGCTTAAGTGACTTTAAATGGGGCTTAGGTCCCTAAGTTTTTTTATGTGGTTTTGAAAATGTAACCTTTTACAGGATATTTCTAGCTAAACTAGCCATGCTATATGATGTGACAGACAAAAGTATTGGATTTCTCCTAGTACAATAGCCTGCTTTGATACAAAACTCCCTGTAATTTTTAGTCTCAGAAGTAAATTATGTAAATATTATTAAGATATGGGGACTGTAAAAATTTCAGATCTTTGTCCTGAACAATCTTCTCTGTCTCATGTGATAATTTTACCAAAAGGAAAGATTTCCTTTGGCATATTATACTGTTTTATTTGGAATTTTAGGTGATTCTATAAACCAAACTAGGCTGTACTTTCATGTATTTGTATCTTTGTAGGAGTCAACTTGAGGAGGCAGCCGTCTGATTTCTCAGGCAGATTTCAGGGCTGGCTGCCATTTTTGAGGGCCTACTGTGGCTGCCGACCCCCCATGCCCCTGATTGGCTGAGGGCCCCCTGTGGCCCTGCCCCTCCATAATGATTGATTGGCTGCCCATCACACACCCCTCTGGGGAGCCAGTAAATTTTTTTTTGTGAATTTTGTGGACATTGTCTGCTTTTGCAGGCAATACTGGATTTGGTATTTAGAGCAAAATCCACGAAATCATGATTTCGATAGGTCCCTACTTATATGAGATTTAATACAGAATCCATTTAGTCTTATCATTAGGTTTCTAATTTAGTTATTTATGTTAAATGTAGTTTTATAAAGCTGTAGCCTACCACATTTCAGAGACCTAGTTTACAATGGTTTAGTAACTAAACTGAAGCTAAACTGAAAGTATCTACATCAGAGTAGCCATATAATATTGTCTTTTCTTTTCTTTTCTTAAGAGACATTTCAACTGAAAAATAAGAAAGAACTGTTAATGTATATGTGCCATTGAATGAACTAGATTATGACATAATTTAAAAGAAGAACTAACTTCATAAAATAATATAAATGAGAATAGATCAATGACAATGTATTCCATATTGAAGATTACCCTATAAATTCTCTCAGTTAATACAAACTTTTGTAGTTTACAGTGGAACAAGTCAAAATGTGAAAATCCCCCAAAGCAGACTACTTGTAATTACTTACATTATTTTGGTTAGTTAGGATGAACCAGCAAGTAACAGCAAAATATTACAAATACAAATGGAAAAACCAACAGTAGCTGTAATACCATGGTACCCAAGCTAATTTTCTTTCTATAGAGCATTCCTTAGAAGAAGCCTTTAGGGATCCATCTTTTGAAATGCACGTTACTTGGGTTCTTTTATATAATAACAAAATACTATATTTCTAAGGAAAAGCTATTACACTTCATTATCTTCATGGAAACTTTAGCCTTAAGATCACTTGCAAAATTTGTTCCAAGTCTTGAATGATATTTGGGTGTGGAAATGGGGGTGGGGGAGGGAGAACAAGAGATGCATATTACATGTGTGCCCTGTTCGCTAATCTGAGCACTTTCACAGAATGCCTAAATATTGCAGTCACCATATCAGCCTTTTGATGGACATTCACAGTCTAAAGTCAATTTGATAGGCAACAGTGGACTGTCACTCCCTATACAGTGGTCTGCATAGGTCATTCCCTATAGTGATTCATTCTTTTTCAGCAGAAGAAGGAACTATGTAATTGTGAGGCTGATACAACAGGACTCTTGAATTGAGCTCTGTAAAAATAATTGTTTTTCTTTTTCAAATCACCAAATTCTGACCTCACATATTAGGCACAAATTTAAAAATGCAGTAAAATAAGACTGGTAAATAGTAGATGCATTTTTTTTATTTCTGGAATGAAAAATCCTTTTGATTATATCAAGACACTGGTGTTCAGAGAACAATAATTAAGACATTTTGGACTGGTAATTATTTGTAGTATTTAAAAAAGCGGTATTATATCTGCCCATGCAGCCTCTCTAAAGGTGCATGCATAGACCAAAGCTGTTACAGATGAGATCAGCAATGATCTAAAGCACTTTTGCACAGATGCTACCTTCTGAAGCTCTGCAGCTTTGGAGAATTCACAAATACAGCTTTCATACACAACCCATTTAGACTGTTTGTCTGTTTGGAAAGACAAATATTTAGAATATGAAAATATAGACAACCAACATTCATGAAATAGCTAATTCCTGAGGACAGTGTGTGCCATATATCTTTGTAAGATAATCTGCGTTCAATACAAACACCATGCTAAATGAAAACTAGTAGAAAGTTATTCTTAGCTAAAGCAAATGGCTATATACTGGCAAAGCCATGAGACATTTTAGATATATTACAGAGAGAAAAGAACAGAGAGGCACACAATATAGTGGGCATGCTTATGCTTTCCCAGTGCATAAAATTAATCGAATGCAGATCTATATAACCCACTTTGCTGTACTTGTTATTTCCAGGTTTAAAGATATCACAGAAGGTTCATATATATCTTCAAATCTAAGACAATATTTATCTGCCATGCGCAATCATAATTTTTCTAGCTGCAAATCAATATGTGCTCATATCAACAACAAACTGAAGAAAACACAAGCAAAAATATTAATCATTATTTCTAATTTTGGCTAAATTTATGCCAAATCTTTCTGCCTTGATCCAGCCAGGGCATTTTGCATTTACATGGGCCATTAAAAGTGAACTTATCTGTGACCTTAAGAAAAGAGTTATATTTTACAAATAGTGCACAAAATGACTTCATACTAGTTAATAGTTGAAACTAAATGGGGCTAGGGATGCTCTACCATACAATACAAAATGGATATTTAATACATTAAATCATATAATACAGATATCTTAAGCACTGGACAGAAGTGCAGTAAGGATTTCTTTTAGGAATGCTATGGGATTGAGAAAACAGTGTAAACAGAACACAATGAAATCCTTCCACTTAAATGGAAGCACAGGAGAGTCTGAGTTGAATGGGCCTAGTAAAATAGAACTATTGGCTAATAAATTTTTATTAGACCTGTCCCCTCCACTCTACCCTGCCATGCACTGTTATGGAAACCCATACAATGTGGTAAAAAAAGTGGTAATTTCTCATTAACAGAGAACACAACGTGCACCCACTGAAAACAAAAAGGGCCCTTTCAACAATTTCAATGGACTTTGGACTATTAAAATAATTTTCCGATACACATTTTCCCTCTTTCAGTGATACTTGAAATAACGTAAGATGAATTTTTAATTTGTGCAAACAAATTCTGGAATCATTCACTGAAGCTAAATAAGATATTCTGAGAAAGAAAATTTCAACTCTTCACGTCTGCACTTAATGAGCAATTTGCAGCTTTATCCTTAAGGTTAATGGTAGAGCTTGTATTTGCTATAGTTACTGTGCTTTCTTGCATATTAGCATGAATCTTAAAACTGAAGCAAATTTTCTTTGATTTTTAATTCTTTTCCTCTGACATAAATAATAACCATGCTTTAAAACTGTAAAAAAAGGAAACTGGATGGTTTTGGTCCCGTCCACTCTCTCACAAGTGAATCCTGCACACTTGTTTTAGTTTAGTGCTTCTTTTTTCACATATTATGAAATGTTCATAATAAAACACAATCTTCCACATTAAAATAACCCTAATTATAACCATAAGTAAGACTGCTCTATCCCATATGCAAGTGAGAACTGGAGTTCAATTCTGTATGTGAACATTTTTTTTTTCTCTTTGTTGGTTTTGCAATTTTTTTCATCTTAAGAAAGCATCAAGAAGATCTAATTCTAACAGTAATATATAGATATCTTATTTCCATGCTTGGATTTATTAAGCCCAAGATAAGGAGTGCACATTACTAGAACAGAGACAGCACTCTTATAAAGTGCTCTGTTTCTCCCCTGGACAAGCAAGACACAACGTTATACTGAATAACTGATATATCTGCATAAGTTTGCATACTGTAAATAGTTAAGTGTATACTTGAAAAAAATATATTTCCACTGCAATAGGACATTTCAAGTCAACATTTTGAGAAGTCATAGAATTACTGTCCAGGTAGATCAAACAGAAAGTAATAGTGACACAATTATATATCTGCATGCTACATTATAGCATGAAAATGATCGCTCATTTATTTTGGAAGTATGCAGAGATGGTACTTTTTTGCATATCAACATGGAAAGACTTCAAATAGCCACATTTATTTCCAAACAAAGCCGAAACATGGGCAATGCAGTGCATTTTTCAATGAATGGGTAATTTTTTGAATTTAGAATTTTTGGTTTTATTTATAAAGACAGATGATTCCTGCAAAATGATGTGCAAAACTTGAACTGCATAGTAAATATTAAATAGCCTCATACCCACCTTTTTAGGGCAGGAACACATCCACAATCTCAGCAAGAGACCAGGACAAACCTGACAAAACAATAAGCCTGAAGGATATATATCAAGTTTATATCAAGTTATGGACACATAGGCGACACTTCTTTTTCAGAAGCATGGCAAATTAAACCGAGCAATCAAAAGCTGTAGAAGTAGTGGATATAATGTAATTTCTTTTTTCATCATGCTGTTACTGTAAAAGTTTTATAGACAATGACTATTTTCATTACATAGTGGATATCTTGATTAATAGCATGAAAAATATAATTGTAACTTTTTTTTACTGGTGTGTCCAAAATGCTCAATCTTCCATTGTACTTTCACTTGAGCCAATAGCGACTCCCTGACATTGACCATAGACCAATTGATGCATATGGCTATCCATTTTCTTCATTGGAAGCATGTATTTTCCAGTTGCTAGTAAAGCCTGCAGATATATTTCCCAGCAGCAGCATATATACACATTATGAATTTTGGCCCTTATTGCCAGATCCTTTCTTCATTTTAGACCTGCATTAGTCAGTTTCCATATAATGTTTTTGCTGCTGCATGGTATCAGCTAAGGCCATTCATGGTGATACTGTTTTCCGTTCTTTTTCCTCTCCCTTTGCAAATGCTCTAATTCAGCCTCATACATCATTTCCTGGACTAAGTACTTCTCTCTTCTCATTCTGTCACACAAGTCTTTGGGCATGTCTGGGATCAGGTAGGCAATGAAAGACTTTATTCCAAAAACAAGGTGCTGAAAACAAGGACAAAAATAATTAATTCAAGGATGCTTAAGTTGTCCCTTCAAGACCAAATCATGATGACCCTGAAGTTGGTTACTCAAGCAAAACCAGGATTCTCTAACTACAGACTGCAGTGCATATTTTTAGAGACCCTTTCACATGAAAAGCCTGGTAGAATGCTAAAGATAAGGAACAATATGAATTCCCTAGAATAAAAACTAGGAATATGTGTACAAGGTACACCATACCTAACTAGTGTAGGTAATAACAGCAGAAAAAAAACCACACGGAAACACAAACCTTGGCCCAAGCAGGAACAGGATATGCACCCAGACTGCTACAGAGTTTGTATGCTGGCTGCCAGGAGATGTTCAAGCCTGTGCTTCTATATCTTCATTGCTATTAAAACCTTTGGGTGCCTATACATTAGGGGTGTGCGAAACAGCACCATTTCGTTTCGACTTCCATTTCACCATTTTGATGGGGCAGTGTTTCATTTTGAGTTTCATTTCATTTTGAAAGCACTGATCCTTTTCGTTTCATCAAAACTGTTTTACTGTTTCAACGCTGTTTCGCCGTTTTACCCATAGGCTATAATGGGGAAGCACAAAACTGCCTATAACTTTGTCATTTCTTGCCTGATTTGGATGAAACTTGAAGAGATCGTAGCTCCTTCTCAGGCCATGAAGCCTGCCAAGTTTCAAGGACATAGATATAGGGGTTTCTGGGAAACTGTACATCAAGCTGTTGACAAGCAAAATTTGTGACATATGATATTGTGTGTGTGTGTGCGCGCTAAAGTGCAGTTGTTTTTCCGACCCTCCCCCAGAGCACTGGGATTGGAAGGGATCTCAGGGAAAGATCACAGTCACTAGCCAACTGCACATGTCAATATCAGAGCAGTCCTTCCCCCCTCTTCCCCCTCCCTCTCCTTAGTTTCTGTTTCCCTGCAAGCAAGCCCAGCTTTAAAACTCGAAATGTTTAGAAACTCTTGAAATGTTTTGAGTGCCCTCATTTCATTTTGAGGCTGTTTTGAAGCCTTTCATTTCATTTCAATTTCACTGTTTCGAGCTCGAAACGAATCAAAACAGCATTGCAACAAAACACCTGGTGAAATTTCGCACAGCCCTAGTATACATGTGTTCCAATGTGTTCTAATTAGATTAATTGGGTCTGGTCCACGTTCTAAGTAGAACCTTTTAGCCCTGCCATAGTGTCATATGTATAAGCCCCCATTAAATGAGCCATTTTTAAATATGTGGGGCCTTAATACACATGATGCTGTGGAATTTTAATTAGAGCAACTCTCTGGGAACCACTCTAATTAAAATGCCGCCCCCCCCACACACACCCCTGAGCACATGTTAGTTTAACCTGGTTTGTATGGGTAAATTAACATATGGTGTGACTGCACCTTAATTTTGCTACAGAGATACTAACAAATTGATGCTAATGAACAGTAAACAATGTATTCCTTCTTTTTCCAGATTTGGCATTTTCCAGCTTTTCTTTTCTCTTCACAGAGCTTAAAGCATAAGCACCTTGTCTAAACTGTACTTTAGTCATTGACCCAACATAGGATATCTTAAGCTGGTAGAAAAGTAGCATATCTCTACTAATCCATGACTAACCTCAAATACTATGATGAAAGCCAGTCGTGCAGCAAGGACATGCCAGAACTGCAAGGTGAATTCATAAGGGTTTGAACTCCATGGTGGTGCTCGGTAATCCCGATACCTGTAATGGAAAGAAAAAAAGAAAGAAAGAAAAGTCACTGATAAGATCGTTCCAAAATCCTGCACAATACAACACAAGAGAGGTAACCCCCAGAAGAAGGGAAACCAAAATGGCAGGCAAGGAAGAGAAGTTTAAAATATGACTGAATAATGAGGAATAACATTTGTTCAGTCTAAATAACAAGGCTTGAGGATGTACAATAACTATACACCTGCTTCAAAATCAATCAAATAGAAATGAAAGAAAATAATTTACATAGGGTATGAGTACTGAACAATGCAGTGATTAACACAACAGTTCATTTAAAAGAATTTAACTGGTAAAGTAACCTCAGAGAATGTTCAAAACAAAGCCTAGCTTTATTTTGTTCAAGTCCAAAACTTCTCAACTAGCCTAAGTGTCAAGTGACAGTTGAACCAGAAGAGTTTCTCTTGCACAGTTTGGCTGCAAAAGCATTCACAGCTTTATTCAGTTAAAAACAAATTTGCGTTCTTCAGACTTTATTGTTCATTTCTACTTCATACCCTGTACTCATTCTTTATGCATTGCTGCCACTAACCACAGGACTTGGGACTGTACTTAACCTAGAAACTTAACAATGACAACAACAATGTTCTTAACATAGCACTTTGCAACTATAGATCTCAAAGGAATTTACAAATGAAGAAGTCACTACCTCTTTATTTTACAGAGGTATAAACTAGGTCATAGAGGCACAGAACAATGTCCAGATCTTCCAACTCTCTGTTCAGTGTTCTCATTCACTAGAGCACACCACCCTGCCGTATAGGAGGTTAAAATCGTATATAAATGGCTCATAAGCAAATGCTAACAAATATGGTTTCCTTTAAAAAACAAAACACAACTTTGAGAGTATCTTAATTATGTGTTAGGGACTGTCAGTTTAAAATGAGATATTCTTAAAGAATCAAGAACACCCCAACACAGTAATAAATAGGGTTCCCTCCAATCACATACCTGCAATATCCTGAGTATCCCATTTCAAGTTCATTCAAATCAAATACCGATAAACTACTATTTACATATCCCTTTAAACATCTGAAAAAAAGACACCACACTATCAGTATGTGTTTCATACAATGATTACCTATCATACAGTACAGCAAACCATGCTTCATTCCCTTTCTGCCATGACTCAGGCATGTGCAGTATTACTGTACACCCACAAAATCACTTTTTCCCCCGCCAGTGGCTGATCAGAGCAAAACATTCTTTAAATTTCAGAGGTACATAAGATCACAACTGAATGAATCACGTTAAGTCATTGTTTCAAGGATAAAATTCCATGCACACTTTTTTAAGATTAGCTTTTCATGCCCAAGGGAGTTGGCCGCTGAATTTCATTGTTTATCGATCCATACAGGACAGACAGCAGCAAAGCAAAGTTCTGCACAGCACCTTGGCCAAGCATCTAAATTGAATCTCCTTGCAGAGAATATAATTTAATCTTTTTGCAGAGTTTCTCACCAGTACTGTCAATCAAGTCAAAGAGACTGTGACTCTTCTGGCCTAATATCTACAACAAATACAATGGAGACTAGCAATTAATTTCATACTGATGGTAACATATTTTGATAATTTATGACAAGGCCCGTATATGTATAATAATTTATGATCCAGTCCAGTCTATAATTCTGAAGATCTACCCTCCAGTTCAAAGCATGGTTTTTATATAGCCATACTTCCTGAGCTATCATCTGAACTATAAGTAATTTTTTTCAAAGACTCATAGGCAAAATTCTACTTTTCCAGGACATTGCAATGCACATATCAGATACCATCATCATAATTCCTGTAAGCTTAAAGTTTGTGGTCATCCTCACAGAAAATCAGTTTGTTGTTCTGAAAAGACACCTGTGAAAAAGCAATGCCTTTTGCCTCCTTCTCCTCCTGCCTAAGGATGTTGCATAAATTAATCAAACCAAGGCATATTTTCAGTGAAGCATGATTCAGCTCCCAGTGTAGATTACAGAAAAATTCCTACTAAATTCAATGTGGGTTGGGTGTGGCACTTGATTATGTGAGAAGAGGAAATACATATTAATGGTAGCTTCAGGACAAGGAAAGGATACAGAAGCACTGTCTGTCCTGATCAACAGTTATTTCCCACCCCCCTTTTAAAGCAAAAATAATTTTTAAATAAGCAAACTTTAACCATTAAAATAAACTCTTTTTTGGTGATGGCATAGAAAGTGAGTGATGTGAATATTGGCCAGATATATTCTTATTCACTTGTGAGAAGTCACATTAAACAAGAAGTGGGTATGCTATCATCACCAGAAGCACCTATTCCACATACAGTTTATGAGTTTTATCAAACCTAGTGAGACCAGAGCCTGATCCTCTGCATCCTTGGAGTGATGGAAAAGCCAAAAAATGCACTGTAAAGGAGGAGAGAAAGTTTTGCCCACCAAGAAGGAGAGAGAGAGAGACCTACTGCGTTAAAATATGAGGTCTTACTCCAGGAGCAAGGTTGGATTTATTATTGCTGTTGCACCCAATGACAACCACATTTAGAGCTGCAGGCTAAACTATAAAACAGGAAATAGGACATAATAAAATACTAATACGTATTTACAAATTTGGGTTCTGAAAATGCACTTAGTGAATGTGTATCTGTAAAGCCAAATAACACTAAAACAAACTATCAGCTGGAACTTTGACATGGCATAGAACTAGCTTTTTGTTTCTGCTCCCACCCAAAATAAATAACTTTCAAACTAGTTGTGATTTTAATGAGTGCTTGAGGCAAAGACCACAACCACTCTGATTAGTGGAAAGGTGCTAGGTCCAATTAACAACTTAACTGGCTTTTTGCCATGAGTCAGGGATGGGATAAAACAAAACTGAACACAAAATAGTGAATCCGAACAGCAGAAATAATATTGTTACTAAATGAAACCTTAGAGTGGTTTGCGTGGACCCATGTTAATAAAGTAAGAAAAAGTTTACAAGATTACACAATTCATCTAATTGCACAAATTAATATTGCATGTTGAAAGATGTAGTAAAATGCCTTGCCATAAAACTTAGATATATAATACGAACCATAAGTAAAAAAATTATAGTATTTTCTTGAATTCTGGCATACATTAGGACAGGGGTTTTCAACCTTTTTTTGGTTGGGGTACTTCTGGCAGCCGATTGAGAAGTGGGGGTGCCCTGGCAGCTGGTTGATGAGTGCGGGAGGAGAGGGCAGTGAAACCGGAAGTACCGGTGGCTTCTCCACGCTGCTGCTGTGTACCCCCTGGGGCCTTCCAAAGTACCCCCAGGGGTACACGTACCCCCAGTTGAAAACCCCTGCATTAGGACATTAAACATGCTTGCTTGTTTCTCAGTTTTCCATTGCCTTAGTTTATGACTAAGCTACAGTTGTCACATTTCACTTTGGTGCTAGGATTTAAAATAAAAATCATTATTTGAAGTAGATAGCTTGGTGGACGCTGATTAGAATGATTTATAATATGATTAGAATCATATACACACACAATTAGAATTATATATAATAGATTATATAATTGCATTAAATGTATACTATTATAATACATAATATGTAATAAGGTATATAATTAAATCTTATATATTGCTATGTACTAGAAAACTATGCTAGAAAACTAAGTTTTAATTTCTGACACTTTTTGATATGGTCAAGTTTGCACCAATGTAACAGATAACATATAACTGATCAAATATGACAAATACAGGATGAAGAGTGGTGGAAATGCACTTCCAATAAATGTTAGTGTCAATAAAGAAGTATAAAATGTCTTAATTACTTTTCCTGTGTGTATCCTTGGTCTGCACAAGGGCCATACTTGTATGCATAGACAAAACGTGGAATATAATCAGAAGTAATAGCAATGACAAAGGCATTGGTGATGACAGCCAGCACTCCAATTCCTTCAAGGATTCCATACCAGATGCCTAAAAATGAAGAAGAATAAAAGCAAAATAATAAGGAAATTTTCTTTATATGTTTCTAAGTTGTCCCAATTCATTATCATAGTACATAATTAAATTACATCCTCTTTATATTCTTTTTCTTGTGTGGGGTAGTTTAGAAACAGCAAATCCTGCCTCTGTGAAGGAGGTTATACTAGAATAACCTTGAAGTCCCTTCCAAACCTATGATTGTTACTCCCTGAGAAAAAATCTGAGTCATGTTCAGTTTAGTATTCAGCTACGGTTTTCAAGATATCTGAGATCACAGGCTGTGTCCGAAGTGCTATAGGCCACACTCCATACAAATGAGACTGAAGTATCCTCAATCCTCTTACCTATATCTGTTGCTCTTGCAGGCATAGGTCTCCTCCATTGTGTAACAAACTTGTATGCATCAAGCCTTATTTCTATAATGTTGTTAAGCAGTGCCAGAAGAGGGGCCAGGGGAAAAGCAGCAACAAAGATGGTGGTAAAGCCAAACTGTAAAACTAGGAAAGTGGTCATATTATTAGAAAATGGACACAAAAAAAGGTCTTAAAAATAAAACCTTTGTAACAAATGGTGTTTCTGATTTCCTTGAGAAACTTCTAAATGTCCTCACCCATCTCTAAGTACTCATCCATTAATCCATGGAGATTCATAGGCTGCAGATTCCAATCTTTCTCCCACTGAGGTAGAGAAATTTTATGTTCCAGCAATTGCCCTCCTCTCTTGATCTTGCGTCGTGACCACCAGTTTTGTAGTAACCTTTGTAAAACAATCAGATTATAAAGCTTGTGACATCACTAGCAATGCCTGATCAAGAATTTTCAGTGTTTGCTGGTGTCATCCTATACTGACCTTGGAATCATATTTTGAACTGTTCCAGCTACTGAAGAATGCATGCCTACTGGGATGCTTTCTAAAGATTATTTCATTATTTTCTTGAGGATGACATTCAAGAAACTTGTTTTACATTAAGGGATCTTGGCTTACATTAAAGGATCATTAAAGGATTATGTGAAGCATTAGGCTTTATTCTGGATTCTTAGAATATGGAATTTGCATAAATGGTCTATAGAAGTGTCTTGCACACAGCAGAACAAAAGGGAAAGGGAAAGGAAAAGGAAAGGAAACATTTTTAAAGTATTTTTAAGAAACATTTGGATGCATATCTTGCTGCGATCCTTTAAACCTGACTTTCTGCCCCTTGGGCAGAGGGCTGGACCCAATGATTTTATGATATCCCTTCCAGCCCTAATGTCTATGAAATCTATGAAAAAGGAAAGGAAAAAGAAAAAGGAAAGAAAAACAAAGTAAACAAAACAAAACTTATTGCTACTGAGGTGGTGGGAAGATCAAGTGTACAATTTACTATTTTATTCTTAATAACACAATCTAAGGAATTATATAACATCACTAGCATTGCACAGAATAGCATATCTTGTTTCCTAAGAAAAATACAAGCATAGAATCAATTCAAAGAATAATTTTCTCCTTCAGCAAGAGTCTGTGCTGCACAAGGTTTTGCCGAAACTGTAAATATAAGGAAGGAGTGTGATCTGTCTTCATGTTGCCATGCAGAAGTCCTCTCACTAGGGAAACTTGAATATTAATAACTACAGAATGCTTCACAGATTGAAAATGTTATGTAAGTGCTAAGTGTTATTCCAACAGTGGTAATATTCAGTGAATGTGGAGAAAATCAGGGACGATTCTCTTTTTTTCAGTTATATGTTTCTTGTACACATACATCAGGTAGGAAAAAAATCTACTTTTAATCAAAAACAGACTGATGCTGGAAAGTACTCTTTCATAGGTTTGTTAATCTTCCATTATTCTTTTCCAAATTCAGTTGATTGTTAGCTTCTCTACTCTTCAGTTGCCCAATCATGTTACATGCAAATAATTGTTTTTTCTGCATGATCAAATGACTGCTTTGTGTAAAAACAAATAAAGAAGGGAGGAAGTTTGTTTAAAAATATTTAGTAGATAAAGACATTAAGATACTGCTGGGCTGGGAACATAGGAAGTCTAATAGCTTGTGTATATTTTTTAATGCAGTTTTTCATGTCTAGTAGCAATGCTGTAGCTCCCACATTTTCATCAGGTTGCTGAAACATACTAAACAAAGACTCTTGGATGGAGTTTCAAGGCTAGAACTGTAAGTTATCCTTTGATAAAATTTATTCTTTTATAGAAAAAAAAATGACAACTTTTCTAGTTCCCTGAAGAGGGATGTATAAAATTTTGGCCTAATTTGACTGCTTAAATTATGTGCGAAAGATAATTAAATAATGTAAAAGTCTTCAGATGGATAAAAATACCCTAGGAAAGCTTATAGCTGAGTGGCTGTTAATGTTACACTGGGGAATAACAAACTCACAGCATATGATGCGGAGGTACAGTGAAAGAGGAAAATTCTTCACGGAAGGATGGTCTCTTTGAAATAGTTATTGTAGAGAGACTGGGCCATTTATATTTTTCTTTCTTTTAATATAGCATCTATCCTTCAGGGGAAGGCACAGGCTTTTATCATATTTTTCCTAAACTGTACTTTTGTGCTGCTTAGAGCAAGTCTTTGCTGCTTGGCATAACATATTAAAAAACCACAGACTAGAATGCAAAAATAAATTCCACAGATTATAACACGAACCTGTTTTCAGGCACATGTGTTTCATGAGTTCTAGGGACAATTTTGGCTTGCTTATTTTCATGAAGACTTACAATTAAGTAATCACTGACTCACACCTAAGCAAAATGGCATTTCTTGTTTTTCTCTACTCTTGCTTAGGTCATGATCACATTTTCATATACTCTGAACCAACAACTATACTTACGGGTAGCCTAGTTCCATGAAGTTGTTCCACATTTGTTTTAAAACCATGATAACTCCCATTTGCAAGCACAGGTCAATCAAGCAGCCACTAGGATGACACTACAGGGGGGCAAAAACAGGTTGCTTGTTGCATATCTTAAAGCATTCCTTTATTTGTATATGCACAGTCTGCATATGTGGGAACTACTTCAGTTCTTAGGGTTGACTCTGTTGAGCTTCTGTCCACTGACTTCAAGGGCAAACTGCTCCTGTTTTTGTAGTTTACTATGATGCACAATTTTCTTTTGGTTTACTTACAAAACTTTAGAATAAATGTTAATGTTTCTGAAAAGTAACAGATTAACAAATCCCTAGAATTTAACTAACCACAGATGGATGGCAGCATAAGCTAAGCCATTTCTTCTGTTATTATACTCCTGATATAATCAAACATATCCTAAAGGTGATAGAATGGATATATCTCCATACCCATTGAATTTTTTTGAGATAAGTTGCCAAAAAAGTTGACATCTGTGGTACAGATGCTTGTCTTTTATACAATGCCATCAATTCATTTCATATGGAGCAAGAAACATTTGGAAGAATGGAGCACAACTCAGTCTTTGACAGGATAAGATGAATTTATATCAGTGACTGAAAGGCAGATGTTTATTTAAGCCTTAAGTTAGTCAGTTGGCCAAAATATGCATTTTAATTGAGGTATACTGTCTGCACTGAAGCCAACTTTTCAGACCTGGGTCACTAATGTTCAGCTCCTAAAAACTGCATTTAAGCACCTTAAAAAAAAGAAGTCATGGTAAGCGCAGCCCTCACTGAAATTGGTGAAGTTGTTTAGAAGGTCTGTAAGCTATAGTTTGAACTTTGAAACTTGGTACACTTTGGTTAAACGAATAGTTTCATTTTGGCGCAAATTTAGAAATCTGTTAACAAAAAATGGGCTGCATTTCCTTTGTGCCTTCCATTCAAGAATCTCAAAATGCATCACAGATAAGAATGATTTGGGACTCTTAATGTACCCATAAGAAAGGAAACTACTAATGTACGTCTTCACAAATAGGGAAGTTTATATACAGAGAGGTAAGTGCTACATCCAAAGTTACTCTGCATAGCTTTGAGTTCAGAAAGGAAACTGTATGTCCTGTTTCCCCATCTTTTGCTATAAACAAAGGTTTATCTCTTCTCACCACTCTCCAATTGAAGAATAAATCCTTCAGAGTTGTAATGGATTACTTCTAAACATTTCATTGTTTTTTTTCTGGACATGAAAAGTTCAGAGGCAGAAAAATGGGATTGTTTACCTCTTCCAGTCTCCATCTGTTAAAAAGTTTGTTGTACTTTCCTGGACGGCCTGCAAATCTGTAAAAATAAGATTTATTTCTTAGGGAAAATTTCAAGACTCTTTGGAATTATTGAAACTGCTGCATATTCATTGAAATAGCTTGCTTGCTATGACACTCCAATAAAAAGTTCCTCACTAAATTCTGGGATCCAAACAGCTTCTACTTCTAGTGGGAAGAGGGGGAGAAAATGTGTTTCAAAATCCAAGCCAGGACAAAGGTTCACTTTTTTCAGGTGACCTGCATAATGTGCAGAACAAAAGCCTAGGCATGTATGGGAGTAGACCTCCTGAGAGTCCCAAAACATGGTATAGGCCCTATGTCTCACCCCAAATGCGTAGAGATGAGAGAGCAAGTGTGTGTCTGATACAGCTAAAAAGGATTGCCATAGATCCTGTGGTTTTCAATATGTTTAGCAGTGAGCAATGAAATTAAAGAAAGATTTTCTTTAAATTTAATCTTTAATTGAAACTGCATCATTACACTCAGTTGTTTCATACAAGCAACTGAAAATACTTTATAGATATTAATTAGTATTTCCAATATTCTTGTAAGGTTGGCAAGTATTCTTAGATCCGATTTAAAGATGGTGATCTGAAGCTGGGTTAACAGGTTTGTCCAAGTTCACACATAAGGAATTAGTGATAGGCATAGATATTCGGGCTGTGCGAAGCTTTGGGTACCAATTCAGTTAAGAGGAGATTTGGCCTGATTCAACAGCCAAATCGCCAAAACTGAATAGAATCAGGAGACCAATAAAAAGGTCTGAATTGATTCAAAGCTCTCTGAATAGCTTTGGAGATTTGGGCAGTCCCCTCTTGCTGCCACAGGGAGCTGGACCCAGACTCTGTGCTGGTAAGTAGGGGTGAGGGAGGGGGGACTGGAGGAATGGGGAGGGGACCATGAGGGAACCCCTGCCAGGCCCCATCCCCTGCCTGCTCCCCCAGCCCCTCTGAGTGCCCCCTGCCCCTCCCACCCCATGGCTGCCCCACCCAGCCGCAGCTCCTGGCTCTTTAAAAAGATTAATAAATAAATAAAGCCCCCATCCCCTGCTCCCCTGCTCAGTCTCCCAGCCCCTCCCATGGCTGCCCCACCTGGAACCAGCTCCCGGTTCTTTAAAAAAAACAAACAAAAAAAGCCCACACACTCACCAGATGTTGCAGTAGCTGTTGGGGCCTCTGGGGGTTTACGGCAGAGCCCCCCATGCTGCACAGGGCAGCAGGGGGCAACTGGGGGCAATGGGGATTGCCCCCCACACCTGGCAGGAGCTGGTGAGTTTAGGGCTTTTTTTTTTTTAAAGAGCCGATGTTGGGGCTGGGGGGGGCAGCCATTGATGGGGCTCGGGGAGCAGGCAGGGGATGGGGCCTGTCCAATTCAGATATTCAGCCAATTTGGCAGCGGCTGAACCTCTGAATCAGATTGACCAAACTGATTCGGGACAGTGATTAGAATCACCAAATTGAATCTCTGTCCCCTGAATCAGCCGAATCTGAAGCAAATACAGGCCTTATAGATATAGAATGCCAAGGGCCAGATTCCCAATCCTGCATGAAAACCACCAGACAATAGTCTATACTTGTTTTACAGGAAAGATAACTACTGAGTGATAGATGAACAAAAAGGGATAAAGCACTATTTTGTGCTTTTCTAATACCTGAGCAGAACATTAGAGAATTCTGTGTCTAGGTACCCACTGAATGACTGTTTTCAGAGTTTCTGAGTGCTCATAATCACCATCATTGTCAACAGTAAATGGTATGCAGTATCTTAAAAACTTTTTTTCTATGTTGTTTCTTCAGCAGAGATTCTAGGGGCTTTATTTTCTCATATATTTGAAAACGCTGAGTTCAGATTTCACTCCAGGAACTTTATTGCATCTGAGATCTCAAACAACTTATTGTGTTACCCCAAGGAAATATCTAATGCCAAGGATTCTATATTCATTACTCCCCTACTGTTTATCCTAATGGCCATAAATAACTTACCTGCCAAGGAAAAAAGCAATATAGAAGATAGAGCTGTTTAAATTGACAAACTGGAAGAGGAACATTTTCAAGGCAAAACTGTTTTCCCATTCAGAATCTGTTCTAGGATGCTCTGGAGGGAGTGACAACACATATGACATGTTCAGAAATAAAAATTAATTTGCTGCCATCTTACAGTTCCCAGATAAAATGCTGTACTTCAAATTTATTAAGCCCTTCCTACAGAAGTTAGAGCAGTAGAGCACCTTAGAGACTGGCTCAAAGAGGCATGACCTTTTGTAGGCAACAACTTACTTCATCAGATGTACCCTTCATATAAAGGTTTCCTTTTTTCAGGAGAGTATGCAATTGGAGTGCCTCAAACTTCCAGATACAATCAATTTTGTACCATGCATGGGCAAGAGATGGAACCTGAATTGTAAATGGACTCTTTCTGAAGTTGCACTGACTCTTGAATTTAGTACTATGATGGGATGTTTGACTCTTCCCACCAATATTCATGACAGAGCTTAGCCCTATTAATACATGGTGGCAAAATAGAGAATAGTGGCAGAACAGAGAAGCAGCAGGTGATCATATCTGCTCTTTTTCAATTGGCTTCTCACACAAACATCTTCATGCTAAAATTCTTTATGCCCTTTCCTCAAGACCACTTCTATGTGGATGTCCTACAGGCATGAGAAGTAGAAAGAATTACTTGGTCCTTGACATTTTTTGATGGAAATGTAAATATGCAAATTCGAACAACACATTTTCTATTCCAGTGGTGCTCAACCTTTTAGTACTGTGGGCCAGATGAGTGGCATGGGGCCAGGTCTGCAGGCTACATCCGAGCCTGCATACTAGGCCAGCAGAGCCAGATCAGGGACTTGTGCTGTAGGATTGGGCCCCACAGCACCTCGAGTGGGGCTTGGTGTATCCAGATCAGTCCCAGACCACCTCTACACAGCAATCTAGCATGCTATTTAGCCTATGGGGTTTCCCACAGGTCTGGAAATTTGGCAGCAAGACAGCAACAATTGCTGCCACTGCTCCTGTGCCATCAACTTTTCAAACCTGTTGGAAGTGCTGTGGGCTGGATAGCTTGGCTTTGTGGGGCCGGTCTAGGCTGTGGGTTGATTACCCCTGTTGTATTTAATTCCTCACTCCCACTCTTTTCACATCACTCTAAACAAGATTGATCATACATCCTGGTTTGGCCAGGACAGTCCTGAATTTTAGAGGCTG
>NW_005841965.1:847549-855895 GCF_000455745.1 Alligator sinensis
CCCCCCCCAGCCGCTGAAAATTAAAATGCGTGCCTTGGGTGCAGGGTAAGAGGCCAGGAGGCAAAACATCAGATACTGTAAAAGGGAAGCCCTAGCAGGCAGCAAAGCTGCCCTAAAATAGGTTATCTTGATTAGTGGAATGACCATTAAAAAGGGGAGATGACTGTTAACACCTGTAAAGTGAAGAACAATGGGACATTGCCGCTCTTAGCTTCCTAAATAGTAACAGCAGTGCTATCCTGCCCCCACTTCTGCCTGCAGCAGAGCTGCTGATTTCAGAGTTGGGGGTGGGGGGATGGATTTATTAAATTTATTAAATTCACCACATACAATTTTTTTCATGAACATTTTGAAATCATTCAAAGTCTTCTTTTTGGATACAGCACACCAGGCATGTCAAAAGTGGCATGGAACTGGTCCACAGGCCAGATGACCAGCCAAATCAGGCCCACAAACCTCCCACCTCCACACCTGCATATGGCGCCCACTCTGGCTGGTTTAGGACATGAGCTACATGCAGCACCTACTCCAGCTGCTTCGGTGCAGGCTCTGCATGCAGCCTGGGTCCCAGACCAGCTCAAGCAGGTGCTGGATGCAGCATGCAGGGAACCCAGAGGGGGAAGGTCACAAAAGCTATACCGTTTACTTCAGAACTGCCAAGGTATCAAAAAAGGTATTTTCATGAACTAAGGAAATTCATCTCTGCGATACATATGTAAAGCTTTCTTTTATTATTATTTTTTATTTCCTTGCAGTCTCCAAGGAATGCTTAGATTGAAATATTTATAAAAAGAAAATCTGAGTTTAAATTGGCACAAGACTCTATAGAAATATCTTAATAACTTGGATAAACCCAAGATGGTTATCAACGTACCATGGGTGTTTTTAACACTTGTACATTTAACAAAAAATGGTATAAGAAACACTACTGTCAAATGTGAACACCAAACCTTTAGCTCCTACTGTCAGGGGAATGTATAGATAAACACAATTTATTGAATATTATTGCATGCACAAAAATCTTATCACCAGAAGGGGGAGCTGTTAAATTTAGATTCTAATTTTTGTTAACACTATGACCAGCAAAATCTTATTAAATGGGAGAGAAAATATAATATGAAATATTAAAAATAAAATCTGCCGCGTGAATATTTCATGTTCTGTTTTGAATCTGGCTTAAATAATATAGTTATAAATGCATCCTCTCTGCTCACTTGTAGGATTGAATTATGTCAAGAAACTTAGGTATAAATAGTTGAATAAGGGAGAATTAGAGCTGCCTGAAATTTTTCTAACGAACATTTTTCCTTCGGGAAATACCATTTTGTTGAAACCAAATATTTCAATGAGAATGGATCTATTTTGGTAGAATTTTGTTTAGAAAAAACACAGCACTTTAAGATGTAATTTTCCACTCCAACATTTTCCAAATGTGATACTTTGACATTTTTATGAGAAAAATTTCAAACATTTTAAAAGTTTTTTTTGGAAATTCAGACTGAATTCCAATTCAGTCTGTGATATTGACATTTTTCAGCATGTCTCAAACTAAAAATCTGGCTCCCAAGCACTCTTATTAGAAGGTATGTCTAAGAAAGAGCAGACAGTATTTATTCATTAATTGAAAGACAGCAGATACATATGATCAACACCCAATACATCAATCCTTTCTTTCCCTCATCAGTGACCTTGAATACAAACAAGGCATGAAGTTATTCCTGTTTTAGTTCTCATTGAAAACAGTAAATAACTGAAAATAATTTATTCCAGGGAACAAAATGCTAAATCTGCTGTAGTTGGTTAAAATTAATTACTTGTCTACCAAAGAACTTTAAGACTTTTACTGTGAAATTCCACACGGGGGATGAATTCCTGCACCCACAAGGAGTTTCACCCAAATCAGTGGGATTCCTTGAATAAACAGAATCCATCCAAATTGATCATGATGATTTTGTCTTCTAGCAATGAGACACAGCTGCATAGCTCATCTTTGATTTAGACCTCTCCAGGGCTTGACAATCTCCAGATCTGGCATTACTGAAGAATTATTTTCTCTTTCTTCCCTTTGCTTTTCTTAATATATAATAAATAAGGTCTCAATTTGCTAGGCAATGAAAGGTCTGTGAAATATTTCCAGGTGACTGTACAGGTTAACACATCTTTAAAATATTTTTAATTAAACGCAAGTACTATAACTTGTGTGGAATGGCAATGTTAACGATGCACTTACCTAAATCTGTTAGAAGATAAGCGACTTTTTCATATACCTGAAATATAAATAAGAAATAACATAAACAAAAATATTTTTATTACTCAATATCATATCCATTAAATAATACACATAACATTAATGTTGAAAGGGTGCACAAGTATTAAACTGTCTAACCAAATAAAAATGAAAATACATTTTATCCAAGAGAACCCCCATAATCTATTTCCATTTTAGCACTCACTCGGTGAATAGCTTTATAAGTCATAAAAAATTCATCTCCATAGTCTATCAAGAATTCAATACATCTGTGTGAACACTTCTGATGTGCACTAAGGATGCAAATAAGCATTTGCTGCACCCAGTCTTACTTTAAGCTACCTATACCTAGACATGGTGCAAGTGTGTACATCAGTCTGCTGCTCTCAGTACTGGCATGTACAGGCATTCACCACTTACTGATCTTAGTAACTCAGGGTTGGGGAAGGGTGAGTGGGTCTGTGTGGGTTTTGGCTGGTCTGCATGAGGGAAAAAGAGGTTGGAGGGGCTAAACATAACCCAGTTGGGTAGGGGGAAGGGGATGGTGAGTGGGGTAGGATTAGTGCAGCCATAGAGCTGACCCAAGCAACTGAGTATTCCCAGCCTTGGGACTGCAGTGCAAACATGTTCAAATATCTGCAAGATTGGGTTAACCTTTTCCTATATTGGGTTAACCCCACTAGACCTGTGAAGCAGCTTGCTATTTGATCTGGATTTGGCTGATTCGGGGGACAGTGATTCTATTAGGTGATTTGAATTAGTGTCCTGAATTGATTCAGCCAAATCTCTGAATCAAACAGGCCCCATCCACCACCCGCCTTTCCAGCCCTGTCAATGGCTGCCCTGCCTGGCCCCAGTGTTCCAACTCTTAAAAAAAAAATAAAAAAATAGCCCCACACTCACCGGCTCCTGCCAGGTGAGGGGTGATCCCTGCTGCCCCCCACTGCCCCATGCTGCATGTGGGGAGTCTGCTACAAGCCCCCAGAAGCCCTGATGGCTGCTGCAGCAGCTGGTGAGTATGGGAATTTTTTTTTGTTTTTGAAAGCGCCAGGACTTTTGGGCCCAGGCGGGGCAGCTATTGACGGGTCTGGGAGAGCAGGCAGGGGATAGGGCTCATGGCAGGGCCCCATGAAGCACAGGGCAGTGTGGAGCAGTGATGATCATGCCCGACCCCGGACTGGCAGGAACTGGTGAGTGCAGGGCTTTTATTTTTTTTTTAAAGAGCTGGGATGCTGGGGTTGGGCGAGGCAGCCATTGATGGGGCTGGGAGAGTGGGGAAGGGTTGGGGGCACTCGGGGGGCACTCGGGGGGCTGGGAGAGCAGACAGGGGATGGGGCCTGGCGGGGTCCCCCCATGGTCCTCTCCTCCCTCCAGTGGCCCTCCCTCCCCTCCCCACTACTTACCAGCATGGAGTCTGAGTCCAGCTCCCTGTAGCGGTGAGCAGGGATTGCCCAAATCTCTCCAAAGCTCTCTGAATTTTTTAAAAATCAATTCGGAGAGCTTCAAATCAATTCAGGCCTTTTTATTTGTCTTATTTGTTTTAATTTGGATTCAGAGATTTGGCTACTGAATCGGGACGAATCTCCTCCAAATCAAATCATCACCCAAAGCTTTACGTGTCCTTAAACCCCACATCGATCTAAGTTAGTACACCTACTCAGGCAAACTAGCTTATATCAGGCACACTATTTTTTTCCTGATTTAACCCCTCTGAATGCCTGCACAATTGGGTATTTACATTCACCTAACCCTGGTTAGGCCAATTGAATGTAACGGCTGGATGTACACTAAAGCTGTATTTTAACAGAGAAGTGGTTAAAGTGAAACTATGTACCAGAATGTCTCAAGGATCGTAAAATATTCAAAACTAACATTACTGAGCTATAGATTAGAAACAAGAGAATCTAGATGTCATCAAGAGCCCTTGAAATTTGTAGCAGGTTTCAGAATTCTTAGCGTGGAAGAAAATAATTTTATTCCATTTAGAATACAGAAAGTCACAGAAGAAAGCACAGAGTGTTTTGTGAAATGTCTGGAATTTCTGGGAAACCACTATTATTAAGTCCCCCAATGGGCACATACTTATTCTTCACATCTCACTGTATTGGCTGACAGTGGTGCTGCTCTTTCAAACTGGATGTTAGTGGATTTTACCAAAGGAAAAATGGTTCTCTGGCCATGACGACTATGAGTGGTGCTGTTACACATTAGTAGCAAGGAATTATACACAGTTAAAAATAAATTGGGACAGTCACACTGCTAAAGAATAAAAGGTGTTTTAAATCTACTTCTGAATATTACCGTAAGAAAAATAAAAACAAGATACAGCTAATTTCCAGCTAAAAGAATGGAGTGCATTTTAAAGAAAAAGTTATTAGAAATCAGCTATTTGGAATGAACCTGTTTTGCTGGTGTCAAATGATGAAATATGCCAAGAAAATACATTCTTAAAAGATAGTTTTAAAACTTACAACATTAAGTGACATGATGATCATAAAATTGATACAGACTCCAGTGCCAGATGTTGCAAATTGCCAGTACTTTTTGATGAAATGCCACTGGAACGATGCAAACTGTTCCATAGCTACCAGTCGATACACCACAACTGCGAACACTGCAGTGAGTACCAAAGAAATCTGCAGTGAGATAAAGGTACATCTACTTAGAATGAAAACAAAAAAAAACTCCCAAAATTTACAACATTTTAATCAACTCCCAAAGAAAACTGACTGATTAGTGAACACTTTAAAAAAATCCAGTTTGTTTCAGGGAGCAGTTATATGTGAGAACTGGAATTCTGAACTGCTGAAATAATGTGCTGCACAGAACCTTCCCCCCCCCTCCCACCCCCCAAACAAACAAAAAAAACCCCACCAACACAAAAAACCCAGGAACAAGCACTGAATTTGATCTTATTTCACTTATTATGCAACTGTGGCTATTAATTCTAGCGGAAGTGCATATGATTTACATTGGGATGATACCAGAATAAGGCCTAGAATGACTTTCCAATATTATTAGATGCTACCATGAAGAATATTCCTGAGACAGACACCATCAGTCGACTAAGTTTATCAGGGAATGGTTGGAAAGGTTCTGGTTTTCCTGTGATGGGATTTACTCGCTCCACTTCGGAATATTTTGCTTCAAACTGTGGGCGCAGCTCTTCCTGCAATGACATATATTTGCTTCAGTTTATGTAGGAAAGCATCAGATGATTAGAAGGATTATGGTACATAATATTAACAATTTGCATTTCCATGACTCCTGTCTGCCCAAAATGCTTCATACCAAGTGTCAAATAATAACTGTCATCAAAGCTGTCCCTTGGAGACCTAAGTTATTAAATTGATCAACAGAACAGGAACTGAACTAATAGCAGTGGGACAAATTTTTCCCATAGCCACCTACCAAGGTGCTATAGAGATTGTAGGTCACCCTGTTGAGTTAATCACAGGTTTCATTGCTGAGATGGTAAGGGAATTTTAAATTGGCACCATTTGCAGTGGGCTTTTTTGAGGTACATAATCTCTTCATAAACAGCCAACAACTCATTTTCAATAGACTGCTGAAGAATGAGGAAATGATGATGATTAGGTCTCTACTGATTTGGAACAAACTTGAGTCACTAACCTAAAGAAAATGGCTTAAAATTATACTTCACTCTTCAGTTGTGATTTCAGGAGCAAACTTTCTGAACTGTGCATATGGGTGAAGCCATATGGCACTTGGTAGTGTTGGTGACAGAACTGTTGCAGAACATTCTGGCCCTTTAAGATTGGTTGAAGGCCTAGGCCAGTGGTTCTCAACATTTTTAGACTTGAGGCACCACTCATGAGACTTGAGGAACCCCTCAGACAATACCAGTTTTCATTCCTTTCTTGACTACAGAAAAATAATAGAGCAATTCTTCCATTACAAAGGACGCAGAAAGACCACAGGTGGTCAGAATGTTTTTGACACTATGGATATCTATTTGAAACATCTGGGTTTATCTTGTGAATCCTGCTTGCACACCTAACAGTGCCAACATTGTGTGGAATCTTGCAATGTCCTTGAAAGGATCTCAAGGCACCCTGTTGAGAATCGCTGGTCTAGGCTCTGGCCCTGTTGCAGAAAGGCTTGTTTTGATTTCAACCTGATTCTGATTCATTGAAGTTGAAGGCTGAGTAGGAACATAGGAAAGAAAAGGGGATGCTTGAGTAGGGCTAGAATACTGAAACACCCTGTTGCTCTGTCTCCAAAGCCAAAGCACTTATAGGATCTTTCCAGAGGGACATAATGTCAAGTCTATAAACTCAAAAAGCCTTGGCTTCAGGTTGGATTGGAAATGAAGCCACACGTGTAGCTTGAATCCCTTTAAGAAAGGAAGTTTGCTCTGTGGCAGAACCTTATGGCTATATCTCATCATACACTGCTAAATTTGAACAATTATTTATTTTTTTAGTCACATATCATGTAAAAGGAGCATTGGACAAAGCATTGTCCATTGCAATACAAAAAAAAAAAAAAAAAAGGTTTGTCCAGAAGAGAGCTTTATTTGGATTTATCTGTATCACCACTTGCAGAATGCATTATTGACTTATACCACTGGTGCTTTATACCAGATTTAGTATAAAGCACTACTGTTTAATTTTATACTGAAAGCATGCTGATGACAAAATTGGGATTACAAGATCACCATTTAGAAGACTTATTTGCCATACCTCTTCATCTTCCCAGTCTATGAGGTCCCAGTCATAAGTTAGCACAGCTCTTCTTCTCTTCCAAAACTCTAGAAAGACGGTAGCTGTGGAAACCATTAGATATATTTTAATGATGTTAAAGAATGTGGAAACCATTAGCTATATTGTAATTATGTAAAAGAATAAAATCAGTAAATAAAAAAAAAATGGGACATCATGATCACTTTTATCGTTCTAGTTGGTCACATACGGACCATAACTAGCTGCAGAGGGAATACATTGATATTAGAGTAGAACAACATTTAGCTGACTAAAAACCATATTTTTTGCCATCTATTACATCTGAACAGAAAAAAAAAAAATACTACCTGACTTCAAGTGACACAAGCACTACATTCAGTCCATTATTTTGATTAGAATTGTAATGAAAAAATAAGTGTTAAAATTGGTCTGAAAGAATATGTACACTCATATACAGAGATGTTGGTTACCATGAACATTTATCAGTGGAGAAACAATATCTCTTCTCATTTAAATATGTCTGAATCAGGAGTAACTCTCTTTTCTTTGGTACCCCAGCTTCAGTGATTTAAACTGATTGATTACACAATTTCTTCTGATTTATGCTGGTCTCTGAGTAGAAAATCATCCTATCATGCACTTAGTGAATGAGGATTTGCATATAAAATTAAGTAGAGGTTTCAGCTGGATACATCCAAACACTGCAGAATGCAATAGTGACCATGAGATACTGACTCTGTCCACTACTAGATAATTTCTTATTTCAATAAAGATGACAGACTGAATTAAGATATAATAAATACGAAAAGGAGTGGAAATTTAAGGAGCAGGTGTATATGTTCTACCTGTGAGGCCCTATTTGGCTGCAGGAAACTAACTCTGCAGTAGGTTAGTACTTGTAAATGCAAGTACTACACTATGACGACATTCTTTAGTGCGCAGCAATGCATGTGTAGACACTGATGGGGCTGGTTGTGGCACAAAAATGCTTCAGTGTCGGGGTTGCCTGCCAGCTAGCTCTGCACTGGAGCCCCATTATGCCCCAGCCAAACCATTCACAGCACACTGAGCTGGGTTGAAGCAACCCTGGCCTGGTAGGCCTCCCCCTCCAGACCCTGTGCCAACTGAAGCTGCTCCAACCTGGCTCAATATGCTACGTAAAAGTGGTACCCGAGAGCAATAAACTCTGGTGTGATATGCTATGGAATTTATTGCATTGCATTAATTTCATGGGTAGACCACCCACAGTATATTATTTTTAAATACACTACTTCTTTGGTATTGCTTATTGTCATGACCCAAAGGCATGATTTTGTGTGTGCTTCAGCACCAGAATTATCCCCGCCAAGTTGCAACTCCATTGCACGGGAGAGTTTCCTGTTGTAGAGGAAA
>NW_005841965.1:855983-880324 GCF_000455745.1 Alligator sinensis
AGCTGAAGAGGACTCCACATCCATCTCGTGGGGACTCTGGGTACACGGCAGGGTAATAGAAACCCTGTGTGAGATCCAGAGGAGCTTGGCGGCCTGATCCACTGCCCACCTCTTCCCGTCTTTGAGCACGACTTTTATAAGACGTATCTACGATTTCTATTTTGGTGGCTCGTTCACCCAGAGCATCCGGAGCTCTGCACCGTGGAGCCTAGCAACCTCCACGAGACCGTCTGTGTTGTCTGTCTGTAACTGCAACTCAATCAAGTTTTCCAGCCTACACCACTGCCATCTCGGTGTAAGTAAACAATCTTTAAAACTACCAATACGCGTTTCTGCCTAATTCCAGCTCGGCGGCCTCCCTCTCCGACCCGGCGTGCCTGGGCTGCTAGCCACAGCCCGCGTGCAGCGCGGAAAAGGGCTCGGGTCGCTCCCGGCCCGCACACTTATATGGAACTTATTATTTTGCCCCCATAGAAAATACACCAGCTTTCATACCATACTGTCAGGTGTTGCCCTAAACCCTATAAAATACACACACACAAATCCTCTCACTCAAGGATGTTTGAGCTTTCTACTCAAATTGATTGTGCTTAATAAGGGGTATAGGTGCTATTAACATAATCGCTACATATGGATGCAAGCTACATCACTATAGCATGGATGCAAGCTAAACTATAGAAGGGGAGAGCAAGAGCCAGTGCCATTCCATGCATTAGGGAATATAAGACCTGATTTCTCCATTTTTTTTACAGGAAATACAGGGTAAATATGATGTCCTCTGTAAGCATATTGCAGCATTTCCTCATTTCCTAAAGTTGCTTGGCAGATATCCCCAGAATTCCCCCTCCTAGAATTCCCATGATGCATTGTGCCAGCATATGGTTATTTCTAAATGTCATTAACACACCCATACTTACCCTCGGTAAGTTTTCAAGTGTTTTCAAACTAATAATATGAATGCTCCAAGTGGCTTGAATGGCCTAATTTTCAGAAGTAGAATTACAAGTAGTTAAAAATCTCATTAAATCTATTTAATTCTGAAAGACAGAAGTTAGTGGGGATTTTGCCATTGACATTAATGGCAGCAGGAGCAGATTCTGAATTAGAAGAAAAAGAGAGGAAATGTGACTGAATTGGAAGACCCCAGCTCTTTGGGGGCAGGTAAGATTTTAGTCAGAATGGTTACCACTTCCCTAAAATAAAATAAGAACCACCAAGGTTAGGTAGAGGCACTAGATTACACTGGCATTGGAAAAGAAGTGTATGTTAGTTAATAAGTAATGGGAGTACTGAATTAGGAACCAAGAATTTAGGACTGCTAATGTAACTTTCACTGGGTGCATTGACATAAGACACTTTACTGCACAGCTGGCTAATTAGCTCTGCTGTAAAGAGTCACTGTCTACAAGTGTGGCTCTATTAGGCCACAGTAAACTAATTAACTCCACTATAGGATAGCATTTCCTGACACAAGTACTGTCCCACAGTGGAATTGTTATGTGTGGCAAAATGTACATGTAGACAGTGATGGGGTGGCCTGGGGCACGAAGGTGCTACAGTGTGGGTGCGCTGCCTGCTAGCTAGCCCTAAACTATAGCAGCCTCATGTCCCAGCCAGCCCCACTGCAGCATGCTGAGTCAGACTGGAGCAGCGCCAGCTGGCAGGCTGATCCCCAAGGCCCTCTGGCAGCTGGGTCTGCTCTGCCCTGGCTCACTGTGCTGCAGTCTAAGGTGCATGTGCAAACACTGAATCTAGGAGCAATAAACTCCAGCACAGTTTATTTCTATATGCTAATTGCACATATAGATGTACCCACTGGGACTTTCACAAGAAAGCTAACTACTTTGGGATTTCTAGCCTAAGTATGCTGATTCAAGATTTTTGGACAGCTTGAAGAACAATTAGTGAGGCAACATTTTAGGGTGCAGACAAACATACCTTTCACCATTTCAAAAAGGGTATGAGGTACTACCACAAAAACTGGAAGCACACAAACTTATGCCTGTATCATGCTATAGCAACACGCATTAGCTATATCACCCTAACTTTGCTCTGAATTAAACAGGGTCAAAGGTAGATAGTTTGACCACATTTGTATAGCTACAGGTTCAAATAGATACAACATCTGTGTTGTAGCAGTTTGTATTGGTATACTTTGATATTGATAAAATTATTACATTTGTCTATATTCTTAGGTTTTGTCTCGTCTTTCATCTCCATGGGCATCTGTACACACCACAGGGTTTAATCCTCATTAAATTAAATAGGTTTATAAAATTTAAACTTGTTTATTTTGGGACGACACATCAGTGTTTCCATGTACTACATTTTCAAACGGATTAAGCATTGGAGTGTCGCACCAATGTTTGTCCACACTTGGTTTTTGAATGAATTAAGCCCAGTCCCCAGCCACAGGGGAACAAGATAGTCCAGCACTGCACCCCTGGCCCAGAGCCCCACAACCCATGCTGTGCCACGCAGCTGTGGGAGCATGGAGCTGGCACACGCCACAAGAAAGAAGAAAAAAGGCGGAAGCAATTTGAAAGCAGAAGCCATTCAAGGGGGTGGATGAACTACAAAAAAGTTGCATTACCATCTGGTAGACAAATAGTCTCATTACACATCTTTGAGTGCCTTTGTGTTTGCATACAATGAATCCATGAACGTGACACTAATTTGCAGCGAGCCAAACTAAACTATGCCCAAGGAGTTTTACTTTAATGCACCAGAAAGGCTTTTAAAGCATCTGGAAAACCCACTTGTGCAAACAGTCATGCTGTTGCAGCCCAAGAAAGGGCAAAAATTGTGGTATGTACAAAGGCTCCACCTTACTAAAAAAATAGTACTTCTTACATACCATTTTCCAGTTTATCTTGTGGCCCTAAAGTACATCTGAATTTCACATCCAAGAACTTAGTGCACTGTCAACTTTATGTATTACATACCATTTTGGCATAGACCACCTATTACTCATTCTGGGCCATGTGGATGGCTTTATGTCTCTCTCAGTGATCCTGCTGATAATGCATCTAATGAGTCTCATACAATGCTTAATCATTCACAAGAAGAATGGGATGGTTGCTGAGGGTGTTTGAACAGGGAAGATTGATTTAGTAGAAAGGTTAGCAATTCTGTTTTGATGTAAGCTTATATGTAGTGAAAGGTTGTTGCTGCGGTAGGGAAAAAATGGAGAATGACTCATCTTGAATGTTGTGTATTGAACTGGGACACTGGAAAATGGGTAAGAGAGGAAAAAAAAAGATTTTGCTATTAGTAGCTCTGGTTTTATACAGGTATAACTAGAGTGCAGTGCCTTTTAATGAATAATATTTTTAAAAAGGATTAGGTGAGCTACAAACTATGTCCACAGATGTTCAATGGAATTTGGGCTCTTGAGCCAGTTGGGATTTTTGGAAAATTCCAGTCAGTGACTTATTTAGATAACTCCATTAATATCAGGCAATACCCCCAGGTGGTAAAGACAACCTATTTAAAAAACAACAAAGCAAGTTGGTTCTTACTGTGTATTACTACCCCACTCTCTTTGAAAAGAAGTAAGAATTCTATACTAATGGGCCCCATATATGACCAATTCAAAGCTGTACTGTATTTATAATTTCCTTTCAGAGCCTCAGTTTATTGATAACCACAGACTCCAATAAAACAAAGCAGCTCTTGGGGGTTGAGTCTGCTGCCCTTCCTGTCACAGATGACAACTTCACACTACATAATTCTACTGATTTCACCTCAGTCCAGGAACAGGTGCCTGATCTGGCCCTTGATTTCTAATAAACTTCTAATAGCAGTTCTTCTGCTGTTCAACTATACCAACCAATTCCTGTTTGTGAGAATGAGAAAGATGCCCTCCTTTTGGACCATGTCCTCATGCAGTATCCTAATCCCAGAACAGCCTCTCTTCTGATGCTGTCCAAAAGGTACTGCTAGGTGCCTGGAGGATTCAGACTGTAGTTTGAGAATTAGCATACTAATCACTCAAGAATTGCATGCTTTTATGACTGAGTACAATATTATTTTTCCCCTATATATTTAATATATTCTATTCACCTGATACCTTGATGGCCTACTCTATAGCTAAACAGTTGGTTAACAATCAGTTGAGAGAACTAGTGTAGTAAGTGTAGCAGCTGAGAGTTGTATCTGCCTGGTAAAGGTGCTTGCTGAGTGCCCTGTGACGGTTGGACCAGGTGTTTCTTGTTGTTTGTTCATGTATTGTAAAATGTATGTTATAACGAAAAGTTTAGTTAAAAGTTTAAAAAACTAGGTTAAGGCCTTGTAAGCAGTGGTGCAGCTAAAATTGACCTTATAAGGAAAACACAGAGACTTATACTGCTATTGGTTAGTCAAATAAGGAAAGTTCTTAGTGTAAGATTGTGAGTGGCTGTGAGCCAACAGCGTAGCTCAGAAAGCTATAAATTTGCTAGCACATCTGAGAATCAGCAGAAGGAAGATGCAACATCATAAAGAAAGCTACCATTCTGAAGATTAGCTGTTGACCTGGGTTTGGTAGGCTGGCGGATCTCTAGAAGCCTGAGGACCAAAAACCAGGGTTCTTCCTGGTACCGCCCCCCCACCCCGACAGCGCAGATTGGAGATGCCTGACTTCACTGAACTTTGAGAGACTTGTTGTACACCAGGCATCGGAGGCGACTGCCAATAAGTCGCAGACGTGAAATATTGTTGTCTGTTATTGTTGTCTTGTTATACTATGCGTAGTTGTGTGTTTATTAAATCAATAAACCTTTCCTACCTTTGTACTTCCAACCACTCTTTCAATCCCAAACCTTCTTGCTAGCAGCTAAGACAGTAAGTAGGCTAATTTTATCTTTTGCAAAACACCATTGTAGTCACTGAAGGGCTTTGTGTCCCTTCTCTGCATGCTCATAACTCAAGAATGTTAATTCTTTAGCAGCAGAATCTCTAAATGGAACTGTTCATGAAAAAATAAAAAATAAATCCTAGATCCACAAACAATTAAAGTCAATTTTGCTGTAGGGGAGCTGTAGTATATATATAATTTACTTCTTAGTGAAATAATAGTTTTGTCCTAGGATTACTTACAACATACTCTAAAGGAGCTAGAAATATTTCCTGATAGCTATAATAAATGGTTAAATTGTGATCATGCCTTAATAGATCTACAACTGGTTTCCTCCCTCCCACTCTCCTTCTCCCTCCAGCAGCATTCCACTGGTGCTGCTTTAGCAGTGGTAACAATGGTGAAAGTACCAGCACTGACTGGCTGCTCGTGATTCAAGGCAGCATTTTTCAACCTGTGAGTCATAAGAATATATGAAAGGGTCACAAACAAACTTTAAAAATGGATTTTCCTTTAAAAGAAAAATGTGGGAAACCATGGCTTTCTGCTTGCAGGCTGGCAAAGTGCCAGACTGCCAGGGCCTGCTTGGGGCCTCCCTGCCCCACACACTGGGGGTCTGGGTGCTGGGGGCAGTGGGTCAGGAGTGAGGGGCACTGGGCCGGGGCTGGCCATTGATGTTTACAAATGGGTCCAATACAAAAAAGGTTGACAACCACTGATTTAAGCCATCTACTTCTGATCAGAGGAGGTCTAGATGACATGGTGTTTAAAACAGTGGCTATATGCTAGAGATTTGTCTACATTATCTATTTTAGAGCTCCCAACATTGCTACTACTTGTAGCGGTTGCAATGACAGGAAATGTTAAAAAAATAATACACTGATTCTGTAATAAACCCTGTTTAAGCAGACCGTACAGCAGAGAGGAGAGTGTTGCCTAACGGAGGGATTCTAAACCAGGGCACCAAAAAATGTAAGGAGATAAGTGAGGTGTGAAGAGATAAGCTAATAAGCATAGGCTAAGAGGCAGAGTTACACGCCCACTGCCTGGACCCTCTGCAAGGTAAGTATTGTGATATATAAATTAGTTTTTGAAACTGGGTGACACTCAGTTCAGAAAACCTATGGAGGGCTGCCTTGAGTCCGATGAGGGGAGCCTGAAATCTCAAAACATTTAGAACCAATGGCCTAATGCATGTTTCCATAATCCAGAGTCTATCTGTAAGGGTGTGTGCAGATGTGACATTTAGATGGACCTAACTAGGGTTAGGTTGATCTGAATGCCCAACTGGGGAGACATTTGGGGAGGTTCAATCAGACCAAAAATGGTAGGCTTGATATACATTATTTCAACTGAGGAAGGTGAACTAACTTAGATTAGAAATGGGTTAGCTGGATGTAGTGAATGTCTACACATGTTTGGAATGCAGTTGCTTTCCCCAGCCCTGGGGCTGCACTCTTCTTATCCACCTTCCTTACCCTGACCAGGCTACTTTTAGACTCCTGATACTCAGCCACTGCCAGACAACCTTCCCTGGGAACCCAGCAGCCCCTGCTGCAGGCCCACCCTTTGGACCTGCCAACCCTGCCCCCCAACCACCACCATAAATTACTTACACCAGGTTCCCAATGCACCTTCCAGCACCAGAAAGTGTCCACATATGCTATTCCTGATCTATGATCACAAGGCTTAAAGTAAGCTGCATGATTGTAGACCTGGTGCAGTGAATAATTTAAGCACATACTGGGAGTGGCTTAAATTTACTAAAGTTACAGTCTATCATTAATATGCTAATAACGATGCTGCAGCAGTTGTACTTAATTCTTTCAAAAAAACAAGTTTTAATAGAGAAAAATGTCATGATATTCAACTTATGAAATAATTTGAGACTACTGGAATACTTCTGAGTCCCTCTCCAATACATATCATAGAATAAATAAAAACAGCAGGTTCCTAAAAACTTCTGTAGATTAAAAGTTATGTGGTGTATATTGGGCTTTCTATTTCCATTTTGCCAAATTTACCTTTAAGGTTATATATAGTAGGTAGAGCAGGGTCTCAGTTGCAAGATTTATATTTGGATCCAAGTTTTCAAAAGTATAAAAACATTGAAAACTGGGTTTCTGGTCACACCTGAATTTCCACTCCCTACAAATTACTGATTCAATGCTCTTCATATCTGTAAGTATTGGCCTGTTTCCAAGAGCATGCAAACATTTTTTTCAGTAGACTGTTCCTATTTTTATAAAGGTGAGACCTATCAAGACATACTATGACTAACTTTTGCTTTCCCATCTTCTGAAAACAAATCCTTTTCACTCACCTTTAATGTGGAATACATGTACAGTAGGAAAGTGTACCATAGTATAAAACCACTAGTGATCTTTATTAAAATGTCTACTGTTTATTTTATAGAGCAATACCATGTAGTTCATAGAAAGCTGTTACTTTCTTTTTGAAAATCAGTGCAATGATTTGCAATCCTCATAGAAGCAATGGGCCTTTGTCTATCCATTTTGTATGAAGTCTGCAATTTCTGTGAACTCTCTAATGACAGAGCTCAACAATGACAGAGAAGCAGGTCAGTCTGGTTCTCAGGTACTCTATTACATACAAAGAAGTAAGGCCCCACCTAGTTTAGTTTCTACAGTGCATTCCTGAGGAGTGTGACACTGTCACATTTACAGTACCTTCATTCTACTATTTTCACTAAACCTATCGCACCTTCTGCTACAGCAGTATTTCAACGTCTACTTGCCTAGGCTGTAGAGGTAAGCAGATTTTTTTTAATGAGTTTGACTAAACAACCAATGCTGCATTAGTTTTTTTTTCCCCAAAGACATTGGTCATAGAGACTGGGTAATGAAATTCTTAGAAATACTATCTACAGAAAGGGGAGAAAAAAAAAAAGAGAAAATAAATCAGTTTGGTAATTCGAAGCTGTAACAAGAAATCCAAATAAAAATGCACTAACCATATGGGATATGAAAATATTTCAATGCAACTGAAACTTTGCTCAGAGTTGATTTTTCTAGTGTTAAGAAGCTGGTTGACAAAGAAAATTTGAATATAATAACATTCAATAATATTGACTTTAAAACAGCTTTTTCCAGTTTAAAAGGTTGTCTTAGGTACTCTATATAATGTTTAGCATAAGCTCAGCATGCTCATTTTCTGCATGCAAAAATGTTGCTAAACTATAAATACATATGCTGAGTTTGCTATATTGAGGGTACCTGGGAAATATAAGTGTTGTGTGTAAGTATATACTTGTATAGTTGCCAGATAGTCTAAAAAGAAAAAAAAAAGAGTAAATGGATTATAAAAGCGGTTTGTTTTAAGGGAAGGCAACTAATGAAAAAAAATATTTCTTAGAGAAAAACTGGCTAAAAACTGTTCAAATTAAAACAATTTCATGCATTGATTAGGAGCAGGGTTGGAGTGTTCTTGCAGACCTGGGAAAGGGCAGCATGTGCCCCCAAACTGACCAAGTTTCTCCCCCATCAATAGAGTTGGTCCAGTAAAAGATATTGCAAAAAAACCCCAACCCCCCGCAACATATGTTTTCTTATGCATTTGCTTGTGGTTTGTTTGTTTTTAAAGAGTATCAATGGTAAGCACAACACATTAGGTATACACACAGGTTAAGTACAGACAGTCAAAAAGCCTGAGGCTGAATTGATTCAATCTAGACAGCTTCCTCTAAGCTGTGTAGGTTGAACCGATAACTAACTGAACTGATATTCAATTTCAATTGGGAAAGGCGGGGGAAGACTGTACTGACCCAGACCAGTACGCGGCAGGGTGCTAGAGCAAGTCTCCCAGCTTGCTGGTCACTGCCAGCCCAGGCAAATGTCCCCAAACTCCTGCTGTCCTCCCACAGGGGATTAAGAAGCCCCCTGTCTGGGTGCTGGCCCACCTTGGGGGAGCCTCCTCCTCAAGAGTTTTCCCCCAGCTTGGGTTCCCCAGCCTAGGCAGCCCTGGGGAGTTGAGGGGAATTGCCCCCATCCCCCTTCTGAGCTGCTGACTGCTTTAGCTACTGCCACAGGAGGGAGGGAGAAGTGCTCTGGGCTGGGTGCCTGCTCGTGCAGCCCAGCATGGGGGCATTGGGGAGCCCCCACACTGGGGGACTTTCCTTCACCTCAGCCCAGGGTCTCCCAGCCCCAGGCAGCCCCAGGGAGCTGAGGAGAATTTTTCCCCCCACAACCCCAACCCCTTGCCTTAGCTGCTGTGAGTCTCAGGAATAGCCCAGGGAGTGGAGGGAAATTCCCCTGCTCCCCTGCATTAGTTTTGCCTCAGACTCTCAGCAGTTAAGGAAAAACTGGCTGTGTAGGAGCAGGAGAATTTCCCTCTGCTCGCTGAAGGGGGCTGAGACAAGAAGCTCTGTGGTTTGGTTCAGGAGGGGAAGAATTCCCCTCGGTTCACTGGGGCTGCCCTGGGCTGGGGGACCCTGGGTGGAGGGGGAAGTCCCCCTAAGGCAGGGGCCCCATGGTGCCTGCTCTACAAGGGCAGGCACCCAGCTGGGAGGACTTCTTCTTCCCTCCTCCTGGGGCAGCTGCTGAAGCAATTAGCAGCTGGGAAGGGGGAGGGGGAGGGCTGCCAGGACCTAAAAAGCCCCCACCACAGGGGCTTTCCCTCCCCCCATGTGCTGTGTAGACCCTGGCTAGGGTTGTCAGGGGGTCTGTTCCCCTGCCCCTCTGTCCCTATGGGCTGATGGACGCAGGCAGACAGCGGACTAAGGAACAGAGGGTTGAAGCAGTCCCTGCTCCACGGGAGCAGGCAGCAAAGCCCAGGGCTGCAAAGCAGCCAGGGATGCTGGGGGACTGTGAGTTAACTTGAACCAGGAAGGGATCTAGGACACAAGTTTCATAAACCAGTTTGACCTAAATTAAGTCTGATACTACATCCAAGCAGGTTTATCTTAAACCGGTTTGGGTCATTTTGGAAGTGGCTTATGTGCACCCAACTTCTGTTCTGTTACAAGTTTAAACCAGTTTCTGATCACTTAAACTGGTTTATGTGTAACTTCTGTCCATAGCCACACTTTCTGCTACAGAACTCAAACAGAAATGTGATCGATACGTGGTCACAAATCTATCAATTTCCTATAGGAATCAGAAAGCTTGACAAGGATTAGTAAGAAAAACAAATGGAATAAGATTTTGTTAACATTGTGAATAAGAATGTGAACATATAGTTTTGAATATCACATTATTTCAAGTAATGTAACTGGGGGGACTGAAGCAGTAGCCCCTGGTGCCACCTTTGTTGGAAGGAGCAGCAAAAATAGCCAGTACCACAGAAACAGCCGACCATGCTGCCACCATCAGCATGGTAGCAGCCAATGCTACCCTGGGTGTGGAGCTGCCCTGCTACACCTGTCATTTTCCCATGAGACAGTAACTGAACAGCGTCAATTCATCTGATAGGACAGATTTGTATGTATAACATCTGCTATTAACCAGTGTGAGTTCTGTATATAAATCCTTTCCTATACCCTGGCAAAAATTGGTTTCTGTTTCTCTAAAGAGTTTACCAAAAACGAATGACTGAATGCATTCTATATATAAATAAGACAATTCCTTGTTAGAAACCATTAGCCTGTTTTTATCTATATCCCACTGGATATAGTTAACCAACAGAAAAAAAATGTTTAACTTAAACCAGAGAAATGGAAAGGAGAAAAAAAAAAAGTTAGGTAATAACAACAAGACATTTACCATAAAATTTGTGGGTAGAAGACTAGTTCTAGTGAAGACATTAACTTCAGTGGGACAAGGACTTCTCCCTGCATATGCATACTTATATGCATGGGTATGAACAAGAGGAACTATTGCATACTCACAGTTTAAGAACTGCCCTTCAAAAGACGGATAAAATAAAGACAGAAGCTTTAACTTTTATAAACAAAGAGTAAGTTTCTGTAGCCATTCTCTTAGATATGGACATTAAACTAAAAATAATAAAAAGTATGATAGAAAGAGCTTGTCCAAAACCCATAAGCAAATCCAAATTGGCAAACCATCTACATTAAATTAGGGATCTATATGTAATTTCATCTGTAAGCTCCAATCCTGAAATGATGAACCCCTGTGCACACAGATGCTCACTGGCTTCCATGGATTCTATGCAGGCACGGGTATGTACATAATGGGAAAGAATCTGAGGCTATATCACCATTTTAACTGCAGTGTAGTGTAAACAAACCTAACACAGCTTTAAATTGTCTGGTTTGGGTACCGGAAGCATCTAGCCATGTGCAGGCAGCAAACCTCTTCCAAGCAGCAGGGTAAATACTGGGATGGTTAGCTTGTCTTGAGCTCCAAGCTGCCATGGTTCAATTTATATGAGTACCCAAGCAAGCTTGTTCAAAGCCAGCTTAGTTGTCACTAAATTTCACTGCAGTGTTGATTAGCTGTAAGGCAGAAAGCCTGGTTGACATGCAATTAACTTCACTTCATTGATTTCAGTGGCTTCACTACTTATTTGGATGGTTTCTGTGAGACCAGAAGCAGTAATAATTTTTCATTTATATTCAGTTCCTACCTCTATTTGTCTATTAGTAGCTCAAGCTAATTAGAACATTTTTAGATTACAGCTAATTTTCTTTTGTTCACACAGTAATCCACAGTACTAGGAGCATAATACCTGCTGTTGTACTGCAACAAGCATACAGTCAGCTGTGAGAGCAATGAGTGTCTTTGGAGGACAACAGTGTTCTTCTGAGTTATGTGAACCTTAATGTTGTACTAAAAAAAGACCAGTTAATAATTAGATACTAAAGGTCTTCCAGAGAACCCAGCTAAACATAGCTCCAGACTATTATAAATACACTTTGTGGTAAAGAGCTTTCATCCTTTTCCTCTCCCAGGAGGAAAATTAGAGAATTAAGGGGATTACAAAACACACTTTGTCCAGTAGAAATACGGACTCTCTAGCATTATGCAAGAAAAATGAATGGTGCAGTTAAAACAAACTGGTATTATTTCCCCTTAGTAGTTTCAAATTGCAGTCAAGGTGAAATGAGAAATATGACAAAACTCACTTTGTTCAACAAAGACCTGGCCACTGATACAAGGAAGGAAAGGTCATGGCAGCGAGTTAAAAAAATGGTACTTTTAAAATGAAAGTGAATATTTGGAAGCTTGGTAGATAATTAGTTACATTTTTTGTTTGTTATACTGTTTTTGTTTGTTAAATGTCCCAATATCCAAGTATAATGGCAACAAAGCAATTTTTATTGTAATAGTGTGCAGCATTTCATAGTCAGTTACAGCTTTTTGACTCAACCTTTAAAAAATACCTCTAAACTGCAAATTACATCACAGAAATTGAGTGTTTTTCTGTAGAATATTAATAAAAGCAATGTTTTATCTTTTAGCTGAAAAAAATTAACTAGCACAACCCCTGTCTGTTAGATGACCAGCCTCTATTTGAGGAATGGTCAGTTTGCCAAACTAGAAAATATACTTACAAGCATATTGGATAAAATTCTGTTCTATAAATCCACTCCTGTTGGACTAAATCATCTTATAAGATGTCAAATGATTGAGGGTGACACAGAAGTGCTGGCTGAATTTAGTACATACTATTATAAACCCTCTGCCTTTTTCTCCTCACCCACAACTCTAATATAGAAAGGAACAAAAACCTTCATATATGAAAGGGTAAAGAGCCGGGCAGTAGCTGTAGAGGGGTGAAAAGAAAGAAGCCACTAGGTTACATATGTCCTTCCCACAGGGCACAACTACACTGTGCAATCATGATGCATGAATAAGCTGCTGAGCTTACTGCCCTGGAGTTCATTGTTCCCAGGCACACCATTTGAACATGTACCTGGGAGCAATTAACTCTAGAGCAATAAGTTCCACCATTTATTCATGCATAGCACATGGAGCCAGGTCAGAGCATCCCCAGCTGGCATGGGGCAATGGGGTCAGCCTGCAGCTGCTCCCCAGCCCCTGCACTAAAGCACCCTCGTGCACCAGCCAGCCCCTTCAGCATCTACACGTGTGCTGCTATGCAGTTTTTTACTCTGCAGCAGGATAACACTTGCATTTACAAGTACTGTTGTACTATGAAGTAAATTAGTTTATGCTGGCCTAAAAGGGGCACATGCAGGGGCAATGCAGATGTGGTACATGGCGATGTACCACCTGCACAAAGGTGGTGCACCCCCTGCCAGTGGCACCTGTGGGTGGTCACTGACCCCTGGTCGGTGTTCACCATGCTCCCCCCACCACCGCTGACAGCGCCAGCGGCATCTGTGGGAGCTCTCTGCTCACCGCTCCCACCACTGCGCTCCCAGCACCACTGGTACAGCTGTGCCCCCCCAGACACCGGGGACATGCACTGTTCATGGGCACATATATAGATGCTGAGACATTTACTGCACAACTAATTAATCTACTGCACAAGAAACTAGTAAATGTCTTGTGCAAACGTGCTCACTGGCACCTAAATTGATGCTGAAGGTGGGACTTCACCTTATTTTGTCCTTTCTAGAAGGGAGGATTGCACAGAAGTGATGCCTGGGGGCTATTGATAGCCTGTCCTCCACTATTTATGAAAAGCTAAATAAGCACATGACAGTGCATCTAAAATCTATGGAACTGTAGATCAGGAGCTTAACACACAAAAATCAGGACACAAAACATAGATTCTAGTTTAGCACAGAAGAGGGTCTACACTAAAACTCCACTAACTCTGTAGGCTAGCTTGGCTATTAAACTGTCATCAGTCACCTGGTAGTAGCTGTATTTTTGTTATCCTCATCCCCACAAGGTCATAAAGACTGTAAGAGGAGTCCTCATCTTCTAAGACAAACTGTAACAATTGCATTCATTTGAAGCCCCAGACTGGGGTGGAAGATGTTTGCCGGTAATAGGGCCACTTACAGTTCTGGACTGACTCTCAGATTTGGAATTTGTTTTGGCTAATTTGGCTTGGAATATGGAAAATTAAAAAAAAAAAAACAACTCTACTTAACTTGTGAGCTAGATATAGCTCTTATTTCCTGCATATGGGTACAGTGCTTCTACCCAACTAGAAATCAGCAGATACTTGGAAGCGTACCACTTAGGTATGAGGCATTTGGGAAAGTAAGCAAATAGCACATACTTGATTTGTTCAGGAGTTTAGAATAGATGACCTCTGATGTCTCTTTCTTATCCTATGATTCCATGCTATTATTATTAAGTTCTCAAAAAAATCAAACTTTACCATTATGAATCTCTACTTTATAGTATGTTGATAGAAACATAACATATCTGGGTCTTTAATTATTCTTCCCTACTTCCCATAACTAATAATTTACACAACTTAACTTCTTTTAGGCTACTTCCTCCATTAAGAAAGAAACCTTGAAAGTCAGTACTATGCAGACTTCCTGTGGAATTATTTTTATTTTGCTGCTGGCTATTTTACAAGGGAGCAGAAGCAATGGTAATAGCACTACATACAATATCTCATCCACAACTAAAGCTCCACCTACAATACAAAGAACTTTAAACAAGCCAAGACCTCCTGGAACTACTGATATCACTCTTCCTGTTGTGTACCATACAACATCACCTACCACCAATGAAAATGCAGTTACAAGAAATACCATAACAGAGAACAACACTCAAAGCAACAGCAGAGCTCAGAACACAACTACTGGAATCAGGCTATTTTCTACTCTGCATGCAATGGAGACAACAAGAAATAGCACAAGTATCTCTGTAACAAACTCCAACAGAATTTTATCTTCAGCAACATCTAGAACTGTTAATAATACAATGACTGCAAGCACCATACGCATAACTGGCAATGAATCGCCGAAAACAACAAACCACTTCATTACAGTCACTTACAACCTCAGTTCTACTACAGTACTCTCCACCAAACACTCTCTACTGAACCCAACAGAACCAACTCCTACTAATGGTTCGCCAACTATATTATCTACTTCAAAGAGTGACCATCCCACAATAGACTTCAAAACAATTTCACATGCTACAAGTGTACATCAGAATTTGACCAACAGTTCTACTGTTTCATCATATCCAAAAGAAACTAGTAAAGGTAGAGGTTTTATTACAGTCAAATAATGTAACAATTATAATACTGACAACTGAAATTTTTTACCTTATTTGGGAGGATAATGTATGAACTTTTTCAGATAAATGTGAGTTTACCTGAAATGCTTTGAACCGCCCCCCCCCACCCCCCGAGATAACTTTTAAGAAGAATTTAAGAAGAATGCAGTGCATTTGAAAGCTTTTCCAGGTCTATCCCAACCTTGAAGTTGGGTCAATAAAAGACACTGCCCACAAAAATCTTTGCCTCTAATATAATGTTCACACATTTCTGCATTTCCAGGTTTCAGTGGAGCTGCAGACTAATATTAATGCATTTACTTTGATTTCAACATAAAGTTAAGTTCTATGCAACAAATTTCAACTGCAAAGTTGAGGATAACATTCAGTGGTGAAGTCTAATGCTATAAAAAAGCATCAATCATTACAATGAAATCAAAGTCCCCTACCAAGATAAGAGACACACAGTGGTAGACATTGTCCATACACGTAGGAAGAAATATTCCAAAGAGCTCTAAAATAAAACTGATGCAGGGTAAGAGAAAGGGAAATATCTCCAATACAGATCTGGAATTGAGGCATAAAGGCATAACTCGGGCTACTGTGCACTCATTTAGTACTTATTTATATAAGTACTAAATGACTGTCCAGTAATGACGGTGCAGCCAGTATCTCATGTAGACATGGCCACAAGAGTCTAGAAAACTTGTGACCAAAGTCTCAATTTATAAAATTATAGTATTTTATTATTACCTAGTCTGGGGAAACAATAGACTACAATCCAAGACAGCACTTTTCTTTTGTACTTATGGATTGGGACTTCAATAAAAGAAAAGGTAGCTTAAAAGAATGTAAAATACCGAAGGTTGCCTGCAAGATCTTAATAGAAGATATAAAGTTTTTCTAGCACATAAAGTATATAAGAACTGAAAGTTATCGTCAGATTTCTAGTTTCCCTTTACAATTACAATGGCATACAATAGACAAAAAGATTGAATTCAGAAAAGAGAAAATACTTTGAAAACTTTATAATTCAGATTTTATAAAAGTCATTTTTGTTAGCCAAAGAACTGAAAAAAGTAAAGTCAATTTTTTTTAAGGTTTCTAAATCTAAATGGCCAAAACTTGAGATGCCTAAAATAATAGAGTATATTTGTAAAGATTTGGCTAAGTACATAATTTTCAGAGGATAGTGCATGGCCTTATCGTTATACCAAGTGACTGGAAATCACAACTTCTCAATTCTTTTCCCAGCTGTTAGTCAAACTCCTGTCTGACAATGAACTTTTCTGTTACAATTGACTCTGGGAATAGTTCTAAATTCAAGAGGTTACTGAGAGGCCCACTTAACCATTTTGTATTAAATGCTTTGAGTTCATGAAGTAGGTGAATGGATGTATATTTCATGTCACCAGGTATCCAGATTCTGCCTTTTTTTATTAGACATCTAAACAAACCTAGGTGCTTCAGTGCAATTCTATTTCATCCTGTTCAAGTTCCTGAAAATATTTTTTTAACACACCGTTATCTTACCCTTGCTGAGAGGAACCTCCTAAAAGTATCATCAGTATGCTAGGTCCATTTGCAAAAACGCGTGCAAGATTACTCTTCACAGTTGCTCGTCAGCTCTGGAACTCCCACCCACTTGAGGCCCACCAGTACCCAAACCCAGACATCTTTTGGAAGTGTTGTACAACCTTCCTATTTCATCAGACATTTATCAAGCAAACCTTTGATAAGGTGCTATTTTGGGGGTTTCTGTTTCATTTTTATATTTGAGAAAGGTCTTTTTTGTTCTCTTGTTGCTCTCCTGTTTTTAACTTATTATGTTCTCTCATTGTAAGTTTCCCTGAGCTTTACTGGCAAGGGTGGCATAAAATCAAATAAATAAAGTAACAGGGGTGGAAGAAAGACTTTTAAAAACCTGTATTATAAAAATGTAAAACCAAAAGTAAACATAGAAAAGTATATGACCACACCAGGGCCCAGGCATGAAACTCTTGTAACAAAAAGCCATTATCCAAGAGCCTGAAAACCCCTCCCCCACAATACCCTTCCTTTAGGACTAGCCATCCATCCTCTGTCATGCAGACATGACCCCCTCAACTGCCCAGCACAACACAAACTAGGCCACATTCTGTTGTAAACTGAAGTGTCCAAACTCAAAGAAGACACATACCTAGACCATGAACTAAGAAGATTTGGAAGGTACTATCCAAGCCAGCCCAAGTTCCTACAGCCCTTTGGAGTCACTAAAGAAAGAAAGATTGACACACAAAAAAAAACAGCAAGAAGGAAGACTGACTCACCCTTGCATTAACTGTTTCTCAGGGACTTTAGCAGGAGCTAAGCACCTAAGTTCCTTTTTGTGTCTAATAAGTGAAACAGAAACTGGCCCTAGGTCCTCATCTGATATAAAAGGGTATCTGAAAAACTAACCAATCCATTTGTAATTTCTATTTTGATTAATTTCTCTCTCTCTCCACTCTCCAGAGAAACACTACAATGGAGGAATAGTATTTGGTGCCACTGTAGGAACCTTTCTGGGATTTGCACTAATTGGTCTAATTGGATATTTTATGTGTGGGAAGAGAAAGTCTGAACCATTTTCCCATCAAAGACTTTATGATGATACAAGGAGTGATCCAGGTAAAGATAATGCAAATATTTTGAAAACGAGGGATTTCCTATATCTGCACAGAGGACTTATAGTGATATGTTGTCTCATTTACATTATGTAAGTTATAATTTTTGCTTCAATGGCACTGAGATTTCACTAACAGATTTTCTTATATATCAATTTATTAAAAATTGGAAAAGGGTTTTATTTGTTTCTTAAACTTGAGTACTATCAGAAATGCACAGCCTAGCTTTCAATAATGTTGCTAAAAAAACTCGTTGAAGTTCAAAAATATAGAGCGCACTCACACTGTTCACTGAGGGTTAAGAAGTGTTATGTTTTAAACAATGAGCTTTTCCAAGTGTTAGATACTCACTTAATACAGATGTTAACAAAAATGGTCAGGTTCACCATTATGTAAACCACTTGATCTCTAGGCTTTTAGTAAAGCTAAAGCTGTTTACACGAGCTCAGGATCTGCTCTGGAGAGCTTTTAAAAGTCTGACTAAAAATAAACTTTCTGCCTCTCAGTTTATCATATTTAATCTCCTTTGTATCTATGCAGTTGTCCTATGAATTTTTAAGTCAAAGTTTTGCAAGAAAATCAGGATTTTTATAAACAGGTAAAACAAACAATGCCTCCCTCTCCTTTAAATCTTCCCTTTAAGAAAACAATGTTCAAAATGAAAAAAGAGAAAACCCTTTCTGTACCTTTTTATAAATCATAAAATAATACAAATCTCATGATTTGATTTTCAAATTGGAGGTTTCTATTAAAAGTTTGAACTCTTCACTTGATTTTTCCCTAGTATTTTCAATGCACTCCTGGGACCCAGAACTAGCAGCACTGAAGTATCAACAAATAAGAGCTGTATTTCTGGCTGTTTGAAAAAGATGGAGCATCAGAAAATCTCATCCCAAATCCTATCCTCACAAGACAGTGGACTTTCGCATCTTGGATAGTTGGTGTAGTTTGAATAGTGTATACATTTTAAATGTTCATCCAAACTAAACCTAGGAGTGTAAACTTTGAATCACATGCCACCACTTAAAAGTATTATTAATACAGTATTTATGGACAAATTCCTTTCATGCACCCAGTTTCAATCACATGCAGTGGAGAACAAGAGGCTGCTATAGTCCTCTTGTTTCCTCTGAATCCACTCTAGATTGTTCCCTAATTTGTGCCAGCTAGTAAGAATTCCCAGTACTTATCTATCAGTTGGAGAGAGGCCCAGAGCATCCGGGTTCTAATGCTTAAGTAGACTAAGGAACCAGCTCTTTCAGCTCTATACCTATTTAATAGTCCTTCTAGGTGAGAGAATTCCAAACCAAAGGATTAACATCAGTGTCCAGAGAAGTTAAAAAGGGAGGTCAAGTAAGAAAGTAATCATATAAATTCCATGTGATATGGAACAAATGTTCCGTTTATTTAAAATTAGAGCCAATAGGCACACTAATATCTCATAAGATCATCAGCACCACTAAAGTTAACATTTACTCATTAACCTTCCACTATTGGAACAGTACACATTGTTACTAATTTTTACAAACCCTGACTGAATAAAATAGAAGTGTAATTGTATGAGGAGAAAATTAAGGACAAGGTAGATCTATTGGCATGAACTGACAACACACATATACATATATGTAGATAGATGTGTTACATATATACATATACATATATGTAGGTATGTAGATATCATGGTTCCCTTCCCAAATTTTCCTCTCTTTATTTTTAAAACCTCTTTTAATACTTTAAGGGTCATGTTCTCATGTACACCTAATGAAAGGACAATGCTAATTGGAAAATCCACCACTACATTGCCCTTTTATATTGATCAAAATACAGGGCACAGGACCTGGAAGCCCTGATATTGGCTACCACTATAGTGACAATACAGATTTGTTATGTGTGTCCTGTTTTGTGCATCTTACTACTAAGGATATAATGAATTTGTAGGCACAAAGCTATATAACTAAAAAAATAATACTACAGTAAGGATTAAACACAAACAAGATTTTACCAGTCTATACAATTACAAATTTTGTATTATGTTGTTACAGAAACACATATCTGTGGATGTTAAAACAATCTACTATAAATTCACAAGGTTTTCCAAAGTGTACATATCAAATTTTTGATTGAACAGAATGTAAAACATACTTTTTGTATTTTAAATATTTTCCTAACACTACAGAAACTGAGATAGAAGAATTTTAATATATTATAGCATAGTATGAGGACCAGTTTTGATTTCAACTACTCATATATCATTTTTAGTCTCTTTCTTGGAGTTATAAATAAATCTGTGAACTGTAAATCTTTTTAGTAAACAAGAGAGAAATTCTCTCTTAAATTAAGAAAGTAAAGGTAATATTGCAGTAAAACACCAGCTACATAATCACAATATTTGGGTTGTATTTTTTATCTCTACCACATGCTTCCTCAGTTTAATCATGAGTAAGTCGCTTGAGACCTGACAAAGCCCACTGACTTATATGGAACAATATTCATTGACTTCAGTGCACTTTGAATAGGGTTTTTAGTTTCTCAGGCTCAGCTCCCTAACTGTAAAAAAAAAAAAAGGGAGAGATAACAAGACTTCCATTCCCCAGAGACTTTACAAAACAAAAGCTAACATTCTGAGAAACTTTGGGGTAAGCACCATAAAAAAATCCATAATGATCAAAATGTCCTTTTTTTTCCCCCCAGTTCTCCGATTAGATAATTCACCAGGATCTTATGATCTGAACTTTGGAGATCTGTCTTACTACAGTCCCTCCACCACAATGTCAGAAGGACAGGACAGCAGAGGGAGATTAGATGACAGCATTCCAATGAATGACATGGCTTCATCTCAACCTTCAACGTAAAATCACAGATGCTAGTTTCAGATTACAAACTCATCTATGAGTCTTATTTCTTCAACATTTCTCTGTTGGTATTTTTTAAGTTTATCTTTCCTTCAGTAATCTTTATGGCTTTGTTAGCATTCAAGGGGTTGGATAATGTATCAGAAATTATAAGATAAATTGAGACACATTAGATATAAACGGTGCTGGAGCATCACTGTACCTGTTTGTAATAAACTTAATTTACTGCTCAGACTTGCATCTTTCTTTGAACACATTTTGTCCTCTCCCAGGTTACAATATTAGCAATCTCCACACAGGACATTTTTTTTCAGTTACACTTGTGCAATCTCCTTGGCTTCAGTCAAGGTTGTAAATATGTAACAGGGCAAAATTTAACCAATGTGCTAACAGCTATCTTGACTATTTTGATGAAAGGTCACTTTGTCCAAATGTCATTTTCACTGGATCAGTAACACAAGAGATTTCCTTCCCCCACACTCTATATTTGCATCTTCCAGAGAAAATAAATTGTAAGGGATTGGTTTTAACTACATTAATTGTAGCTTGTAGTTTGTCAGAGGAAAGTGAATTTTTGCTGAAAAATGAAACATAGGAAGTATTTGGTAATACTGATATAATTACAAATGCTATAGAAGGGAGGCCAAATGAATGAAGAGGAAGGTCGTTACTTCTCTGTATCAGCCAGTATGTTGTCTGCATTGCAGAGTAAGAGCTGAAGAAGTGATGCAGCACATATTCTGATGGGCTACACGGAAGGAATAATTACCTCCAGATGGAAGGGAATAGATTTCCTTTGGGAAGAAAGCACAAAAGAATCCAGAGAAGTGTGCTGGTTTCATTCAGTGTCTATAAAATCATAGTGATATTATGAAAGGTAATAATACAGTTTATCTATTTATATCCAGCACTAAGATCTTTAAATATCTAAAAAACTTTAGGAGAGCAGAACATTACCAGTAAGAACCACAGGATGATTAAGTTCTCAAAGATTAAGGGTCCAGATGCATGGGACATGCTCCTGATTGTAGGTCTTTTAACATGCATCATTTAGCATGCATATGAGCCAAGTCAAAAGAGCTGTACCCATGAGCACCCCCTGAGAATATTACTATGCATATGCATATTACAAGAAAACAAGGCTACTGAATCAGATTGTGTTCATCACAGACAGATGAAGTTTTGGATTTACACTCAGTGCACTGGTAAACTCTGACTATTGGAAAATGAAATTAAAGTTTTCATCATAATGCTGGATCATCCATGAAACCACAGCAGTCAGGAGTCTGGTCATGAATAGAAATGGATTTTCTTCTTTATGCCATCTATATTATTCTATTATTATTCTATCCTATATCGAGCATCACAGGGAGCAAGAGTTAAAAAGGGGGGTGTCTCAAGAAGCTACCAGTGTTTTCATAGCAGAGAAAATTTCCTTAGGATTGGGGGAGGATCCAGAATAGCTCAGGTGGATTTTTTTTCCTTACTTTGTATGCTGGTACTGAACAAACTGTCCCAGGTACCACATGAATGACAGAAAGAACTGAAGTGGGCACTACATGCCTACAAGGAGAAGGATGAAGCATATGGCTACTAAGAAAAAAAGGTACTTAGATATTTATGTAACCAAATAATAATTGGAACCATTCCACTGTGAGCCTACAGCAGAAAGATGTAGAGTCAACAGACAACTGGCACTGCTGCAAACACTAAGTGTGCACACTGCAGGTTTATACACCCAGAGATTATCTCAATTTTGTATTTAAGCTGCCTGTGTATTTGTTTTAGCCAAACGGGATACCCAATCATGTGAGATATACACCTGCTTATGATGGATCAGGATTGCCAAAACTTCTACTATTCCTCTTCGCATTCTCTTCAGCTGGGAGAATACTTTTCCAATAAGGATTTATAATCTATGATAATAAAATTATCTTCAGATTCGATCCGCATTTTGCCTCTGTAAATTATCCACTATGAGTGGATTCTCCTAAAATTATACCTAGATGGCATAAAACACAGATTTACAACATTATTTCTAGAGGTGCACCAATACATCGATCCGACATCAGATCGGCACTGATATAAAGAAAATTCACTGTATTGGAATTTTTTTTTGCTTGATGTGGCCAATAATGTGGCCAATAAATGCTCTGTGCATGCACGCAGCCACAGCACAGCATGTAGGTGACAAGGAGCACAGTCTGGCAGCTTGGAGAGCTGCATCCAGCTGGTAAGTCTGTTGTGGTGAAAGGGGAAGGGGGAGGAAGGAGGTGTGTGTGGAGGGGCAGATCAAGGCCCCCACGATGAGAGACGGACTGGGGCTGGGGCAGGTGCTGCCCAGCCAGGGTGGGGCCGGGCACAGGATGGACCTACGGCTCATCCAGGGTGCATGGGGAGATGGTGGGCTGCCGTTGCAGGCTGGAGCTGTGCCAGGGTCTTCCTGGTGGGGGCTGGTTTGGGCTGCACTTGAGGTGGGTGGTGGCAGCACTGGGAGGGAGGGTTGTATTTTGTGTATTTTGGGGTGGCTGCAGCCTCCTCTGTAGCTCCCCTTCCAAAGCTACCACCGCCTGCCCCGAGCACAGTCTGGCCCAGCCCCCCACCAGGAACAGCCCGACACAGCCACAGTCCCAGCAAACAGTGGCAGCCCACTCCTGCCCTGCACAGATTTGGGTGCACATATCCCCTATGCCCTCCCGGAGTGCATGCTGCAGTATAAGCCACTCCCCCTCTTCTCATGCCCTCCGGATGAGCCACAGCTCTGTCCTATGCCCTGCTCCACCCTGACTGGGCAGTGCCTGCCCAAGCCCCATGCTTTACCTTACCGCGGGGACCTTGATTTATCGCCCCACACCCGTTCCCTCGCCCCTCCTCTTCCACCACAACAGACTTACCAGCCAGACACCGCTCTCCACACTGTGGGGCTGCATATCAGAATCAAATCCGTATTGGTCAATAGGGCTCGCTCTTCAAGCTGCTGGGCTGTGTGTCAGAAATCAGATCAGTATCAGCTGATATGCCTCCTTAAAAATTGGCTATTGTTATCAGTCCCAAAAACCTCTACTGGTGTACCCCTACTTATTTCCTTTTATGGCTATTGTTTGGAACAAAAGTCAGTTTGGTATATTTTCAATCTATCATTCGTATAAACATTCATTTAAAATATCAACACACTGATATTTGCCAAAATCATATTCTTAAAATTATTAAAGTAAAATTGAATGGTCAGCTATAGAAAATCAAGTGAACTACATGTAAGGAATGAAAATTGACTTACCCCATATTGCCATAAAAATAGCAAAGAAAACAGTCCCTCCATTATCAAACAAATGCGTAACCTAAGGAGAAAGTAAAATACAGCATGAAAAATGTACAGTAATTCCACCTCACATCTATTTAATAACTTTGGGCCTTAAAGTTACATGAAGTGCATCACAAGTTTTAAAACTAAAAATAGAGACATCCTAATAAGTCCCCAATGCAGAGAACATTGCATAATATATATACAAAATTCCATCCAGTGCCAAAATACTGGCCCAGAACTAAATAATCTTTGATAGAAAATGTTAGTTTGCTCTTCCTGGGAGTATCACCTTACCCAATTCTAACTTGTGTAAAATACTGTGTGAAAAATGTGCTGCTTTTGCCAGGTACTCTGACTGCATCTTGCCAGTTTTCAAATTCCTTCACAATTTTCTCTCACCTTCTGCATGGAATTGAAACTCATTTTCCTGGACTAAACAATTAAAATCATACTTCTCTGCTTTTACTTCCTAATTTTTTTCCTTTTCCCTAAGCACCCCTTTCTTTTCATTTACCTACTCATTTTAGTGGTGATTGCTATATACCCAAATCCTTTCCCTCACTTGCTTCGCTAGGCATGAGTTGCAGTCCCTCCAAATCATTCTTGAAAATGTCCTCTCTTTCC
>NW_005841965.1:880334-883195 GCF_000455745.1 Alligator sinensis
GGACTCCCCAAAATGTAGACCCTACTCCTGCAATACAATAATGAAATTTGAAATTGAGAAATCATGTGACCACAATACTAAACACATTAGCTTCCACTTCTTGATTGCTTTGCCATTTTTTGTACCCTATCCCGGATCATCATCATGAAGTGTATACACTCCAGGGTGCAGTATTCATTTTAGCTGCAAAGTCTAGATCTCTTTGTAGGTGGCAGTAATTATTTTTTTCATGTCTACATATTTAAGTACCAAATGGAGCAGTTTATGTTCCATTTTTGAAAACTATCCAGTATGTAATGTCACGATGTACATTTTATTCACCAGGAAACTAGTCAGTTCATCAGGAAACAGTCACTCTTTTTCATGGTATTTTTCAGCAGTGACTGTGAACAAGCCACACAACAACAGCAATAGAAGGCTTAAGGAAAGAATTATGTATGCAATTGAATTAGAAGGGTATTGAAACTATAAGTAGGTAGGAAACTTCCAGAGACAGACTTTAGCCAGGAGAGTTTATAAACTTGGGGACAGTCTAGAAAAAAAAAAAAGATGAATAAAGCATGTCTTTAACATGTATTAGGAAAAAAAAGATGATCTGTCCATAAAAAAAATGAGAAATCATGAGTTGGACTGAAAACCTGTCATTGGAATGAGGCTGGATGCAAAGTGTTGATGGACAGAGCAGAGCAATGCCACCTTCAATCTGAGCGGGAGAACAGGACAGTATCCTGTAGGGAGCTCTGTCATGGTTTTGTAGACCATGGGAGCCTCTATATTCCCCTCCTCTCCACTGCAGCCACATGCTGTTGCTGTGTCCTTTGCTTGCCTGTTATGGCTGCTCACCTCAAAAGTAGGCAGGGTATAGAAAGTTGGTGTTAAACCCCTACATTTGAATCTGGTCCTTGTTACCACTCTTCAGGGCCTGCCAGAAGACTTACATTTACATGATGTAAAACAAATGTCAGTAAAAAGTTTGTTTGTCAGTAAAAGCTTACAGTTTGTCGGTAAAAAAAAATCTTGGGTTGGTAACCCTGATAATGGCCTAAGTAGCTTTAAGTGAAAAATGCTTAAATGTTGTTTGCTGAACATCACTGACCAAGGTTTCAAGTTTAAAATGCCAATTAAAGAGGGCATACATCATTATATGTTACTGGAGCAAACCCATGTGGGTGAGATCTGTTGGACAGGCATGTTTTGGAAAAAGGTTTGAATAGAGGAGCATGGTAAAAATTAATAGAATTTAAAAAAAAGGTTTTAAAAACTCATTATAGTCAAACATTCCATATGTTTCATGATTTTAATGAAATAAACAGTTTTATTTTAGTAAAGACTTTGGTTTAATTACTGTTGATTTTGTTTATTGTTTAAAGCCCAATCTTGTATCCATGCAAATAATCCTTATGTATTAGGCCTGTGCAAAGCAGCAAGTATTTGCTTTGGATTCGGACTCGGCCAATTCAGAGGGACAGTGATTCAATTTGGTAATTTGAATCATTGTCCCAATTCAATTCGGCTTATTCAGATCTGGAGATTCAGCACCAATTAGGAGATTCTGCCTGACTATACAGGCATCAGTCCTTGATGATGCTGGACACAAATGCCTCCAGCTGGTAAGTCTATTGTGGTGGGCAGAGGTGGAAGGGAAGGGGCGCGGCAGGGGGGCAGATCAATGCCCCCATAGTGATGGAGGGACTGGGGCTGGGAGAAGCTGCCCAGCTGGGGCGGGGGAGCACGGGACTTGGAGAGGGGGGTTCCTGTCACTGCATGCTGCTGTGTGCCACTGGTCAGGGAGCTGATCTTCCAGTGCCTCCTCTAGCGGCTTTCACTACCGGTCTGGGAGAGCATGGGAGCAGGTGTGTGTCCCTGGATCTGTGTGGGGTGGGCTGGGCTGGGCTGTGCTCCAGACTGGAGGCAGAAAGCACTGGGAGCAGGGGCTATGTCCTCCTGTTGCTTGCCCAGCTGGGGCAGGGGGGCACGGGATGGTGCCGCTGTGCTGCCTTGGATAAGTGGTGTACAGTGGCAGAAGCCACTCCAGCCTCCCCGCACCTCCTGGAGAAGCTGCAGCTTCACCCTGTCCCACCCCGGCTTGGCCAGCAGCAGCAGGGCATGGGGGTGGGCACATGCACCCGGATTGGGGCAGGCAAGTGGCAGGAACTATGGGACATTTTAGGGTGGCAGCAGCCTCCCCATAGCCCCCACTCCAGTGCACTCTGAGGGGCAGGCAGAGCCAGGGCTGCACTCCAGGCTGTGGCTGGGGCTAGCCATCCAGAGCACAGCCCTGGCTCCACCCACCCTGTGGAGTGCAGCCTAGCAGCGGGTGGCTGGGGCTAGCCTCCCAGAGTGCAGCCCAGCCCAGCCTACCCTGTGCAGATCCGGGGGCACACGCCCACTCCCATGCCTTCCCAGACTGGTGGCAAGAGCCACTGGAGGAGCCACTGGAAGAGCAACTTCAGGAGTGGTGGTGTGCAGCAGCATGCAGTGACGGTAGCCCCCCTCTCTGAGTCCCATGCTTCCCCACCACAGCTGGGTGGCTTGTCTCAGCCCTAGCCCCAATCCCTCCCTTGCAGTGGGGGCATTGATCTGTCCTGCCATGCCTCTTCCCTTCCTCCTCTGACCACCATAACAGACTTACCAGCTGGAGGCAGCTGTGTCCAGCATTGTCAAGGACTGCTGCCTATATAGTCTATGGCCAAATTTCCAAATCTCTCCAAATTGATTCAGAGGCTTCCGAGTCAATTCGGACATTTGAATGGGTCTCTCAATTTGCTGAATCTCACCAAATCTCCTATTGAAGCTTTGCACAGCCCTATTATGTATGTAGGCAGCAGTCATTTCACTAGTCATGCTTGGGTAAGCAGCAT
>NW_005841965.1:883205-895136 GCF_000455745.1 Alligator sinensis
AGTGTTTGCAGTACCTGGTAATCGCATTATAGTTTAATATACTCTAGACATCAGGAATAGTGTCCTTGTAAGGTGATGGTTTCTCAAACAATTTGGGATGTTAGAGGGACTGCTTGCCTGCTGTGAGAAGGTTACATAACACATTGAAACATAAATATTTTACATAATAGCTGCCTTGTGCTTTGTCACTGGGTTTGAGCTGTAGAGGAGGATCCTACTATCCAGACAAATCTATGTTTTTTAGATAAGACTGTTTCATCACTATCTCCATTTTTAGCAAATTACCACTGAGCAGATGACACAGGATATTTAGTAAATGGGAGGTATTATGAAAAACCCTCTTGAAATCCTCCATTATAATCACAGCAGAAAAAAAAAAGTTAAAACAACAGAAACACTGTGCTGCCTGCTGGTATGTTTTATTTCTTCCTGAATGAAAACACTTCCAACACTGAGTAGGTTTATTAAACACAAAAGTTTAAGTATGTAGGTCTCTGTTTATTTTATGGTGCCAAAGAAAGCTGGCATTTACTATCTGATGCATTAAACCATCAAGTACAATATGTTTTTGTGTGAATTATATAATTGTGTGGAACTCGAGAAAAGTAAGTGCTTGGCTTTGTTTTTCTTTTGGTATAATAAGGCATGCAAGCATAATATTTCATGAGGTTGAAGTGAATTTGGGACTGAATGATTGGAAAATGAAAATAGTAAAATAAAATGGGCAAAATCTCTCCAATTTTTTAAAGTCTGGTAGTTTTGAATAACCTGTACAATAAAGATCAGTCATGTACATCAATAACAACAGTTTTCTTTCCAAAATATGAAGTCTTAAGTCCTGATCCATCCTTCCCTTTTCTCCACCCGCAAAAAAACAAAATCCCCAAATAAACCCCCCAGACTGAAAACTAAAAGGAAGCTAGGAAATTGTTAAGGTAGGATATTTATTTCTGGCCCACTCTCTTTAACATGTTAAGTTTGGGCCTATATTCATACAGCAACACAATTCAACAATGATTTTTCTCTGATCAAAGCTCAAAAGGGTGGACTGGGAAAGAAGTGGTCCTCTTTGACAGAAGACCATTAGACAGAAATGGGATGCTACAGGACACAGTGCTAGTTAGTCAGAGTACCACTGTATACTTCTCGCTGAAGGGCTAAAAATATGTACTAATATTAGACTAGCAGACTGTGTGCTGTTGAGGGCTGCATCAAATAGATGCGACATAAATGAGAACTAGATTGGGGAAGAAAGTAAGCCATGTCCATATCATTATCATCCTCTTTCTCCCAAGAAGGGGAAGACTCTTTACATATGGGTCTTGGAATCTAAACCTGAGGAATAAAGAGGCAATATGTCAGAGACGGTAGACAGCCTTATAGGAAAGACAACACAGGCTGTACCACCTTCCTTGGGAACCTCTGTACCCATTATCTGCTCCTATAAGGGAAAATTCCTGGAAGCACTGACTTGGAAGCCATGTTGCTAGAAAGCTGTTCATGGGTATGTCCTCCACATACACCAGCAGATTATGTGTGATTGGTATGATTTAAGAAGGATAACTCCTGCTTTCCTGGGCTTGTCTATTCATCCAAATTAATCCTGAATAAATTAAGGTATATTGTTGAAGTGGATTAACTCCAAGCAAGGACACACTTATTTTCAAATAAAAATTCAAATGAGCTTAATCTATTTTCAAAACAAATGAAGAAAAAAAACCACACATGTTCCTGATTAACTGGAGAATATCTCTCCCCCTATGTAGCAAGCCATTCTGCTTGTGAAATAGGGAGAGCTGAAGAAAGAAAACCCTGTTCTCAGTGACAGGAAGATCTGAAGGAAATTCTGCAAGGAGAAACTTGAGAAGATTTCCTCTCCTCAGCAGAGCTCCACCCTAGGAGGGCTGTCCTGCAAGATGTGATGTCTTATTTCTGAACAAATTACTTGCACTTAATCCAGTTACTAACTATGCATCAGAAACCACAAAGTGAAATTTGTTTTCAGCTCATGCTTGTAATTTTCCAGTGTGGCAGCTTGTTTTCATTCACTAATGCCTCTGCAGACCGAGTGGGTTTGTTGACACATCCTTGGATACTTGCTGCGTACATGCACCAGCACCATGACATCAATATATGCATAGCCTATTCTGGAAGCCGTATGCATGCTCATCATTTACTGTGTCAGCATAGAGTATAAGGAAACCTATAGTGCTTTGGAAAACACTGATGCTATGCACAATATATGTGAGATGATGAGAACTGGTCTTAAACACTTTGATGCAACCATTTTCTGTTAGGAAAAAAAAAAGTCACCCTGGGGGGTTGGGTGGGGTCAGATGGGGTGGAGTGGGAAGTTTGAGCTTCTTTAGATGGCAAAAATGTGATTTAAGAAAATAATACTCACATATGGTTATGACATTTTTACAATGCATTTTTGTTGTCCAATTATAAGCTGACCCAACTAACCCCAGCACTGTTTCCTGCCTGGGGCAGGGGGTCAGACTCGATGATCTGTTGAGGTCCCTTCCGACCCTGAAAATCTATGAAATCTATAACCACCTGAATTACAGTTTTATTTCTTTAGTAGATACTGAGTATATTTACTTGTGCAAACTTTGCAGAAAAGCATCACATTTTAGAGAAGGCTTTGATGAAATAACAGCAGTCATTATGTAGTGAGAATTGACTTTTGGATAACAAACAGCTTGTATCAAAGAGACTAATAATTACCTTTGCATATATGCAGCTTTCATTGAGTTTCTGCAGGGTGCAATTGCGTTCACACATGGGGCACATGATGGTTTCATTTGCCTCACAGATCTCTCTGCTTTAGCAGCAAGAAAAAACAAATGAGTTAGAATAATATTTTCAATGTGGTCAACATTTTCCTAAAACCAGTGTACACAATTTGTAGTCTTAATCTATTTGTATCGTGCCTAGACTAGCTCCATAAAAAAAATTAAATCAAAACTGACTGTTCAGTATTTTAAGGTTAAATTGAAATCCAATTCTCAATCCTTCTGGTGACCAAAGGGGCTTTATCACCCATCTCTGTGACACTCGGATTTGAACCTAAGCAATGGATACAATGCTGCAAAGTCCCTGTATATGCACAGCTCTCATGCATTACAATTGAAGGACTTGTCTCAGTTTGCTAGTTGCTTATTCTCAAATTGAACAAAATAGTCCAGAAGACCTTAAACACAAGGGGACATCCACCAGTGATGTCAACAAGAAGAGATCATATGTAAAGTGAGAATGGGAGAACTGGCTCTGGAGAGTTTTCTTGTTGATTTCATTACAGCCAGGTCTCCTCTCTGTACCTACACAGCAACATATTTAATGTCAAATGCATGAATCATAAATGGCAATGAGGTTTGTGGTGGATGAGGTGGGAGGGTGAGAAGTGTTCTTGTGTTTGTATTTACATTTTCCTCTAAATTAAATGTGCTTGGGTGAGACTGAAACAAGACTTACTTAGTTATTGACATTCTAGTTACTGGACTGGAAAATACCTTCAAACAACTCTGAGATTCATCAAGTTATTTAAGAATGTGAGCAGTCTAAGGCCTTTGGAACACAGTAATTTTGGGCAGCTCCTGGAGGTCTTAACACCTGGATTGTCCACACATGAATACCTGAAACTAGTTTTAAGCACTCGTTTTGCTGCTCAAAGTTATACCACTCCAGGGCAGGATTATCTGATCCTAGTTTGTGTTACACTAAAGGCCTTTATACATGTTGCACTTTGAGCTGCTCAAATATTGATGAGTGTTAGTGCTAGCTCAAGCCTTCAGCAGTCGCACATTAAGGCTAAAAACCTTCTCTGACTCTACCTGGTCTGCACAACTATGCCTTGCTACTTGAGGGCTGGCAGTCAGGGGCCAGACTAGGAGCTATAGCTATGTGTTGCCACTAGAGGTCTGGATAAAATAAAAAGAAGGGAAAAATAATTTTAAAAGAAATAAAGAGAATAAAGAGGAAGTAAATTAAAGAAGATCTCACATTTTAATAAATTGGGATTTGGGTATGGGGGGGGGTGCTGGTCATGCTTCTTGGAGAGGCCAGGAGGTGGGAGCAGTGAGGGAAAGTGTTTTTGGGGGAGATATCGCCTATGCCCTAGGAAGAAAGCCTCATCTCATGGCATGCACTTCTAGGAATGGGAAGGTCACATACTCGGGGGCAGGATGGGGAGAAGGCTCGGTGCTAGAACTGCCCCCTGGGCAGTGGAGTTCAAGGGATGGAAAGTTTATCCACAGAGAAAAGGAGGATGGGGGAGGGAACACTGCAACATTGGATTCTGGAGAACTGAAACTTAGGTGGCTCATCTGTGGAGAGTTGCCACACATTAATATAACGCAAGCTGGGTAACAGATCAGAGATAAATCTACCTTGGTCTGTGATAACTTTAAGCTGCCTAAAGTGTGCTTGAAACTTGATTCACGTGTTAATGTATGAACAATCCAGGGGTTAAGAGCTTCAGGAGCTGACTAAAATTAATATGTAATGAGGCCCTAAGGTGTAGGCACTCTAGGCTACACTTTAGTTGAAATACCCCACCCACTCCCTTTCCCCACTGGCCCAGATTGGGCCCCCTCTCCTCCACTTCCCTCCCCACCCTCACCCTACTTCTACAAAGACCCTCCATCTAAAAATATATATCTGGGTATAGTAAGTTCCATAGTAAACATCCAAGATCCAAGGTTGGCCTCCTTAAATTTAACTTTAGGGATACCGTCTTCATATGTGACTTATGCTAGTTGCACCAACATTAGAACTCCACATAGAAACACGTGCTTTCTCACTCTGGCTTTTCTTTTTATTATGTTAAAGCAGGGCCTTCAGGATATTTCATAGAAGGCAAAAAAACAAAACAAAACAAACAAACTGGAACCAAAAACAACCAACTTTTTTTCTTCTTCTCTTAGTCACACACAGCTTCCTAGAAATGCAGTTTGACCTATGCCGATATTATAGGGCAGGGACAGTGAAGTAGCAACCTTAACAGAAGGCTACTGAATGCCATGAGGACTTCTGTACAGGATAGAGGGTAGGCCATGACATAGAGTCATTCAGTCACTCTTCCTCTGCAGAATCACAGGCAGAAACTTCCTTCTCTTCCTTTCCATACTTTACCCAGGCCTGGGATGGATATGAAAGCTTAAACAGCCTGTCCCTTCCTTTCTCTCTCCTCTCAGGACTCCAGGGGTTATTTTTCCTTTGCCAGGCTAGATATTTCCAATCCCTCTGATTTTGCTGAGCCAAGGAGAAAGGGGAAATGCTGTACTGAGATTGAAATGGATTCTTGTGCCAATATAAAAGAAGACAACAAATACTGTACCAAGAACTGATGCTTGATTTGTTTTTGCATCAAGACTGTTAGCTTGGACTTTACTAAAATTCTCATAGAACTCACAGGCCTAACAGGAACTTTTATATTGAATCTGGTGTTATTTACAAATGTGAATTCCTATTAAATCCTATCTCTGGAATAATAAAACTACAGAGTGATGTGAAGTTTGTGTGTGATGTTTTTATCTGCTTTGATCTTAGTTTGCACAGCACCATCAGTCTCTAAGGGCACCATCAGTGCTCTGGGGACACTTTAATTAGAGCGGCTCCAAACGCTCTAATTAAAATGCCTGCAGTGGTGCATGTATTAAGTGTCCTGCACTTCAAAATGGCGGTGCTTGAACAAAAACCTCGTTCAACAAACTTTAGTTCAAGTGCTCCCATCATCATTTTGAACTGTGAGGGTGCTGGATACACCTGATGCAGAGGCTGCTGGACTGCATTAATTATCCTGCTTCAGCAGACTTGTGTGCTAATCAGCACATGTTGGAGCAGACGTCCAGCACGTGCATACGTACCTTAAATTATCAAAGCATCATAACAAAACTGGGAGCTGTCAAAGAACCTGTTCTAAAGATTGTGTAAGTATAGTAGCTGATTTCAGAGATGTACAATGATACATGCCTTTGCATTACATCCAAGATTACAACTGGGTCTTGGTATATAACAAAGACAAAGGTAGAGCAAGCTACTCTGTGCCCTGTGCAGACCAGGGCACAAGAGGAATATTATACCAACTGCTAGAGAATGGCAATGGCAGTGTGTATGTGTGAGTGTCTGTGCATGTGTGCATGGAGGCTTGGATTGCTATGGTTCAGACTGCTGCTGCTGGCCCATTTTCTCCCTTCTCTGTTGCCTCCTTAGATATGTTACCACATAAGGCGATTTTCCTCAAGCAAATTTTCTAACTGAGGAGAACTGTAATGACTATACGTATTACAAAAAAACAACCATGAGGACAATTTCTGATGCTATAAATGACAAGTTAGACCCCAGATTTAAAACAACATGTTTTACATGTTTAGGTCCTGCTGTGGTGAAGTCTTCTTGCACATTCTGTTTTTAAAAATCTGATTTACTTTCTCACAGCTAAAATCTCAGACAATTATACTGATAGTAATGAACTAGTCTCTGTAAAACCAATATTTGTTAGCAAAATTATTAACAGGGTGTTAAAAGTGTCTCTAATAGGGTTAATATTTCAAATACCTTCTCACTTACCCTATGGAAAAAAGCAGGGACATTTTATTAAGAAAATAGAAAAAGAAAGAAGGGAAAGGAAAGGAAAGAAAGCAAAAGAAAGAAAGATAGCTACAAATTCTGCAGTTCTATTTGCAGAGGTTGAATTTTGTAGCTCAAATATCGGAAGTAATTTGATATAAATTCACTATAATTATTTTGTTATAGCCATATCCATTTCACCATAAGTAAAAGGAACCAGTTGCTTTTACAATAGCCACTATGCTACCATGCATAGCATATTATATGCCAGTAGTGTGTTGTTGCAGTAGCTATTTCCACAAGGTTACCTCTTCACCTCAAGCAGGTTTCCACAGAAATGTCTACACTCCTGCAAGTGAGAGGCAGCTTCAAATGACAGACTCCTTTCAATGAAACTGCTTATTTGCTTCATTGCTTTGACAGGGAAAGGAAAATATTCCTGTTCCTAAAATCTGCTCTATTGAGAGGAGAGGGGAAAGAACATGTCCTTAAACATATGACATATATGCTTGTTTGTTCAGAACAGGCAGAGGTATACTCTGTCAAATATTTACTTTTATTTTTTGAACTACTAACATTCAGGAAAAAATAGATACCAGTTTTAGATTTGAGGGAAACATGTATGTATTTTTAAAACAAGACAAGTCTAGTAGTTAATTATAGCTTCAATCTATAGTATTATTTAAAATTGGATGGGAGATTTGGTTGGTACCAGATTTTTAGCTCAACAAATACCCTATGGTGATAAACATTTCTATACCTGTCTAGGTAAGTAGATTGAACAATCAAATTCACTCCCAAACCACTAGAGGGAAGATTCATATAACCTAAGTAGCAGCCTATTGTATAATCTGAAAAGCAGACTGGACATAACTAATCAAAGCAGAATGTTTGCAAAACCTAATTTAATCACTGGACAAGATTCACACCTTGAGGTACATAGCACAGTGGTTCTCAACCTGTTTTATACTAGGCCTGTGCAAAGCAGCTAGTATTCGCTTCAGATTTAGATTCAGCTGATTCGGGTGACAGTGATTTGATTTGGGGATCGATCACCCAGCAGCACCTGGTGAGCACTAAGGCTTTTTTTTAAAGTACCAGGAGCTGGGGCAGGAGGGGGTAGCCATGGTGGGGCTGGGGGAGTGGGTGGGGGCCCTGCTTCAGCCACCAAGGACTGTTTGAATCAAAGCTCTCTGAATCTTTTCTGAAGATTTGGAGAGCTTTGAATCTATTTGGACCTTTAAATTGGTCCCTTGATTCAATTCAGATTCGGAGATTCAGTTACTGAATCGGGTTGAATCTCCTTTGAATTGAATCACCAACCAAAGCTTCACACAGCCCTATTTTATACCAGGACACATTTGTAAACATCAATGGCTGGTCCCGACCCTGTAAATAGTTTAAGTAGAAAACAGCCCCCTGGCCCTGCCAGTGCCCCTCACTCCCAGTCCACAACCCTCCAACCCCCCCAGCCCTGCTGGTGCTCCTCATTCCTGACCCGCTACCCCCTTGCCTTCAGAATGCCCCCCCTCAAGTGTGTTGGGCAGGGGGTTGGCGTATGGGGTAGGGTGGGTCATGGTGGAGCACATACTGTCTTAGGTTGGTGCACCCACATTAGGCATGGGGCTGCAGCCTAGCCAGGAACCATCTCTGTGGCCCAGCAACTGGAATGCAGTGCAGTAGAGTGGAGCAGGGCAGTGAGACTCATTGCTGCCACCAGGACTCCCATGCCAGCTGTGCTGCCAGTGTGTGAGGAATAATGGATTGGTGGGGGGAAGCTGCACTACCCTCACCTCCTGCTGCCAGCCGCTCAAGTTCCAGGCCATGGCTCTACCCCATGCCATGGCCTGGGAACTGTCACTAGTGCCACACCATGCCAGTCCAGCCAGGCTGCAGCCCCCTGCCTACTGTGGCTGCACAAGTCTGGGAGACGGGGCTCCTACTTTTCCCCCCAGCCACTCTGCCAGCTTGCAAGGGGAAACCCACCATTTCCCATGTTTTTACTCTTTTAAAGGAGAATCCTTTTTTAAAGTTTGTTCATGACCCTTTCATATACTGTTGCCACCCACTTTTGGGTCACGACCCACAGGTTGAGAAACAATGACGAAGAACACAGGCATAAAAGCAGACAGTCACTGATATCAGTAAATACTTTGTTTTCCTAGAAAAATAATTTTACTACTTGTCAATTTGTGATAATGGGCTGTAAAAAGATAAAAACTCAATCTGGCATGAAATAGCATTATACTGAACATTCAAATGACAGCATAGGTTTTGGGGCAATTTTCCAAATTATAAGATTGCTATAATACCCTAGCACAAAGTTTAAATTTCAGATTTAAATTCTGCCTCATCTACTTCCTGAATCTGGGTTTTAGCAAGAATGTAATAGTTCAGTCAGAGTCCTGCTAAGTGGTGATAAACTCTGCATATGCATATGTAACATCTACAGAGTGTAAGATAAATAATAAATTCTGAATTCCACCAATGAGCATTCATGCAATACTTTTCTAAAGCACTTTACAAACTTAATAATAGCTGGAATTATGTTGTTAGTCTATCCACTGGCTGACAGAAGGTTTTTGTTTCCATAGTTCGCTCGATTTCTGTCTAACTCTCACTTCCTTGTAGTTAAGAAAGTATTGTAGTCAGCAGCTTAGTTTATGCATACCATTATGATTGACTATATAGAATTAAAACTGCTTAACTAAGTCTGTCAACAGCTAAATGATTCATTTCCAGATCAAATGATGGGGCAAGAGCAAAATGATTTCACTTTTATCCCTGCTGCCATTGGCCATGAAGACTTGAAGTGGCCAAGTTGTGAAATATAAAATAGGAATTCTTAGCCCAGTTTACTTGGTGTGAATATTTTGAAAGCATTTTGGGTTAGGTACAAAAAGAAATGTTTCATATTTAATTTCCTGGCCCCCTGGAATTGAATCCAAAGTCTGGATTAAGTATTTAGCCTCCATATATATCACACAGGATGAATTAGAAGCCTTAAAATGGGATCTAGCAAACTAATAGTCAGCAAACTAAGCTGGGACCTAGCTAAAGCCAGCACACACAATGTGGAGACACAGAGAGATAGCTAAAAGGGAAAAACTGAGGGCAAAGGTGAGTCAAAAATCCCAACCTTCAGAACTAAAATGTCTCCAATCCATTGAAATCCAAAGCCAGGAACCTTCTCCTGAAGATAAATGGCTAAATATTTTCTTTCCAAAAGCTGAGAAAATTATTGCTGTTCCCTTTCAAAGGAGAGGGGTATTGTTGTGGTGATTGTTTTTATATAATAATACTTACTAATTAGAGGACTTGCCCAGTAACTGAAAATTCCCTCTTCTGCCTGAGGGACTCAAACTCACACCTTCTACCTCTCCAAAGACTGTTCTAACCATTTAACCTCTAATGGGTAAGAGGCTCTTCTCCATAGGGCCATTCCACCCCTACTGATGAAGATGCTTCACCATGCAGAAAAGAATTCAAGACTTGTTTGGCCAGACAGAGCAGTGGCGATGTGTAGGGAGTGCATGGGGGGTGAGATTGGCTGTGGGGGGGAACCCCCTGGTTGCTGACTGGTCACTGAGGGGGCATGTGCCCCTCCTGAGTAAGGTGCACCAGTCAACCAGGAGACAGAGAGCACAAGACAGAATATGATTGTGAAAGACCTAGAAATTAAAGCACAACCCAGGAAGTAGGGAAGAAAGGACTAGGAAGACAGGGGGAGGGGAATAGGTTCCAGTCCTTGTTTCAAGGACTGTTTCTGCATTTTATGTTAATATTGTTAGATACAATTATGCTAATAAAAATAATATTAATGAAGATTACATTGTTCCAAGGCTGAAATCTTAATAGAGAATACTGTTTAAAATAGTCATCTCTGTACATTTTGGTTTATAACAGTTAAGTCTAACTAAACTTAATTACAGCTCTGTAGGACTGACAATATAATAACTCACTATAAAACCCAGGAACAAGACAATTTCTGAAAGAAACGTAAAGTGTTCCATGTTCAAAGGCTAAGAAACATCAATTTGCTATGAATTTCATCTCCATTAAGTAACAATCTCAGCATCCAATGTACCAAAATGGTAGAATAAGCTTTATGTTATATTTCCCTGGGTTAACATTGCACTAGAAGAATTAATCACAACTAATGGAAAGTTTTGGAATAAAAGTGTCTCCTTAGAAACAGTTCTCTTTAAAATAATCAGATATTTCCTGTAGGACATATGTCACTTATTTCCTAAAGCTGACACCATCCCTTCCTGAAACAAACCCCATCACAGGGAAAAAATTCCAGGAGCATCACCAATACTCCTATGAAATATCTTAAGAAGAACAAAGCATAATGTAACATCCTGTTTGCCATCAGACACCTTTGAGGTATATAAACTGCTGCAACTTTTATCCCAGCTAGAATTAACTTTTCCAGCCAGGAAAACTTATACCACCCTCCAGCTTTCCTGTACAATACAAATTTTCATTTCTGCCTGCGAGAAATTTTACAACTTTGCATTCTCCTATGCCTGAGGACGGGCATATGTGCCTGAAAGCTTGCAAATAAAGAAACATTTTGTTTACAACTGTCTAGTTGGTCTACTAAAAGATACTGCCTCTACCATACTGACTGCACGAGTTTCATTATTCACTTTATGATTATGCGATTGATTCTGAATCACCTTAGCCAGCATTATAGCACTCTAATGCTATAGTCTATAAGTTACACCAGTAAGCAGAATTGGGTTCAGAATTTGAATGACATTGTCTTATTTGGTGCATGGGGAAAAATAAGTTGAAGTTCTGGAGCTGTATTATTCATACAGGCCTATGAACAATCATAGGAGTTCAGTCTACAGGCCAAATGAAAGAGATTTTCTGACTATTTTTTATTGATGTAGCCTCACTGCAGCAAGCACTACTACAGAGTAGTCATTTGAAATATATCTTATGTACTTATGTGCTTTATTCGCTTAATTTCCTCACAAATAGAGTGGAAAATGTTGTATACGTATTGGTACATTTCCTTATTGCAAGTAACAAGTGTTCAGTTTTTACTGTAAAAGACTTAAAGGGAAAGGATATAGTTGGATGCAGAATTGGCTCCTCAATTGTTTGATTGTTGTGATACAACAGAATTTTAAAAGATACTTAAAGTTTGATGGAAGAAATACAGTATTTTGTTTAAGTCAGCCCTGCTGCCTTAGATTTTTCAACAAGTAATGAAACTGGCAAAAATAATGCTCTGCTGTGGTGTTTTAAAATGGGATCTTATTGTACATCATACCTTACTTGGCTGGAGTCCATAGTAAATAATCCATAAAGGAAAACAAACAGCCCGACAAGTGCAGCAGG
>NW_005841965.1:895167-904783 GCF_000455745.1 Alligator sinensis
GCATTCCAGTATACCATCCCAACCAAGCAAAATAAAGGCCAATTTTTTCCCCAAAATATCGCCTGTGAAAAAGCAAACAGTTTTTTAAAGAATGAAATAAATGACCCTGCTCATTTTTATAGCATTGGAATTATCCAAATATCATTATTGAATCTATGCTAAATTATTGTCTGTTTAGAAGCACTTATGCTAGATAAATTTTATTTCATTATAGCAACATATCATGCTGGCACTAATTGTGATCTAACCAACACATTTTTCGTAAAGGCAGAGCCTGGGCACATTACAGCTGTAATGTCCTTACAATGACTAAGAACATGCATGAACTTGAGCACCAGAAAAACAGGAACTTACAAAACTACATATTTGTATTTATTAATATTGAAGCAGTAGGTCCAGTGTTTGTCAAGTACTGTATTTTCCCCAAACTAAGAGGACTTTGAATTTAAGATGACACGCCAATAATTAGAATCTATACATGGAAAATTATGTGTGTATTATGGTTTTCCATGTAAATACTCTTAATTATTGGAATGTCATCTGAAGTTGGTAACCCCTACTGCTGTGGTGGGGAAAGCAGTGGCAAAGGGTAAAAGGTCAGCCCCCTGCCCCTTGCACCCCTACTCCTAACCCTTTGCCTGCTCCCCCCCAACCTTTCACCACCCCTGCTCCCCTTTGCAGCCTGCCCCACCCCCACTCCCTTTTGAAGGTAGAACTTTCAATTAAATGCACAGAAATATAGCCAAATAAGTCATTTACCATTAGATTTCAGATGAATAGATTCATAGAATTGTCTCTAAAATATTTCATCCAAATATGTATATAGCTGGTAGCATATGTTTGAATATTCTTCAGAATTACTGGATTCCAAACTATGATGCTTCTTTCATCTTAACATCCATATAGTACCTGTTTTTCTGCAATCCCTGCCCCCTGCCCTCCCTTGCCACTTACTTCCTGCTGCGGCCCTGCTCCAGCTCCAAGGCAGTCAGCAACAGTGGCAGCCCCAGCCCAGCCAGACAGAAGTGGCAGACACTCCTGGCCAGGCCAGATGGGGGCAGAGAAGAGGATGGAGATGGAGAAGGGTAGGCATCAGTGTCCCCCACACTCCCTCTGAACTGCACACTGGTCTCACTCATCCCCTGCCTATCCCATAGTATCCCACATCTTTCCCCACTTGTAAGCCCCCTCCCGCAACAAACAAGACATCCTAACCCAGGGCAGGTGGTGGCTTAGTTCCAGCTTCAGCCTGCCCTGGGCTGATACTCAACAAGACTTTCTTCTCTCCTATGCTGATTGGGGGAAGAAAACTTCATCTTGGGTTGAGTAAATACGGTACTTGATTTGCCTATCAAAATGAGTGAAAAAGGATGAAGAGGAGCCTTCCCCCAAATACTATTTAGTCAACTACAAAACAACATGGATTGTTAGAGCTAAGTATTGCAACATGGGGAACATGAGTTTAAGATTCAGCTTTCATTTTGAAACCTCAGCACCAAAATATTTGTATGGTCCAATGCAAGTGAAATTCAAAATACAAAAGCTCCAGCATTAGTTAGAAAATTATTTTAGTTTAGGTAACTGACAGAGTTAATAGTATTTTAGGTAAATCAGTCCTTTCACATATACAGGAAACCTACCAAAACTAAGTGTTTAAAAGTTCCTTTAATTAGCAGTAAACTTCTGACTGTGCACAGGGGTGATTCCTGTTGCAGGTGTAGGGAGGAGGGACACCCATTGGGGCAGTGGGCTTGGGAAGCAGCTGTTATGGTTCAGATAAAGGCTCCAGGTGTGGCAGCTGTGAGATAGGCTCCTCCAACACTGGTTGCAGTGGCCCCCCACAGTGTGGGTTTCCTGGGGGCAGTTAGTCTGCTGCCCCCTCCAAATCAGTGGCTGGGGCTGATGTCCTGCTCACACTCTACTAGATACTCTACTTCCCATCCCCCAGTGTGAAATCCCAATGGTGGAACAAACAACTAGGACCTTAGTTTGTCACATGAAATATATAAAATTCTAGAATAAGGTATAAAATTTGCTCCTACTTAAAATATATATATGTTTATAAGAAATAAATAAATATCACTGTAGTTTTTTTAACAGAATGTGTCATTTACGACAGGCTGGCTTTTCATATGTCTGAAAAATAGTTGTGTTACTTTGGATTAGTACCTGATTAAATCCAGAGGTTGATATTTGTACCACATTCCCCATCGTGCCCAGCGCTCATATAATAGGTGTCTATGATTTTGAGCTCCATGTGTTTTAATGGGATGTCTGCTCTTGTGACTTCCCTGAAGCATGGAAAGAAATAACATTATATTGCAATTGCACTAGAGAAAAACAGAGACTGAACAGGACTCAAGATACAAGTATAAATAAAGAAACATTTATGAGGAAGATCCACTGATTCGTGAATTGCAGACTATCCTAGGGAATGCAGTCTTCAGTTTATAGTTCAGCCTGATATAATACAAGTGGTTACAAATTGCTCCAAAATAATCTATTAGGGCTATGCAAAGCTTCGGTGGCTGAATCTCTGAATCTGAATGAAATCAGGAGACCTTTTAATCTCTCTGAATTGAATCAGAACCCTGCAAATCGATTCAGAGAGATTCGGAAATATTTGGCAATTCGGACATAGACACAGCTTTAAATGTTTTTCTACATACCTCAAGGTACCAGGTGGCTCGTGAATGCTGAGATGGTCAGGTGGATGGAGCATCACACAGGAGCATGGAGAGGAGGGGGGCAGCATGCTTGGCAGCAGACCTGGAAGTGGACCAGAAACACTTCCATTCTACTTCTGGGTTCTGTCCCGCACCCTCCTAGATAAGTGACTGGTGCCTCCTGGGTCTGGGGGTGCATCCAGGGTCCCCCCCATGGCTGATGACCAAGCCAGGGGGGCACGAGGAGCCCCACAGCACACTCCCCAGTGGACCTGGAAGTGGACTGGAAGTACTTCAGGTCCACTTCCAGGTTTTCTGACAAGCACGGGCCCTGCCCTTCCCTATGCTCCTATGGGATGCTGTATCTGCCTCACCACTGCAGCATTCACAAGCCTTGCCTGGTAACTGGAGGTAGGTAGAAAAAAACATTTATAGCTGTATCTATGGCCAAATTGTTGATTCTCTGAATCAGCATTGAATTTTCAGATTTGGATTTGGCTGAATTGAATCAGGGACAGTGATCTGAATCAACAAATCAAATCACTATCCCCAATTCAGGCTGAATCTGAATTGAATACAGCCCATTTTGCACACCCCTATAACCTATTCCTCTAGGGAAGAATTAAACTTCAATAACAAAGCACATTTCTACAGCACCACCATTCTTCAACAAGACTTCAGTTTATTTTGTAGATTTACACTCATTTCTGTGTATTTCATTCTTAGACACCTTTTAATACCCCCAAGAACCATATATGTGGATATATTTTGGTTTTAATTTACTCTGCTATATTCCTTCGGATTTCAGAGTTCTAATTTCTTTTCGTCCGTGTAACTTGTGATTTTAATAGAGTTACTCCTGATTACAAGTGAAAGAAGCAGTGAGGTCACTTGTTGCATGTCTATTTTGAGATGATGAAAACCGCATGAGAATGAGAGAGGTGGTATTATTCTGGCCTCATAAATCACATTTTGAGGCATTTAATAATGTTTAAGAAAGTAATATAAAAAATCAAGTCATTCAGGTTTTTATCCAAGTGATAGCCTTACGGTATACATTCACAAGGTACAATAAGAATATCAGGCCGTTTAACTCCAAATATAAACCAGGACTCCAGTTTAAGACGGTGTTTTTATTTGGTAAGAAGGCAGGGTAGATATGCACCTTTAGGCTAGGGACAGAGGTACACATAAACCAGTTTCAGTCTTCAGAAACTGGTTTAAACCTGTAACAGAACAAAAGCTCAGTGCTCATAAACGAGTCATTAAATGGCTGAAACTGGTTTAAGATAAATGTGGTTGAATGTAGTATCAGACTTAACTGATTTGGGTCAAACCAGTTTATATCCCAGACCCCTTCCTGGTTCACATTAAAACAGTGTCCCCCAGCATCCCAGAATAGTCTGTGTGTTTATTTCCTCTTCCTGCTGCCTCTGAGGTCTCTGGGATTTGCAGTCCAGATCCACAACAGTAGGACTCTGAAGGGGTGTTAATTACTTCCTCTTCCTTCTTCCAGGTGCTTCTGGGATTTGTAGTCCATGATCACGGCCAGCAGGACTCCACAGGGTTGTTCTCTTCTGTCCAATACATGCTCACTTCAAAGAAAGGACTATTCTTGTTCAAGCTTTAAATAAATGCCACTACCTTTTTCCCCACCCACCCCTTCCTTAGCCTGGCAGGCACTTCTCCCCCACCCCCCAACCCAGGCAGACCCTCCAGCTAGCTCTGGGGTGAGGCTTGGCCACACCCCAGAGCTAGTTGCAGGGAGGGGGGAAAGCCTTGGAGCTGGTGGGCTGGGAGGCATGCCCTAGTGCCCCCGGCTTCTGGCTTTAGCCACTAAAGGCATGTGCCTGCAGTTTCTGAATCAAAAGTGAACTTCTGCCAGTTCAATCTCTGCAGCTTCAACTAACCAGTAGGGCTGTGCAAAGTTTTGGTGCAAAGCTTCGGTCCTTGATTTGATTCAGAGGAGATCTGGAGGAGATTCAGCCTGATTCAGTGGCTGAATCTCTGAATCCAAATCAAATCAGAGGACCCTTTAATCTTTCTGAATCTAATCAGAACCCCCCCAAATCGATTCGGAGAGATTCAGAAAAATTTGGAGATTTGGACATAGACACAGCTTTAAATGTTTTTTTCTACATACCTCTAGGTAGCAGGGGATCATGCATGATGTGATGCTGGGGCACATGGAGTATCCCACAGGAGCGTGGGGGGATCCCCAGCATGCTTGGCAGCAGACCCAAATGTGGATCAGAAGCACTTCCAGTCCACTTCCAAGTCCACTGAGGAGCATGCAGGGGGTCCCCCTGCATCCTCCCCAGCTCAGTGACTGGTGCCTCCTGGGTCTGGGGGTGGGGGGGGTTACCCGGGGTCTTCCTGCAGCCAATTGCAGCACGCTCACTGACAGACCTGGAAGTGGACTGGAAATACTTCCAGTCCACTTGTGGGTTCATCACCAAGCATGTGTTGGTTCGTCACCAAGCCCTTCCTGCACTCCTGTGAGATGCTCGAGGTGCCACAGCATTGCAGTGTTCATGAGCTGTACCTGGTACCTCAAGGTATGTAGAAAATTGTTTTAAAGCTGTGTCTATGTCTGAATCACTAATTCTCTGAATCAGCATCGAATCTTCAGATTCGGATTCGGCTGAATTTAATCAGGGACAGTGATCCAAATCAATGAATCAAATCACTGTCCCTGATTCAGGCTGAATCTGAATCGAATAGGGCCCGTTTTGCATACCCCTACTAACCAGCAAAGACTGAACTGATTCAGCCTTGGACTTTTTGACTGTCTGTGCTTGGCCTCAGAGACTAACTAAAAAATATACAGAGAGAGAACACAAGCTTTCATGAATCCAAGTTTACTTAATCAGAAACACTTGTGCATGCTCTCTCTGTCTCTGTACATAGACATCTTATATATTTAGTGTATAATGGTGCATATCAACCTAGCCTTCTGACTGACTTTAGACCAACACAGCTAACTACTACTTTTCACTTAGTGAGTCATTCTGCTCTAATAACTATTTATTTGAATTTAACATGATTAAATGTATGGTCTGACTTAGTATACTGTTTTGAAGATGATCTCTCATATCTTAGATGCTTTGAAGCATGGTTAGGTTTGCATTTGTTTAAAAATGTTGAGATCTTGTCACTCTCTATAGTTGCTTTCGTTAAAATATTCTTCCATTATTTAAAAGCATTTTTTATTCTCTAACCTAACTCTGCATTTTAAAGGCAAAGCACAAAATGATTATGTTCAGAATAAGATCAGTTAATAGATTATGAGTGTAACTGGCAACAGAAATAGGGGAGGAAAACAATCAGCCTTGAAAGAACAAGTTAGAAATTACTTAGAGAAGCTGGATATTCTTAAACAACCAGGGTCAGATGAAATTCATCCCAGGGCATTCAAGGAATTGGCTGAGGCAATTGCAGAATTGGCTACTATATTTGATAACTCATTTGATAACTATACACAAGACAAATGTCTGCTCTGATGTGTGCTAATTAGCACATTTGATTAATCGAATCTGCTCGAGTGTGTTAATTAATGCACTCCAGCAGCCTCCACATTACATCTATTCATCATCCCCATCCTTCAAAATGGCGGTGGGGGCAATTTAGTTAAAGTTTGTTAAAGGAGCTTTAGTTCAAGCCCCCCTGCCACCATTTTGAAGTGCAGGAATGGTGATACACAAGATGCTTCAGCACTTTAATTAGAGTAGCACTAAGAGCCACTATAATAAAGTGTCCCCCTCCCCACCCCTGGAGCATGTGTAAAAATGCCCATAGAGATTAGGTGAAGTTCCAGAAAAGGGAAAGTATTGTATTCAGCTTTAGAAAAAGGGCAAAAAGACAATCTGAGGGATTACAGACCAGTAAATATAACTTGGATAACCAGGAAGATTCTGGGGCATGTCATCAAGGAATCTATTTCAAAGCATCCAGCAGATAACAAGGTAATCAGGAACAGCCAATGCAGATTTGTCAAGAACATGTCATGCTTGACCAATCTTATTTCCTTCTATGACAAAGTGAGGGGCTTCACAGGTATGAGGAGAGCAGTGGATGTAATATACATTGGTGTTAGTAAATGTGAAGATTACATTAAGTTGGGTGGCATTGCAGATACTCTGAGAGATAACATTAAGATCCAGAGCTTGATAAACTGGGAAAGTGGCCTGGAATTAACTGAATGAAACTCAGTGATGACAAGTAAAAAGTCCTGCACAATTACATGTGCAAATATAGACTGGAAAGTGAAGGCTGAAGTACTGCAGAAAAGAAAGAAACAAAGAAAGACTTTTGACTTTTAAGAGACATTTATTCCCGGGTGGGTGATCACTCGGAGCTAGTAAAGCAGAAAAGGTCCTGAGAGTTATAGTAGACCACAAGCTGAATGTGAGGCAACAATATACCATCCTGCAATAACAGATGTGTCACCTGTTAGTGATTCTATTCAGTACTGTACCTACAGTACTGTGTCCATTTTGGGTCACTGCACACCAAGACAGACAGACAAACTGGAAAGAAGGGGAGAGAAACAAAATTGATCAGAGGTCTAGGATTATCACTTCTGAGGGAAGGTTAAAAGAACTGGGATTATTTATTCTGGAGAAGACTGAGAGTAGATTTGATAAGTCTTTGAATACATTAACAGTCATTTTGAAGAGGATGGTGATAGCAGGTTCTCCATTTATCCAAACTAAATTTTCCTTGTTACAATTTATTTCCATATCCCTTGTGGTCACAGACACTAGTCAAAGTGAGGGTAGATAAATACTGGGAATGGGCTAGCATGGATGATCCTACCTTGGCATGGATGCCTACCATGGCATGGATGATCCTACCTTAATCTGAGGGTTGGACAGATCAGGAGTGTTAAACATATGGCTTCTGGGCTGGGTCCAGCCTGCAGCACTGTTTCATTCAGCTTGCCAGGCTATTGTTGAGCTAGCAAAAGTTGGGGTTGGGAGTAGGGCCATAGTTTGAGGTAGAATTCAGAGCTCTTGGGTCCTGGTAGCCTTAGCTGTTGAAAATAAGATGGCAAGTGAAGGCTGTGGCCCTGTGGCTGCCAGATCCCTGCTGCTACCTTCCTATCCTCACCACTCCCACTGGGCCTGTGGATATAGCCCAGGAGGAATCCTGAGGTCCAGATCAGTCAAGAGTCTAGGATGAGTTTGATACATCTGGATTAGATGAATTCCTGAGCTCCTCTTCATTGCTATTTCTTTAAAATCCTATGGCTTACAAGGTATGCCTTGATAGCAGAAAGCTAGATCTAACTTCCATCAATGGATGTGGAGAAATACTTCTGCTCATGAACAGGACACATTATAAAATATATAGGATAACATTTGTTTCAGCTGATACTTTTGACCCTGCCTCTGGTTAAGAACCAAAACTGAAAAGGAAACATTTATAAAGTGGACCACATGTGAACCCCATTTATAAAACTGGAAATGCATGCCATCTGATATGATACTGTCAATCATTTCTCCCAGGTGCTGCTTATCTGCAGAGTGCCAACAACATTAAGGTAGCTATTCATGATCCAGCGCCTGATTGATGATATTTCAGTTGTTTTTCTTGTGAGTGGGGCTGCTGCAAAAGTGATTCTAGGTTTACAAATTATCTACATTTGGTTGGGAAACAGCTTTCCCAAAAATTCTCATGGGATGGATTTTTAAAAGAAAGTTTCCTTTTTAACATAGATGAACTCAAATTTTGAAATAACAACAATAACAAAACCCCAAATCAATTTTTCTTTTTGAGAAACAATACGAGATATCTTGACAGTCTGTAAATATTCAAATTAGGAGAATCATCAAAACTGACACTTGAAAAGTTCATTGAGATGAATCAGCATTTTTCAATAAAAACATATTTTATCAAACAATTCCAAACCAGTTCCAACAGGATTCTGTTTACTGGGTGACTGCTTAAGTCAGCCAAATCACAATGCAGTAGGAAAAATGGGAGAATCACAGTTGGCTGTTTGAGAGAGTTTCCACAACTGGTCTTAGGCTGGGTACAGATATTACACTTTTACCGGTATAAGTGATTGGAAAATGGTCTATATCTGTAACAGAACAGAAGTTGAGCACACATAGACTGGTTCAAAAGTGAGAAAACCCAGTCTAAGATTTGACCCCCTCCCACCGCCACCCCAGGCCAAATGTGTCGTCTGGTTGTACCAATCTTAACTATGCTGCATATAGAAAACTATGCAACTTAGATCGATTCCACTTTGGGCTTTTTGCATGACTGTATCTAGCCTATGGCAGTGTGGGATGCCCTTCAAGGTTAGAAATCAGACACAGACCTCAGAGTTTAAAGTTAGCCATTTTGTAGATTTGTAGTGCTCACTTGAATACAGGAATGTTTACTTTCTTAATTAATGTGAAAATCTCATTGGTTGGCCCCATTTTATGACATGTGTTCATTTTGGAGCACTTCACACCAAGACAGACAGTTGGCCTCATTTCATGACAGGCTTCAAGAATGAGTCCATTAAAAAGAATGGATTCTACTCTTGTGTCACATCTCTACAATCCCATTAAAGCTACTTGAGAAACACAGCATGCATATAATTCAGTACAGAATTTTGGCCCACCACATTTTACATAAAAAAGCCTCAGTATAGGGACAAGGATACATTTCCCTCCCTCCCTTTCTTCTGTAAATAAGAATGTAAAGCATATGTAAAGCACATCTGCAACTGTATTTATTTGTTCATTAGATTTCCTTTCTTTCTTTCTTTCTTTCTAGATGGCCGCCGACAGGTGAAGCCCTTCTGAGCTCCTCCAGCTCAGGTGCTTTCAGCTCTTTGCCCCGCACTCCCTGCCCCCCTTTTCCTGTCCCCCCCCAAAACCCCTTGCCTCTCCCCACCCTGTCCCCGGGGGCCCCCTCCCTGCCCCTTCCCCCCACTTTCTGAGCGTTTT